>NC_055698.1:15753246-16067621 GCF_017639745.1 Melanotaenia boesemani | reverse complement strand
AAAATCATCAACCAGAAAGCAAGAACTGAGAAGTGGTCTGTGGTCACCACCTGCAGAACCACTCCTTTATCGGGGGTGTCTTGCTAATTGCCAACAATTGTTGCCACCTGTTGTCTATTCCATTTGCACAACAGCATGTGAAACTGATTGTCAGTCAGTGTTGCTTCCTAAATGAACAGTTTGATTTCACAGAAGTGTGATTGACTTGGAGTTACATTGTGTTGTTTAAGTGTTCCCTTTATTTTTTGAGCAGTGTATATATAGTAACTTGTTATATATAGTAACTGTTGCGCATTTCACTCACTGCTCATAGATCAGTCTAACACGTAGTGATGAAGGAGATATTTCAGCTTCATAAACAGCAATGATGCGCAGTTTTTTGGGGGTTTTTTTCTAGTTTTTTTAAATACAATGGTACTAACTGGCAGGTTTACCAGTTTTCCCTTTCTGAGCCCCATGTTTAATTTTTTTTAAATATATTTTTGAAGAGCAATCTTGTTTACAGAACAGAGACTTTAGTTCCTATCATACTTATTGTTTTTGGTTGTGTTTGGTTTTCATTCATTGTTAATGAGACTGAGAGTCCATTCTATTTATTGTTTCGTTTTGTTATTTAAAATTTCTTACAGTTCCAGTGTAAAATGTTCTTAAGAAATGAAAGTTTTTTGTGTACTTGCATTAAATATGGCATTGTCATTATATTAGTTGCAAATGGTCTTAAAATGACAATATTATCGCTTTGCATAATATTATCGCTTATAGCGATAATTTCTGAGAAAATTTATCGCACAGCAAACTTTGTTATCACGACAGGCCTAGTTGCTCTGTACATTCTGCTTACCATGTTGTGATCTCGCCAGCTGCACATTATATTGCTAACAGGCGAAAAGAATAAAAAATTTATCAATAAAACAAAGAAAATAATAACATAAAATGGATATGGATATGCTATAGGTATACCTCTGCCTACTTGTAAGTGTCATGTCAACAATGGTCTCATGGCTAACAGATGTTGTTAATAATTAAGAATCAGTAACCAAAGCCCAGAAGAGAATTCATGAAAAGCATTACAAACTCCCGAGCTTTCCCTGCTACACATTAAAATCCCCAGTACCGTACATGAAAAAACTGTTCACCTTAAAATACAGTACCCCAAAATATCATCTCTGGGCACCGGGCTAAACATAACCAGCAACATGAGAACACCATGATAAAACGTTTGCACGAACCTAAGTCACTGAACATCAAATTCTATGAATCTATGAATAACAATGCGCTTGATCAGTACACTGAAATAAATTATATATGACCGTGACCTATTCAAACTAACAAAAAAGCTGGGAGGCCATGGGGTAAAAGGACAACATATTAAGGCAAAATACATTCAAACAAAAACTTATCACATTGAAGAGACACAATTATTTTAATGTAGGACGTCCGACAGAATATACCTGCATTTTCGTGACTCATAAGACTGATATTGCATCGACTTACCTCTGAAAATGAATGAAATGCATTGGTAATGACAGCAGTCTAATCTGATGTTTGGAACTATTGAACGTCTACAGTAACCCGGAAGTGCACCGCCATTTTTTGTGCACTCAATGAGAGTGTCGTGACTCTGAGTATATCGAGGGCTCTGGTCTGGACTAATCAGTACTGGCGTGCTCTGATTGGCTGGCTGTTAGGTGAAAAGCAAGTGGGGAGAGAGAAGTTAGGCTGCCTTTGTTACACAGTATGGTCGCTAGAGGGGGCCTTTTTCACAGTTTGTGTGCACTAATCCTCAGATAAGAGCACAAAAGTGAATCTCATAAGTATCTCCAGTAATGACTCTGAGGGGAGAAATAATATAATGTCTTGTTAAGCATTTACAGTAGAGGCAGTAACTTGTCACCACAATCTAGGACTCAACAAAAGAGCATCAAACTGCTTTTCTTCAGCTCATATGAAAGCATGATGTGTTTCCTACATGACAATCTGCTGGTGTTTATCTCTGCAGTTTGGTTATGAGATTTGAAGTATGATTTTCTGATGTAAATGTTTAATCACAAATTTAGTTACCGAGGTTAAAAGAAAGTCATAAAGTTTTTAAACTTTCCTAAGCAAATATCACACTAGATATACGATATACTGAGGTAAATGATTAACATTATTAGCTTCTTTCTTTCTCAAATGAACTACACATCTACTGATGACAATTGCTGATAATAATAAAGCAAAAATGCAGAAGCAAGAGTTTCTACTT
This sequence comes from Melanotaenia boesemani, assembly GCF_017639745.1. NCBI lineage: Eukaryota > Metazoa > Chordata > Actinopteri > Atheriniformes > Melanotaeniidae > Melanotaenia > Melanotaenia boesemani. Next base: position 16,065,376 of record NC_055698.1, on the reverse strand, counting down.
TTATTTTATTTATATATATATATATATATATACATAGGATATGGAATATCCTACTTATATATTAGTAGGATGTTCATTATGTGGGATGTAGTATAACCAGTCTACAGTCATTGAGGGAAAATGGATGAAACTTTGTTTTCTAGGTACTGAAATGAAGATTTCTTCCAAAAATCTGAAAATCTGTCCTCACCCAGAATAAAAAGTATTGTAAAAGCTGTGGTTGTAGAGTGGGTGTAAAGTCTGTGTGGCTGAGGGAAGTGGAAGAGACTGTTGAGTATCATGCTGCATATTTTACCTAATATAAACCATGTACTTATAATTCTTGACCTTTCATTTATAAAACAGTAGGTGAAAGCAAAAAAATAAATAAATAAATAAATAAAATAATAATAGAATTTTAAAGTTAATTAAAAGAACAAGTGGTCTGGACTCAACTCCTGATTTTCAGTTGTGTTGTAGCTCCACTGGCCTGTAAAAGAAAAATATTTCACTTTTTAAAATGTAAAAACACTGTTGCTGCATGACCATTTTACAAAGTTCATTTAGACTTTTTTACTGATAAAGAAACAGTAAAGATGAGGTCACAAATCAATACACTAAAGTTTTGTAATTTGTTTTTTCTTGTGTGTGTGTGTGTGTGTGTATGTGTTTTTGTTTTTATTTTTATATTATTTTTCCTATGACACTGTAATAGTTGAGCCTATGGAAAAACATGTTTAGTTCATCAATCTGTCCAGGCCTCCATTCATCTGATCCACCTTTGTATTAAATCCTGCAAGCTTTTTAATCCTACTCATACCACTCTAACCTGTCATTAATGACATGGTAATAGGCCTTTAGGCCCTGTGGGTTGTGGGTCGGGTCGTTGTGTATTGGGAGTGACACAGCTGTCAAGATTCCTTAAAGTTACCATCTGGCTACTTTTTAGTTTGACTGAAAAAAAATCACATTCTGCAGTAAATCCAGAATAACAGAGAAACAACAAAGATGCCTTTTTACACGTTTATTTCTTGCAATAAATGGTCCATTACAGAAAGCAGCCCAGCAGCTCCGTCAAGACAAACATTACAGCTGCTGGGAGTCATTTCTACACATGAATGTAGAAAAAAGGCACAAAGAAGTTGATTGATTTGCATATGAGGAGGAACAGAACAGAAAGACAAGATATAGATATATGAATTTTCCATTAAACTCTTCAACTATCCTGTATGAACAACATGAGATTAAAAGAAATCCAATGAAGATTAAGCCTAAAACTGGAAACCATAGCCACTGTTTACAGTTTTAATTTTATTGTTTGCATTATATTTTATCTGGGTTTTCGTGACAAGCGAGAGCTGAATAACATTTTAACCTTCTGTCCAGAATGAACCAGTGGACGCTATTTAAATAAGTTACAGTTCAGATTACTTTGACGTCCTGCACTCTCCAACACATAGACAGTTTTACAGTCTTCCAGCCCTTTGATTACACGTGGTGGTCTAACTATGTCTTTAATAGCAAACATCTCATACGGTGGGATGAGCACTTCTTGCTCGTCGTCATTGAAGACTGAATATCTTTTCAAATATCCACCATAGCAGGTCTTAATCATAAAGCAGGTTTCTCTACCAAAGAGGGTCAGGTCTGTTCTGTAAGAGCTGGATGCAAAGGAACCAAAACGAATGTTTTGGTTGAGTGTTCCAGTAAATGCATCTTTATTTCGTCTGTAGGTGATGTGACAGTGGCGATTAGGATTCAAGATTCTAATGGCTGTTGTCAACAGGAAATGTAAAATATGGTACTGGAATGACTTAGTATAATTTTTTCTTTGTTCTCTGACTGCTTTGTTAAATTGTGAATACACATTATCATTAGCTGTGTACACACAGATTGCTTGCATGTGATCCATGGTCAGAGCCATGTCCTGACTACTCCTTATGTTAAACTTCTGAACAGCAAACTTGTGAGCATTTTTCCAGGCCTGTGCATATACTCCACTTGTCAGCTCTTTAGAAAACTGCTTTTTGATCTTGTCCATTGACGCTTTGTCGTTGCAGCCATCGTACATGTCATCAACCGACTGGTCAGCCATGTCTAAAGGGATCCTGGGACTGCGAGGGATCTATAAACAAAATAAAGACAAAAAGAAGAGAGACAGTTATTGCTGTTTGGTGTTGCTGACGTCTATTTTGTGTATTTAGAAACGTGATTGAAGAAAAATTTAAATTGATATCAGATTAAGATGTTTTTTCTTCTAGTAAAGAAATGTCTGTGGAAACACTTTGTGTCACAATATTCCAGTTATCACATGTAGACGCAAATGGAGGTGACCACTTACTAGTGCACTTACTGGATGTTAACTTTATAATAACAACCATTTGATATCTCTGTTTTCTCTTCCTCAGTCATTGACTCAAACAGAGAATCAAGGAGGAATCATTCATGTCTTATTTGCTCTCTTGATAATTGTACATCAACACAATTTTTTTGTGGACAATTAGAAGACACAATCTCCTGAATGAGAGCTTGGTGATGATGTTTTCCATTTTAAGTGGAAATAATGCTATGAACTATGTTCCTCATCACATTTGAAGACCTAATTTTCATGCCAAGAACAACAGACACACATGAAAAGGACTTTTTGGTGATGTCATTGGCGACTTTGTGAACTTTAAGGAACGGCTGCTGTTGAGAGATCAGATATTACAGATATTACTTTATTACTGACACAAAGTCTGACTGCAGCTTAATGCAGTGCAGGGAAATGTAGAAAAAAATGTATAATTCTTGGACCAGTTAACTATAACAAGTGCAAAAGCAAGAATTCAGTATGCTGTATACAACAAAGTGCTCTAAAAACACGTCGGTGCAAAAGTGTCGGTTGTTCAACAATCCAGCCAAGAAAAATTTGGCTTCAGTTTGTTTTAATTTGCCTTTTACAGCCACTCCTGGACTCTACCAACAAAACATAAAGTTGCTCAAACATGATTTTATTGGTGAAGTTTTGGAATGACTGAAGTTGGACTCACCCTCATGGAGTCCACAGAGAGCATCCAGCACAGGGTCAGACACAGCGGAGTGAAGATCATCATGTTCTTCATGTCGTCAAGAACACAGTTCCTACAATCTGAAGAGCTTCTCAAGGTATGAGCAAAGCTGTCATCCAAAACGTGGGTTTTATATGCTTCAAATATGAGTCATGAAATATGGTAATAAATACACATTTTATCTCCTCCCATTTCTTTTTAAATACCGAAATGTTTCAAAACAAATGTCCGACTGTTCATACATCATTGTGTCCTGTTTTCTGTCTGTGTTGTTGTGCTGTTTGTTCCACATCTTGTATATTTCTGTTAGAGACCCCCTTTTTCTTTTCTTGGGGGGATACTTGGGTAGAAAAGAAATACCCAAATATTTTGGCTATTTGTATAACCAGTACAAAACCCAGTTTAATGCCATCAGTAAAGGACTAGTGTGGTGAACATAATATTGTATAAAATATTCTTTGTTTAATCAAAGTGAAAACAAACCTCAAAGAAAAGAAGATGAAATTTCAACAGTTTTCAATTCATATAAACATGTAATCGTCACAAATACAAACTTTCTGTGTATCAGAAAAACATCTGTTATTCAGTGAGGTCTGTGTATTCCACCTGTTACTATTTCATTTCTGTGATTCCTGTACTGTAATTTGCTTTAATTAGCAATGTGTATGTTCCTTTGTATATATCCTGTCCCTCCACTGTTTAAATAAAAACACAAATTAAATTGTTTTTCCCTTAGACTTCCCTTAAAACCTTATGCTTAATTTCTAATTAAGATGTTTCCACACACGACTTCTCTAAAACTCTTGTGTTAGTTTCTTAAAAACATGATCTGCATAAAAGACTTCTCTTTTTTTTTTTCTCAGCCACAGTGTGAGGTAGTTTCCTCATTTTAGTTAAATCCTCTATTTTTATTAACTTAAGGCTTTTTATTAGAATAGAATACAATAGAATATTGAATCCAAGAAAGTGGAAAATTGTCTTTGGCTTTCTACCACAACCCACACACACCTCTAACATATAGTGCTGCATAGATGCAATAAAAATACAAATGAAATAAAAATACATCTAAAACACTAAAAAGTAAATATTAAGAAGTAAAAATGCAGCAGTTCAAATTAACCTCTGTGAATTGGTCTCTTTGTTGAATTAAGAATGCGAATGGCATTTGGTATAAAAGACATTGTGAAGGGACCTTTAGCCAGAGAAACTCTAAATCGTCTTCTTGACTTCAGAAGCTCAAAGTAACAGGACAGAGGGTGATCGTCATCTGCCAGGATTCTCTTAGCTTTCCTCTCTGTTCTTTCAAGATATTCACAAGATGCAGTTGGGATTTTGGTTTTTTAAAAAAAGAAGGTAAAGGGGGTTGGGGTGGGTGAAGGAAGGAAGGGGGGAGTGGTCGATGGTGTCCTGATTCCCGGGGTGCGTAACTGGAACATTGGGGTTGGTACTGGCACGCTCTAGGTGGTCATCTGAGTGGGCCTGGTCCTCCGTAGCATGGCATGGGCCCCTCTGCCTTATAATTAAATATATAAATAACCAAAACATGCACTGAGACACCAAATGTGACCTCTATGGAGGCTAGAGGCAGACAGGCACCGGCAGGCCAAGATCAGCAGCCATTGACCCCGCTGGGTACCGGCCATCCAGGGTGGTCAGAGTGCAGGGCCCAGGTAATACTCTTGGGGACATGGGCCTAAAGCAAGGGTATTTCACATACTTGTCGAAATTCTCCTGGCCTGGTCTGGAAATTGAATTTTTACAAGCTGAAAGCAGTAAATTAAGGACACATTTAACAATCCTTAGTGGAGTTACCTAGCAGTAGAAACATGTCTTTCCATCTCTTTGAAATGGATCAATTGGCTTCAGCGGTGCTTTTCCACACGACATGAAGTTTGGTCGTAGACACAGAGAAGTTCCGCCCTCCTCTCTCTGTGATTGGTTCTGGAGTAGTGCTTCAAATGTGGACAAAACTACCTGTACTTGTATTTTCTGATTTTTACTTGTATTTTTTATTTGTAATTGTATTTTTTAGCTTGTATTTGTATTTTCTGATCCGCAGAATTAATATGTACTTGTATGTTAAAAAACCTGGGTAAGATTTACAAATATGGAGACAGAAATCACAAAACATCCCAGAAACTTACACTGGCTTAAATTAATTTGATGCCGAAGCATCAAACACATATCAGAACTAAAGTGAGAAACTGAACTTCATATTTAGATAGTAGTGCTTCTATTGTAGGCGATCTTTGGGTAACTATGATAACACAGAAGGGAGTGGGTAACACCACATGTATTTTAACACTTACTGGCTGATTCAGTGACTTGACCTGTGCACAGAAACAGCAGTAAAACTGCTTTTCTGGCTGAAGACCAATGCCAAAAAGACGTAAATAAATTGTGAAAATCGCCAATTTCAAATGAAATAGACTGAAAGTTATTTATTTACATTGCCCACATGTGACGAGGGTTGAACTATTAGGCACATTCGGACAGAGACGTTCTAAGAACTGTACTGGTTCTATGAACTGCCCTTAACCAGGTGAACTGTTTCATGTTGCATTCAAACATGAGTTAGGAAGAGGTAGGGGGACAGATGTGACACAACCACCTGCAACAGTGACATGTGACTTAAGCGCCACATAACAACAAAACAAAACCCGTGAAAAATAACAACAGCACAAAACAACACCACCAAACTAATATGGAGAATGAAGAAATCAGCGTGTTTATGCTCTGCTTGACGGGGATGTTACTGATGGACGATAAAATAAGGCGTCTAACGTCGAGGCTGGAAATGCACATAGAGGGAGTCAGGAGATGAAGAATCCAGCAGCTTCTTCATTTAATGGAGGAAGAAAGGAGAATAGAACGCTGAAGACAAAGGTGACGACGTGTAAGTTTAACTTAGTGAACATACATTGATTGTGTGCGTGTCATATGCGTAAACGTTTCAGACGTTATTCTACTGTCTACATGGAGCATGTTACGATAAGTGAATATTTCAGACGGCAGGTTTATTGTAACTCGTGTTTTGTTTGTGTTTCAGATGTTGCTGCAGCTCATTGAACACTCCTCGCCGTCCAGCTGGGTCTGGAGCAAAGCAGAGGACTGGTGGAAAAAGGTTGTTCCCAGTTTTACCAATGAGAATTTCCGTATGTCCAGAGTGACATTTCAATACATTTATCGCCGCCTGAAGCTGCACTGGAGAGGATGGACACAACCACCTGCTGCAGATACTGAAGGAGCTGGAGAGCTGCAGCCTTGATGCTTTACTTCGTGCCTTCCAACAAATCACAACACACCTTTTCATAATAATCACCATGTTGTGGAAGTTCGACAGACAGAACATACATGTATACATGATGTACACATTTAAAGAGAAAATGTTCCATAGAAAATGCATCATTTGTTCATGTTTTTGTTATGTGCAAAATAAAGATCCTATCACCTGCTTTTAAGCTTTGTGTGCATTATGGAATCTACCAGTAGCAAAGGTGAAGGAGTAATCCGTCACTGAAGGGTTGGTTGTGACTTACTTATGGTTTAGAAGAATTATGAGGAGATACAGTCACACAAAATTAGCAGTATATAAGGGTTAAAATGTAGAAAGGGTAGCTAAATGTTTACAGGTGTGTACTTCTATAAATGTCAACAAGTATTTGATGTCAGACCATCGTTAAAACCCAGGATAAAGACTTAAAACATGGTGAGCAAAGATGGATTTTTGAACAGTTCACAGCTATTATTGGTTAATAACTACTTAATATTTTTATTAGCTAATAATTCATAGATGTGGCCAAACGACATCATACTGAAAACTGAATACATCTGACTCTTCATGGTCATTTATTTTTTATAGTGCATACAGCAGTGCAAAAATAACTATTTACATGTGTGTGATAATTATGCATATCACTTTGGCTTTTCCTGCCATCCTGTCCATTACACCCCATCACAGATCTCTGCTGGCTTCAGCTCTGCCCATAGAGCCGCTCTCTTTGTGCCTGTTCCTGAAAGACTTGCAGCATGTTGAAGCATGCATCACTTTGCCTCTGCTGATTAGCATTAAAAAAAAAAATGTCCCCTCGCCCTCCGTGGGTGGTCTCTCATCCATCCAAGCTCGGGTCCTCTACCAGAGGCCTGGGAGCTTGAGGGTTCTGCGCAGTATCTTGGCTGTTCCTAGGACTGCACTCTTCTGGACCGAGATGTCTGAGGTTTGTCCTGGGATCTGCTGTAGCCACTCTACCGGTTTGGGGGTTACTGCCGTGAGTGCTCCGATGACCACGGGCACCACTGTTGCCTTCACTTTCCAGGCCTTCTCAAGTTCTTCTTTCAGGCCTTGGTATTTCTCTAGTTTCTCATGTTCCTTTTTCCTGATGTTGCAATCGCTTGGTATTGCGACGTCAACCACAACGGCTTTCCTTCTGCTGTTTGTCCATCACCACAACGTCCGGCTGGTTTGCCATTACCATTTTGTCGGTCTGGATCTGGAAGTCCCACAGGATCTTAGCTCGGTTATTCTCTACCACCTTCGGAGGTGTTTCCCACCTTGACCCCGGGGTTCCCAGTCTGAACAGATGTTCCTGTACAAGAGAAAGAACAAGATCGCGAATACAAGCAGCCAAAAATGAGTTTTCTCCGCAGGGTGGCCGGGCTCTCCCTCAGAGATAGGGTGAGAAGCTCTGTGAGTAGAGTCACTGCTCCTCCGCATCGAGAGGAGCCAGATGAGGTGGCTCAGGCATCTGGTTAGGATGCTTCCTGGACGCCTCCCTGGTGAAGTGTTCCAGGCACGTCCCACTGGAAAGAGGCCCCGGGGAAGACCCAGGACACGCTGGACAGACTACATCTCTCGGCTGGCCTGGGAACGCCTCGGGATCCCTCCAGATGAACTGGTGAATGTGGCTGGGTAGAAGGAAGTCCGGGTTTCCCTGCTTAGGCAGCTGCCCCCACCACCCGACTCCGGATAAACAGCAGAAAATGGATGTATATATATATATATATATATATATATATATATATATATATATATATATATATATATTGACATCTGTTTATGTTTTCTTGCTTTGTACGGTTGAATCATGCTGCAATTTGTGGTAACGTTTAATGTGATTGTAGAGATTTGTGGTGTTGCCTTGTGGTGCTGCTGCCCTGGTTGTTGCAATGCAACTCACACTGTTTGTCATTATCTGGCTCAAATCCAAAAATACTTCCACACTGCTGCCAAATGCAAACATGTTTTGGATACAAGTTCGGTTCGGGTGAAGGGGTGACTCTTGCCACTACCACTTGGGTTTTTGTTGCTTTCCACTTACACCTCCTAACAGCAGACTTTCCTCCGCTTAAACTCTAGCTAACCCTTTCCAACTAGTGCAAGAAAGAACCGGCTCTGAGAGCCGATGCTTGGTAATGAATCAGAAGAGCCGGCTCCCAGTTTCTTGTTTTTTTTTTTTTGTCCTTTTGCTGCATGCTTAGCTCTCAGTGCTCAGCCCCAGCTCTGCCCATTGCACTGCTTTGCTTGGATTAGCCTGCATGGACAGGCGGCCAATCACATGTGACGATATAGGATCATACCATTATGTGAAAACAGAGGGGGGTAGACGGCGTTACCCTATGAGTGAAACAGCAGACAGCCGTGAGGAGAGTATGTAAGTTTGTTGTGTCATCAAACCCTACTCACAGAGAGGAAAAACCGGATCAGTCCATCCAAGATGAGGCATCTTTTTTTTCTGAATGCCAACCTGCACTGAGAACATTAATTCTGCTTTCTTGAGTTTGGTTCTTGTTCTGTTTTTTGGATTTGTTTACTGTTTTTTGCTCATTTATGCAATGTAAGATTTTTGTTGAAATGTTAAATAAAAGTAAGTGGTTTCGTATCAGAATAAATGCGCAAAATGAAGCAAATATAAGGCTTTTCTTAAAAATGCTGAACACAAAAGGGTTTTAAAAAAACAATTCATTAATTTTTAAGAAGTTAAGGTAAATTATGGGGGTAAAAGAGATGCTAAATTAAGAGCTGTTAGGGAGCCAAAAGAGCCGGTGTTCTGTCACTCTAGCATACATTGTTAGACCAGCATACGCATTGTGCAAACTGACGACTGCACCTAACACTAACCTTAACCCGCATGCGCATTAACATAATGTACATACTCTGATGCGTATGCTAAAGCAGTGGTGGCTGGTGAAAAAAATTCTTGGTGGGGCTGATGTGCCGCTAAATTTCCCTGCCTACTCCAGTATAACCATTCAAATTAACAGTCAGAAAATGGCTTAAATTCCACAATAATAATTTAATTTTCTTCTCAAAATCACAGATAAAGTATATTTACAATTCACATAGGAATTTAGGCTTTAGAAAGGAACAGTATAAAAAAACAAAAAAACAAAACAAAAACGGTATCAAAAACAAAATTCAGGTACCTCTATGATATCAACTGAATCTACACAAATCAACAATGTGTGCACAGGTGTGTGTATGTGTGTGTGTGTGTGTGTGTGTGAGAGAGAGAGAGAGAGACAGACAGAGAGAAGATGAACTGAATGGGGTGGAGAGTTATTATTTGTACAAGAACTTTGCTCGTCTGTCTTTCTGTGTGGCAAATTTCTCAATGACCCTGTTGTTGACATCAGGAATGTCTCTTGTCAGTTTTTTCTCTATGGAGAGCATGGCCAGAGCATTGAGCCGATCTTGTGCCATGGTGTTTCTAAGGAAAGTCTTTATCCTGTTTAAAGTAGAGAAGCACCTCTCTGACTCTGATGTTGTCATCGGCATGGTGATGAGGATGTTTAGAAGACTTACGCTTTCAGTGAATGTGTCTTGAAGATTGTTTTCCATCAAAACCTGATAGAGAGCCAATGCATCACTGCAACTCTGGAACTCCTCGTTTTCATAGATCAAGGACAGTTCTGTCTTAAGTCTGGCCTTATCCAATGAGGGATAGGCTTCCCCCGTGGCTTCCAGTGCTGAATCTGGGAACTTTCTGCTGTGTTGCTGGAACAAGTCTCCTTGCAACAGAGTGGCGCTGACGAGGTGCTTGGTGAATGAAAACTTCTCCTTGGCATGGCTCATAATGGTGCCACATACCTATGCAATGACATGTAATTTTTAAAAATATTGTATATTATGACAATATACATTTCAGTCAGGATTACTATATCAAATGGCCAGCATCTTCATTAGATTTGATCTGATGATCTGGTTTAAATCAGAACAAGCAGCAAGTGCTCACCTCCAGTGCCAAATGGTGTTGCGTGCTTTCTCCCAGTGTCCTCCGTTTCTTTGTGGGTGGCTCCTGAACCTGTCTTCTGTACTCCTCATCCTCCACCAGATTAGGAACAGCCTCCCTGATCCAATACAGGAATTTTGTGAGTAAGTTCTGAAAACTGGCGAGGGATATATTAATCAAACCCAAGGCTGTGTTACAATTACTGGCAATTATATTTCATCTAAACATCACATTATATTTTCATCGAAACATCATAGATACACTACATATTAACATAGCTACTGGGCTGGTCTTGTGTTCCTTTGCCAAACTGCTGAAGCTTTGAGCTACATTCTCTGTATAAAATGCTCTAAAGATGATGATTATTATTAATGCATTTAGCCTACCTGATAGCTTGCATGCTGTGAATGAACCTCTGGGTGGCTCCTGTGATGTAGACAGCATCGATGTTTCTCTCCTGCAGCTGGTTATATAGCATGTCTACGTGTGGCATGATCTTATGAAACAATGGAAAAAACAAAAAGCTTCATCTTCCAGCATCCTCACATAGCCGCCGGCTTCTCTCTTTGTAGGGCCATCAAATGCTTCTCTGTTCCGGATGGTCTGAAAACACTTCACCAGGTCACCCTTGTGCTCGTACACGGTGTTAACAGTACGACTGTTGAAGTGTTGACGATGCACTTGGAAGTCGATGCTCCACCACCTCATCCAGCACTGCGGTTCTCTTGCTCGATTTTTGTGAAAAAAGAAGCAAATCCCTCCATGTCAGAAAAAAAGTGACCGATCTGAGGGATATGAGAGGTTGCTTGTTGCATTACCAGGTTTAACTGATGGGCATAAAAGTGAACGTAGTGAGCGTTTGAATAGATGCCTTGGATCTTACGCTGCACTCCTCCAGTGGCACCCCTCATTACTGAAGCCCCATCATAGGCCTGGGCGATCAACTTTTTTTCTTGTCCCTTGGGAAGGATGGTGCTCAGCCTCTCCACTAAGGCGCTAGCTATTGCATCCGCACAGGCGTTGGGTAGCTTGATGAATTCAAAAAAACGCTCTTGTATGTTGTTGCGTTGGTCGATGTATCTCAGCACCAGGACTAGCTGACAGTGTGTGGAAATGTCAGTAGTTTCATCAGTTTGGATAGCTAAAAAGTTTGCTGTCTTTACCTCATCCACGATCCGTTCTTGCATAACTGCTAGCATACAGTCCAGCAGCTCATTCTGAACCGTCTTTGAAGTGCTTTTAAATACAGTCGCACTTTCAAGGTGTTCCCTCAAGTCCCGATCTATGGATGCCATTAAGTCCACCAGACCTCGGAAAATTCCGGGATTGTCTGAAGAAACACTTTCATCATGTCCCCGCATTGATAGTTCAAAAGCACCACAAAATTTCACACAGTTGATGATCTTAGATAAAATATGATGGTTTTTATCCACCTCTTCATTGTGCCTTCTGACAGCGATGCGGTGCCCTTCGTCCAGCTGCGCCGCTATGCTTATCTTTCTAACCACAGCTAGCTTTATGCAGTTTTCCATGTGAACTTTTGATCGTTTGTGCTTCTTAATGCGTTCTGAGAGGTACTTTAAGTCAGTCTGTCTAGAATCTGTCCACGTCAAATCACACTTGTCACTTTTAAAAATTATGCAGGGGAAACAAAAAAGCGCATTAGATATTCCACAGCCTGTTAGCCAGGATTTACGCTGGAACCAATTTCTGCTAAAGGTCCTGTTATAGGCCTTTCCTTTCTCCTTGGTTGGCTGGGTGATGGCTATTTCGGGCTTGTCGGGTCCCAGCTCCTTAAGATATATTTTTTCTACCATCGTCCTTCTCGCAAAAGGGTAGTTTAAAAGGGATCTCACCAAATTTGGTGGAAGCTGCCCCTCAACTGTGGTTAACAGCGCCATTATCACTTCGACTGAGTAACCTGTGACCTCATCCCTTTCGCGGCATTTCCTGTGTAAGGGGCTGAATTTTCAGCGCCCCCAAATCCTAAAATTACGCGACGCTAATTGGCTGAATTTTTTTGTTTTCCCCCCAGTAACAGTACACAATTGGCTATTTCGCTACAGTCGGGGGCGCTTTTCACTAGCGCCCAGGAAGAATTCTATTAATAGACCAAAATGTTACTAATGTGTGACGTCAGGGTAAATTGACTGTTGAATGAGAGTCAGCTGGTGGAAATGATGTTTATATAGTTTAGATTGCATGTAGGAACACACTATTAAGTAAAAATGACATTGATAATATACATTTTGTTAAAAAATATAAATATATAAAATATATACATATATATTTTTCCCCCTCCACATCTGGGAGGGCTGTGCCCCAGCGCCCCCTATGGGCCAGCCGCCTCTGCTAAACAGACAGACCACCAGCTCTTCTTTTGGAGCCGAACCAAAAGAGCCAGTTCACACCGGCTCACTGAAAAAGAGCCAAACATCCAATCACTATTTCCAACCAGTCTACTGCAAGCGGGCTTCCTCCACTGAATCACGTGTTGTAATCGCACTTTACCATTAGTTGAGGGAGGAGGCAACAGCAGTGTTGCATTTGGGTTTGTTTGAAAAAATCCAGGAGTAAATTAGGAGAATTTGTTTGTCATCCATCCATGGGGCCCTGCCGCTGATCAGCTTTTTAACCACCTCAGCGACCTCAGCCCCAGAGATAGCAGAGCCCAAAACCAGGTCCCCTGACCCTGCTTCCTTATCTGAAGACATGTCAGTGAGATTGGGGAGGTCTTTAAAGTATTCCGTCTACCGACTCAAAGCATCCTGAGTCGAGGTCAGCAGTCCTCCATTCCCATTGTACACAGTGTTGATGGAGCAGTGCTTCCCCCTCCTGAGCCGTCAGATAGTTGAGCAGAATCTCCTCGAAGCTGTCCGGAAGTCAATCTCCAGGGAATCTCCAAACTTCTCCCATGCCTGAGTTTTTGTCTCAGTGACCGCCGAAGATGAATTCTGCTTAGCCTGCCAATACCTATCAGTGTCCCAGTGAAACTCTTTCTGACAGGAGACTCTGCCAGACGTTCCCAGCAGATCCTCACAACACGTTTGGGTCTGCCAGGCCTGACCAGCATCCTCCCCCACCCTCTGAGTCAATTCACCACCAGGTGGTGGTCAGTTGACAGGTCCGCCCCTCTCTTCACCTGAATGTCCAAGACATGCGACTGCAAGTCCGATGATATGACTATACAATCGATCATCAAACCGCGGCCTAGAGTGTCCTGGTGCCAAGTGCACATGTGGACAATCTTATGCTCGAACTTTGTGTTTGTAATGGACAGTCCATGATGAGCATAGAGGTCCAATAACAAAACAACATTTGGATTCAGATCAGGAGGCTAAATCAAGTAGCTCTGGTTTATAGTATGGCAAATGAAACAACTATAAAACTAAGCTTCAAAATTTACTAGGGTGCATACTAAACCAACAGCCACAAAGTACAAAAAACCATCAGAATCATAATAAGTAAAACAATGTTTTTCCAGCAGATGTTCTACTCACCGCCTCTATTGTGGACTTCACTGGCAATTGTACGGTTTCAGCTGAGGCCATGATTAACAAGTATAGGAATGGGCAGTGCACTAATAAACACTCATCATTTTGCTGGAATTAAAGCTGTTAAATGATTTGTTAAATTATAAGTTTGGCAACATATTAATCTTAAATCCAACGTAAAAATGTGTCCAAAATTTAAAAAGTATGGACATAAGTAAAAGGTAAATAAAAGGAAATAATTCAAATCCCCATCAACACAACTCCACACAGCACCCAGGCATTGTTCAAATAGAGAGACCACTTCATGCACACAAATCTTAAAGTAGTGCTGCATACCTTTACAACTTTATTACTCTGTGCTTTTGACTTGTTTTGATGGCACAGATACATTTATTATGTACTTTCCTTCAACCTGATTCAGGTGTGTTGGAGTAGGAACACATCTAAAACATGCAGGGCAGTGGGTCCTCAGGCCCTGGGTTGAGAAACACTGTCTAGAGAGAGCTCAGAATAGAGGTAGGATGCTAGATGGATGCTGAGTTAGCCATTGTTGGGCAGTGGGATTTTAACTCATAACTGCAACCAGCTAGACAACTTTACTAAGACTCCCAACATTCTCATTCCAACTCTTGTTAGGTCAAATATTCACATTCATGTCCTCCAAATGATAACTACCCTTAAAAATTAAAAGGAAATTATCATTTAATTTATGATTTTAGTATGATTTTATTTTGATTTTTTTTCTATTTGTTGCTGCTTTTTGCTACTTTTTAATGCTTCCTTTGGATCATCTGTAATGCTTTTAATGTTCTATGTAAAATACTTTGAATTGTCTTGTATATTAAATGTGCTAAACAAATTAACTTGCCTTGCTTCACAAAACACACCTTACCTCATTTCATGCTCTTATACCACAGACACCTGGGTTAAATGCTAAATAAATATATTTATTTATTTATTAACTTATTTTAGTTTAAATTAATTGAATAATTCACCCCAGTTACCACTGTTACCACACACTCAAATTTGAATCCCACACAAACACCCGCTCTCACAAAACTACAAGATCCATCTACCCCCCTTACTAGCAATACTCTTTCAACTGAAAAACACTGCCCACAACAGAAGACATACAAACACACACCACTCACAACCAAACCACCCATACATCTTTAAAAACACACTTCCTAAATAATAAATAAAGTGGATATCAATTCTCTGTCTCTTTGAACAAAATGTATTTGTTAGCAAACGAATCAAACATCTGGGGTCACCATGTAGTATAAAATATTCTTTGTTCAGTCAAAAAGGGAAGATGGAACTTCAGCAGTTTTCTAATTCAGTCTTGGGTTTTTTTTTTGTTTTTTTCACAGCCAGCATACAACAGCTCCCTCGACGGATGAACAATCTGAAGCTGATGATTCTGTTTCAGAACTTCCAATTCACTTTTGCACTTTATTCACATGCTGACATTTTGTTGATGGAGTTGCTGACAATGTCAAACCAACAACTTTTGGTTCCACCACACAACTGCCCAACAACAATGTTGGTGGGAAACTAGGTAAACAATTATTTGTACAGACTTGTGTGTCAGTTCGCCCTGACATTTCCTTTTTCTTAATTTCTAATCAACATGTTATCTCAAACAACTTCTCTAAAACCTGTCTGCTTAGTTTCTAAGCAACATGAATTGCATAAAAGACTTCTCTAAAATATATTATTACCCTCCGCCTCAGCTGGTTTCCTCATTTTCTTCACGTCTTATACCTCTCTTAGTTCATGACAAGTTATGAATTTTAACTAGATGTAGTGTTGTACATTACTATATAACTTTTTAAATTTAATTATTAGTCATTTAAAAACAACCAGAAGGGAGAAACACACTCATAGGCTGGGTCCTCATGGAGATTCTGATCCTTAAATTTAGAATTTATATTACTGGGTGTCTGGAAACAAAGTTATTATTTATACCATATTAAAAATCTAAACTTGGCACTAAGCAATGTAAGGCAAGTTTAGTTGTATATCACAATTCAGTGACATGGTGATTCAAAGTGTTTAAAAGAAACATTGAAACATCAGAAAAGAAGTTTAATTTAAAATTAAAAACAAAAGAGAAAGGAAAAAGAGGGAACATTAGATAAAATCAGTATAACATGATCAAGTTGAAAAAGTCAAGCTTAAAAGAAACAAAGCAGATTTGGACTTAAAACAATATTTAAATGCAGCAGAGAGCAGGTGGGTCTTTAAACTGGATTTAAATAATCCATGTGTTTTAGGATGGTCTGAGGCTTTCTGGGAGTTTGTTCACAAACTATGGAGCATAGAAGCTGAATGTAGCTTCTCCATGTCTGGTTCTGACTGGGAACTGATAAGAAATTGGATCCAGATGACCTGAGGGTTCTGGCAGGTTCATACTGGTTTAAGAGGTCATTGATGTATTTTAGTCCTAAACCATTCAGAGCTTTAATGAGCAGCAGAACTTTAAAGTCTGTTCTCTGACGGACAGGCAGCCAGTGTAAAGACCTTATAGCTGGACTGATGTGGTCCACTCTCTTGGTCTTAGTAAGGACTCGAGCAGCAGAGTTGTGAATAAGCTGCAGGTGTCTAATTGATTTTTTTTGGTAGAACCTGTAAAAACACTGTTACAATAATCAAGCCGACTAAATATGAAAGCATGGACTAGTTTTTCCAGGTCCTGCTGTGACATCATATCTTTTACCCTTGATATATTCTTAAGGTGATCGTAGATTGACTTTGTGATTCCCTTAATGTGTTTTTCAAGTTTTAAGTTTGAGTCCATCAATACACCCAGATTTCTGGCCTGGTTGGTGGTTTTTAGGTGTGTAGACTGAAGCTCTGTGGTGACCTTTAATCGTTTCTCTTTGACTCCAAAGATCACCTCAGCTTTGTTTTTGTTTAACTGAAGAAAGTTCAGGTACATCCAGTCATTAATCTCCTCAATGCATTTACCAAGAGCCTATATGAGGTCTCGGTCTCCTGATGACATTGTAATATATATCTGTGTGTCATCTGCATAGCTATGGTGACTCATTCTCTTGTTCTTTATGACTTGTGCCAGTGGAAGCACTGGATGTTGGCCCCAGAAGAGGCCCCAGGATGGTACCTTGGTGCGTGAGAGATGCTAATTTTGTCACGTGCAGCAGGCGGAGGTGGAGGTGAGGACCCAAATGCAGGCAGTCAAGGCAGGAGGCAGAATTGGTGCAGGTGACAAGGTTTATTTCCCAAAACTCAAGACAGGGAACCACACACGACAGTGATAACTCCAGTGACCAAAAACCACACATGACCAAATGAGGATCTGACAATGAGTGACTGAAAACCAGGAGTACTTATACACAGAGGGAGTAACAAGACACAGGTGAAGTGGATGACTAATCAGGCCAGGTGATCTAATGAGGCAGAACAGAAATCACAGGAACACACGAGGGAAAACCAAACATGACAAAACTGAAACCTAAAGCATGAACTATAAACCAAGAACAAGACCAAACTAAACATGACAAAAACCAAAATCCTAAACCATGATCAAAACACCCACCAAAACCCAGAAACCGTGACAAATTTTGGGCATGTAGGTGCCTTGTAACAGCAGTAAACCAAATCAACCAAAAATCACTTTATCCTCCTTATCTATGAAGATTATGACAGTTTTCAAGCCTTACATATACAGGATGACCTCAGGATGAACCATATGAAATCACACAATTAACCACAATCACCTCTGACATGTTGGTCCAAACTGCTGGAAGCCTGTCCTGTCCAGCATCATGACAGAAGAATGTGTAACAGTTCAGCAGATAGGACCCACAAAAGATCAGAGACCTTAGTATTGTATTAAAAAATGTATTGTGCTCAGGTAGGTGTCTCTAGAAAGTTATATCTGGTCCTCGGTAAGATAGCTGAGGTGAGAAATTGAACAACTGTTAGTAGAAAGACTCTGTGAAAGAACACACCAACAGAAGTGATGGGAACCTTATCTGGTATCTTCTCCAGAGAGCTGCGAGCAACAGGTAAACAGGTGATTACTGAAATTAGAACGAGAGGGTTAACGGGGCTCGGTTACTCAGATCCAGAGAGGGATCTTCAAGAGGTCCAGTGTTTCCTTTCATCCATCCAACCAGGAAATAAGTTTGGTAAAGAATACAAATCCAATCCAGTATAACAGACTGAAGTTCAAAAACTGTGAAAGCCAAAGAAATAAAGCAGAAGTTACGGAGTCTGGAGCCACAATTGCTGCCACCTGCAGCTCATCAGCAGGCTCGTTATCTGGCTCTTCTCCCTGCTATTTAGGGGCAAGCAGGAGCTCCAGCCATCGCCAGATTGTCACACTTTACTGTGTGGTAACCAGGCCTCATTCTAAGTCTTACCTTGTGCCTTGTTCTCAGTAAAACTTATCTTGTCATCTTTATTCCCCAGCCTTAGACCGTGTTTCCTTGGGTCACCACAGCACCTGGATAAGGACTGTCCCTCATGCCAAGTCGACTGCCTGCCTGCTCGCCCTGCCTGCAACCAAACTCATTCCACCTCCACCAGAAACCATCTCCTGGCTTACTCCTCCACCGTCAGTCTTCCTTTGGAATACAGTAAGCCGCTGCTATAGCAGACATAACCCAGCACCCTCTCAGACCCACATTAATCCTCTGCCCTCTCATAGGAAGAGCTTCCCGGACCTGGACCAAGCCACTAACATTTATTATAAATAAACATTGTTTGCATCTCCCTCCTTGTCTCACTGAGTGTTCTGCATTTGGGTCCGCTTCTTTGTACCGCGGTCTCCGATCTTGTCAGTCTCAGTCTGCAATTCCAGAGAAGCATGACAACTTGTGGGACCTTCGACAGCCGAACTGGTTTCTAATCACCATCAGCAGGTAGTGATAGGTAGTGTGCCAGAAGAGCAGCAGACTGAAACCTAACATTTATGAGAAAATACTTTTTTAAATAAAAATCTATGATACCTCACCATATTAAACAAGCATTTGTATCAGAATTAATCTTAATAACTGTATGAAATCAGTAACACAATCACTATCCCCGTTGCACAAGCACCCCTTCCCTCATATGTCCTGTTTACAAATACAGATGTAGCGTACTACTGTCATTAGGAGCTCTTTGATTATATCAAATGTTTCGACACAGTGAGGCAATTTAGGCAGTTGTGACTCAATGTTTCATGAGGCCTCGTTTTCATCATCCCTAGCTGGAGCAGGCAAGTACAAAAACTCCTGGGAGGGAGAAAACATGTCAAATGCAGACGAGAAGGCTGGAAATGCTCAGAAGAATATTCTGACGATGGCAGTAAGCAACACAAGTGGAGAGCATTAGCAATCGGTGCACAGCAATCAGAGCCAGAGGAAAAATGCCTTCAGAGGTGTCTGGGAAATCCTCAACTCCTGCCCGAAACTGTGACAGAATGATGTTCTACAGCACCTGCAAAGAAACATCGAAAGGCCCCAGCAAACGTCAGGAAACCTGCGGGAAGAAAAACTGTAAAAAAAAAAAAAACATGAACAACGAACACAACAAGTAAATGTGTGTGTGTGTGTGTGTGTACAAAATAGTAGGGGTGATTTATGTTACATGATCATGCAAAGGCAGCTGAAGCAGACTGACATGGCCCCAAGCATCGGGCGAGCAGCAGCCACCACAGAGTCCAGAACCAAAGCAGCGACCGCTGACCGAACGTGTCCACCAAGAAGAAGGAGCTCGAGAGCCCAAGGGCCACCCTAACTATGTAGCAACTTTTGTTGAGACGACACAGCTGCTGTTCTTCTGTTTTGCCTTTATGGGTATAATTGTCCTTTCCCGACGGCCCCAAACTGATCTTTCCTGGACATCTCAGCCATTTGTGCTTTGTGAAAAGGATAAAATCGATTGTCTTGTTTGAAAGCTGTTGGCTGGGTCTTATGTGGACTTTTTATTTATTTATTTATTTATTTATTTTGTACTTTCAATTTTTGTCAACTTTTGTTCTCTTTTGTTGGCAGTTGTGGGCCTTACAATATGTGGAAGTCAGGAAAGACGCTGAAGTTAGCTTCCGATTCCGATGTTGTTGTGGGCTGATTCTTGAGACACCTTGTTTTATTTGCCCCACAAACAGTGAGTTGGAGCTGCATTTTAATCTGGTTTTATCTTTTCTTTATTATTTTAAATCCTCTTTTTACATTTAAATTCATCCAATAAATATATTTTATTGGAACAAGCCTCCTAAATTTGTTCAACTGGCCTGAGTGCTTTGTAAATTGTCCGCAGAAATTTTAGATTTCCTTGGGTGAAACTCCTGAAGTGGTGTTGTCAGACAACTATTTAAAGGTCTTCCTCTGGCTCTCTCTCACTCTTCCCCACTCGCCACTCTATTAAAGGAATATTATGAAAGAAATGTTTCAGAAACTGAGGGGAAGCATGTCCTGATGGACCAAGAAAACCTGTCTGAAGATCCTGGCACAGAAATGAAGCCATTCAGGGAGCCATGTCAATCTGAGTTCCCTCCAGAGTACCAGACTCAGGATCCGTAACACCAGCCGCGTAAGCGTAAAGAAAATTTACCATCACTGTTCTTAGAAAGACCTGGTCACACTGATGTAACATTATTATTTTGAAATATGCAAATTGTTCATCTGAAACCTTACACAATACCAGAGTAAATAATGAAACCACTGAAGAAGTCCGAGCAATGCTGGAGATGTAACTGAAACATCAAGAAGTGATCAAATAACTCCAAATCAAATCAAACTTTATCAAGTGCTTTTCATGCACACAGCAACACAAAGTGCTTTACATTGTATCCATTAATTATTTACTCCTCATTCATACTTGATGGTAAACTACATGTGTAGCAACAGCTGAAGTGTGAATTGCCAGCCTTTAATTATTGGATGACCCGCTCCTCTACCAGAGCCACTGATGCCCCGAATGTTACAAAGAGATAAAACACACATCTGAATTCTAGTCTCTTTTACACACAATCATACATGTATGTACAATCTCTCTCTCCCTATTCTACACAAACATGAACTCGGATCCCAAATTTTTTGTCTCTTAACTTAATAAATCTTAATAGAAAAAAACATCTGGCTTGATGCTGATGTGGTGAAAATATATCTTGGGAATTCCTGCTGTGTTTTACTTTTGCTGTGTGCAGCACTTTGGTCAACAGTGTTGTTTTTAAAGTGCTCTACAAATAAAGTTGAATTGGAGCCGTCCACATTAGGAGCCAAACCATCCATGGCCACAGAGGGTGCCATCACAGGAACCGTCCAGATCAGGACAGGCCAGAGTCCACACCACAGCTGCAGGGCTGTAGCGCAGGACCCCGAGCCACCTAGACAAGGACAATCACCATGGCAACAGCCTTGCAGACCAAGCAACAAAGCCCTGATTGTGGAGAATCCCCATGAGGAAAGCAATGGAGTTAAAGACCAACTCCAATGCTTATTTGGAACTATTTAAAATGTTTTCAGTGGTCTTTTAATTGTGATTATGAAGTTTTTGATAAATCACAAAACCTGTGCCATTTTCCAGGACCTTGAAGTGGTGACAGCAAACCAACGTGTGGTTTGTTATATTGTGATGACTGAGAAACCTAATCCATTGCTCTCTCACAGCAAAGTTTTTCGGTAAATAATGAAAGCTAACGTGATTAGCACATGATTAGCAACCCGCTACTACGTGTCGAGCTGCCATCTCTTCATCCTCAGAGTCAGAATAGGCGGAGCGGGCAGGACAGGAGCTTGCCATGTGTGTTTATGACATGTAAATGAGGGTCTGTCTGAGCTCGCCTTTTTCTTCCTGCCATTGGTTCACAATGATTTAAATGCAGAAATTCTCAGAAGTTATTTTGATCAAAATTTTCACAAGATATGTCCTCTAGCATCAGACAAATGCCACACGGACTCATGAACAACATGAAAAACATGATTTTCACTGGAGTGGGTCTTTAAAAATGTTAAAACAAAGATCAAATAAATTTAAAAACTGTCATGATCGTGGGCTGTGTATGGATCATGTTTGTTGTTTTCTGGTTGTGGTTTTGTGTTGTGGTTCTGGTTTTTGTCATGATTGGTTTCTGCTTTGGGATCATGGTTTGGGTTTTCGGTTTTGTCATGTTAAATTAGTGTTTCCCTTGTGTGCTCTGTGGTTTCTGTTTCTGCCTTGTTAGAACACCTGGTCTAATTATTCAATCTACTTAACCTGTTTCTCATTACTCCCTCCGTGTATGCCCTTGGTTTTTAGTTACTCCTCGTCAGATCCTACTCCCTGTCATGTGTGGTTCCTTGCCTTGCATCTTGGCCAAAAACCTGTTTACCTGCCCCGATACTGCCTCCTGCCTTGACTGCCTGCAATTGGGTCAGAAGGATCTGACCAGACATGGACCCAGCAGACAGTTGGGACTGGCCACATGTGGATTCAGATAGCCATCCCTTCATCACGTCATCAGAGTTGGTGAGTTGGTGAGTTGGCTGAATTGGCGAGCCACTCTGACGGATAACGATCCCAAGGGTTCACCATTCTGGGGGTCCAGACTGGCGATCTGGACACCGCCAGGCAGACCCACACCACATGAGTCTGCACGAACTGCGACAGGAGGTAGGAGGAGGCGAGGCTGTAGACGACCTCACTGCACACCGTCGCCACCAGCTCCCAGGCCTACGTCTCCAGTGTCACCTCCAGCTCCAGCGCTTCAGCCCCACACGCCGGCTTCGAGGTCTGCTCCAGTGTCTCAGCACCCCACGCCGGCCCCCAGGTCCTGCCCAGCTCTTCAGCGTCCCACGCCAGTGGGCAGGTCTTCTCCCCAGTGCCGTCACTAGATCCACAGTCCACATCACCAGTGTTGTCCACAGCTCGAGTCCATGTTCCAGAAGAGGTCTCGGGTCGAGACGCTCCTCACCCAGCTCGAGTCCATGTTCCAGAGGGGGTCTCAGGCCAAGACGCTCCTCACCCAGCTCGAGTCCATGTTCCAGAGGGGGTCTCAGGCCAAGACGCTCTTCACCCAGCTCGAGTTCATGTCGTGTCCTCCTCCAGATGCCCGGCCCAAGTCTGCTCGTCCTCCGGGTCATCCTCCAGAGGCCCGGCCCAAGTCTGCTCGTCCTCCGGGTCATCCGCCAGAGGCCCGGCCCAAGTCTTATCGACCTCCAGGTCAACCACTGGAGATTCTGCGCCCTCCTGACCTGACCCCGTTGTCTGCTCGGCACCCCCTGAGCTTTGTCTTGGGGCCTGTTTTGTTTTGGTCTTTTTACCTGCACCAATTCTGCCATGACTGCCTGCAATTTGGTCCTCACCTTCGCCGCCACACGTTACAAAAAATAAGAACAGACCAGAACAGTAAAAGTAAAAAAAAGAAAAAAAGAAAATTTCAGTTTAAAACTAAACTAAGAAAAACCCAACTCTGCTCAGACAGAAGAAAATCAAGGTGTATTTCCTGTTTTGATTCTCATCCCCTGCCATTTATTAAACCTAACCCTAACTCAGAAAGGCCAGGAATATCATAACTTTAGATCTAACATGCATAAAGGTTAGTGGAAAGTGCGCTTTGATGCCTTTTTCAAACAATACAGCATTTTAGATCCAGGAACGAGCCTGTCTCATTGTGCTGTTTTCCTACTCAACATCTAAAACTTGTCCTAAGATTCAGTTGTGTTGGTCTCGGCCTCTTTTTGAGCAACAAACTGTTTGACCAAGAAAGGAAGTTCTTAACTGTGGAAAATGAGGGTCTGGCTCAGGGGCAGATCTTGGGGTAACTTCTGAATCTGTAGCAGTTGTTGTGTAGTTGTTTTAAACTCTTTAGTGATTTAAATTGTACCTCTGTGTCAGTATTTTATGGTTTTTATTTAGTTGATTCTGTTTCTTTGGATCTCTTAGTGGCTAGTTGGTACCTATTATTTGTCATTTAGTTCTCTTTTAGTAGCCCCCCCTATTATCTTTAATTTTTGGTATTTACTTGTAATAGTTTGATTGGCTTCCCATAAATGGAAATAATTATTTAAATGGAGGCTCAGAACTTTCTTCCAGGTTACTGTCCAGCAGACTGACATGTTGAAGGTGCTTAAGCTAAAACAACAAACAAAATGACAAATGTAATTATAACATATCTGACCCACCAAGTTTATCAATCAACAACAAAGTTAAAATAGCCTTTTAAAACATATCTACATGATCTACATGGTGTGTTTCAAGTGCTTCTTCGGCTGTTGTCCTGCACATAGATGAGCAAAAAAACATGGAAGATTCACTTGTTGTAAAGAGCACAGAGAGGCTAGTGATGATGTTGTGGAGTACTTTCTGACTCTTGATGCCATAGTGGGGTTTATTTTGTGGAAGCAGGTGTTGTGGAGAAATAGTCTGTGGTGACGTTTTGTAGTTTACTGTCCTTAATAACATTCTATAGTTTTGTGAAGCCATCATCTGGTTGATAACTTCTCCTCTCTCGGTGCTGTACGGTGGTTTCCCCTTTAGTGTCCTTGGTGTCTTCATAGCCGTTTCTGTGATATGATGACTTCATCATATGAAGATCTTCTTCTCTGGATCATACTATTTTGTAGTAAATTACTTTAGGCTTATGCTGTGACAAAAATACATTCAGGTAAAAGAAGAGCTCCGGACATCAGTTTTATGTAAAAATGATGGTTTATTACAAAAAGTGACATCGTAAACAGATATGCATCTCTGTGAGGTCTCTGAAGCCAATCGTAGAAAAACCCCTGACTAGATGTGTAAGTCTCTCTTTTATAGTTTTCAAACAAAGAACATTCCTCAGTCCTGAATCGGCCAATCATAGATCAGACACAAGTTTACATATAGGATGTTCGTGTGTTCTTCTCCGAATTTCATGTATATATCCTGTGCTGGGAACGTTTCTAAGTGCAGAGTACAGTCCTTTAAGACAGACCCTTATAAGGAAACAATCTACCTCTAAGTGTGTCTTACACAATGCTATGTTTAGATACTCCTAGAGGCCTATAAGCCTGTCCATGCTTGGATCCTAAAGCAAAGAGCCGTCTGCTTACAGCTGCAATGAAGTATAGTCCTAATCTATGTATTTTAAGTAACTCTAATTATGAAATGTTGAGAATAAGATACTTCAATGAAGTTGATCATCACTAAGCATCAATAAGAGAACTGATGCTTTCTGGCTCCTCAAAGATTTGCTTGGAGCAGGGGCGACCACCAGTGGTCAAAGATTAGCATAACAGGATGTTTTATGTTACACGATTTTTAAAAAAGTGTTTTTGAATTGTACTGTACAAGTAAACTTATATTACTTAATCATTTTTCGTAAAATAGATATAAAAATTTTTTACATGGTGCATGTAGTGTTAGTATTAGCTAATTTATTTCTCAATTAAATTACATGACCACTAATGAAAAAAACATGGTTGCTGTTTGTACCAAAATAAAAACACAGAAGCAAGAGATTGAAGTTTTCATTTCTGAGGTACAGCATAACTTACTGTTTTTTTTTTCTTTTTGTTTTGTTTTTTTTGTTTGATTTTTTTTTTTTTTTTTGTTTGTTTGTTTGTTTTTTGTTTTTTTTTCCTGAAACAGAACATTTAAAGCTGTAAGTATCTTTAAATTAGCTCCTGGTCTCATTTTTAAGTTGAGTGACATCACTTGTATGGAATAATAGGAGTGCCACAAAACAGAATAAACCTGGAAAAGAATAAGGAAACAAACGAGGAAATATATAAACAATACATAAAACAATATTCATTTCACTGCAGCCTGCATGAACAGGCTGCACAGATCAGATCAGAATGACTTTATGGCTGCATGCAATCATCAGCTGAGCAAAGTTACAATAACCTGAAGTTCAACAGGTTGAAATGACTAGACTGACTTTGTTATTCATAAATTCAGTTTTCTGTCCTGTTACGTTTTATATCTACTGGATCTGATTTTAAGTGTCAGCAAAAGTTTTTTGTGTGTGTGTTTTTTGTTTTATTCCAATAGAGGGGAAAAACGTTTTTATTATATTTTATTTCTTTTTTGTTTGTTTTCTATCCCTAATCAGCTTTGTCATGGATCAGATATTGAAATATTAAACTGGAATTTGTCATTTATCAAAATTCATTTGATAAATGAATTTGATTGATAACTCTCGCCATCAAACGTGTTCTGATCTGTCAGGATGAGGTAAATGGGATGTTGATCAGTCCCTTTGTACCTTGTGGGTGGGTTTTTGTGGAACGGGCTTATTTGACACAGCTGTTAGATTCCATCTGGTTGATTTATGGCTTGTTTTCTAAACAATTCAGACTTTTGCTGTAGAATTATCCGCAGTGAGTCCCAAATAGCAGACAAACTACAAGGATGCCTTTTTACACATTTTTTTCTTGCAATAAATGGTCCATTACAGAAAGCAGCCCAGCAGCTCCATCAGGTGAAGAACAAACATGACAGCTTTGGGAGTCATTTACACACATAAAAAGTTAAAAACAAATTCCATTGACTGAGTTGTATATCAGACAAGAGGAGACAAGATATGTATAATATATATATATATATATATATATATATATATATATATATATATATATATATATATATATATATATATATATATATATATATATATATATATATAAATTATATATATGAATTTTCCATTAAACTCTTCAACTAGCCTGTATGAACAACATGAGTTTACAAGGAACCCAATGAAGAGTAAGCATAAAGCTGGAAACCATAGCCATTTTTTTTTTTTTTGGGGGGGGGGGGGTATCATCTTGTTATTATCTTGGCTTTGGTGACAAGAAAGATATGACATGGTTTTTAACCTTTTGAATAAAACTAAATAACTTGCAGTTCAGATTACTTTTACGTCCTGCACTCTCCAACACATAGACAATGTTACAGTCGACCAGCTCTTTGTCTTTAACTATGTCTTTAATAGTGAACATCTCATAAGGTGGGATAAGGAGTTCCTGCTCGGTGTCATTGAAGAATGAATAGTTTTTTAAATATCCACCATAGCAGGTCTTAATCTTAAAGCAGGTTTCATTACCAAAGAGGGTCAGGTCTGTTCTGTAAGAGCTGGATGCAAAAGAACCAAAACGAATTTTTTGGTTGAGTTTTCCAGTAAATGTAACTCCAGTTCGTCTGTAGGTGATGTGACAGCGGCGTTTAGGATTCAATATTCTAATGGCTGTTGTCAACAGGGAATGTAAAATATGGTACTGGAATGACTTAGTATAATTTTCCCCTTGTTCTCTGACTGCTGTATTAAACTGTGGATACACACCTTCATTTGTGTACACACAGATTGCTTGCATGTGATCTTTTGTCAGAGCCATGTCCTCATTACTCCTTATCTTAAACTTCTCATTAGCACACATTTCAGCATTTTTCCAGGCCCATGCATATTCTTCTCCACTTGTCAGCTCTTCAGAAAACCGCTTTTTGATCTTGTCCATTGACGCTTTGTTGTTGCAGCCATCGTACATGTCATCAACCGATTGCCCACCCATGTTTAACCGGTGACTGCAAGGGATCTATAAACAACACAGAAAAAGAAAAGAGACAGTTATTGCTGTTTAGTGTTGCTGGCGTCTGTTTAGTCTATTTAGAAACGTGATTGAAGAATAAATGTAAATTGATATCAGATTAAGATATTTTTTCTTGTGAAGAAATGTCTGTAATAACACTTTGTGTTACAATATTCCAGTTATCACATGTAGATGCAAATGGAGGTGACCACTTACTAGTGCACTTACTGGATGTTAACTTTATAATAACAACCATATGATATCTCTGTTTTAGAAGACACAATCTCCTGAATGAGAGCTTGGTGATGATGTTTTCCATTATAAGTGGAAATAATGCTATGAACTATATTCCTCATCACATTTGAAGACCTTAATTTGATTTTCATGCCAAGAACAACAGACACACATGAAAAACGTTTTGGCGACTTTGTGAACTTAAAGGAACGGCTGCTGTTGAGAGATCAGATATTACTTTATTACTGACACAAAGTCTGACACAAAGTCTAACTGCAGCTTAATACAGTGCAGAGAAATGTTAAAAAATATTAAAATTTTGCACCATTTTACTGTAATACAAAAATGTTCTTTGTTGTTGTTTTTCCCAGACAACATAAATAAATACCAAACAGATCTACAATCAGCTGTATAAAAAGGGAACACATATGCTAATTCATGCAGCCTAAACAAGTGCAAAAGCAAAAATTCAGTATGCTGTGTACAACAAAGTGCTTTAAAAACACATCTGTGCAAAAGGTGTTGGTTGTTCAACAATCCAGCCAAGAAAAATTTGGCTTTGGTTCATTTTAATTTGCCATTTACAGCCACTCCTGGACTCTTACAACAAAACATAAAGTTGCTCAAACATGATTTTATTGGTGAAGTTTTGGAATGACTGAAGTTGCACTCACCATCACGGAGTCCACAGAGAGCATCCAGCACAGGGTCAGACACAGCGGAGTGAAGATCATCATGTTCTTCATGTCGTCAACAACACAGTTCCTACAATCTGAAGAGCTTCTCAAGGTATGAGCAAAGCTGTCATCCAAAACGTGGGTTTTATATACTTCAAATATGAGTCATGAAATATGGTAATAAGTACACATTTTATCTCCTCCCATTTCTTTTGAACTACCCAAATATTTCAAAAGAAATGTCCGACTGTTCATACATCATTGTGTCCTGTTTTCTGTCTGTTTTGTTCTGTGCTGTTTGTTCCACATTTTGTATATTTCTGTTAGAGACCCCCTTTTTTGGGGGGGGATACTTGGGTAGAAAAGAAATACTCAAATATTTTGGCTATTTGCATAACCAGCACAAAACTTAGTTTAATGTTTATAATGTTTAATATTCTTTGTTTAATCAAAATAAAAACAAACCTCAAAGAAACATGTGATCGTCACAAATACAAACCTTCTGTGTATCAGAAAAACATCTGTTACCCAGTGAGGTCTGTGTATTCCACCTATTACTATTTTATTCCTGTGATTCCTGTACTGTAATTTGCTTTTATTAGCAATGTTTATTTTCCTTTGTGTTTATCCTGACCCTCCGCTGTTTAAATTTAAAAAAGTTTCCAATCAACTTGTTCTTCCCTTAGACTTCCCTATAAACCTTAAGCTTAATTTCTAATGAAGATGTTTCCACACACGACTTCTCTAAAACTCTTGTGTTAGTTTCTTACAAACATGATCTCCATGAAAAACTTCTCAAAAATGTACTTTTTCTCAGCCACAGTCTGAGGTAGTTTCCTCATTTTAGTCAAATCTCTCTCACGTTCATTAGAGGTTAATTTCTTATTTTTTATTAGGTCAATGCTTTTTCGAATAGAATAGAATAGAATAGAATAGAATAGAATAGAAAATATCTTAATTCTTCACTGAAGTGGAAAATTTTTGTCAGCTCACCATCACAACCTGCACACATCTCTAACATATAGTACTGCATAGGTGCAATAGAAACAGAAATACAAATGCAACAAAAATACATTTAAAACAGTTAAAACGTAAGCATTAAGAAGTAAAAATGCAGCAGTTCAAATTAACCTTTGTGGATTGGTCACTTTGTTGAATTATGAATGCTGATGGCATTTGGTATAAAAGACATTGTGAAGGGACCTTTAGCCAGAGAAACTCTAAATCGCCTTCTTGACGTCAGAAGCTCAAACTAACAAGACAGAGGGTGATCGTCATCTGCCAGGATTCTCTTAGCTTTCCTCTTTGTCCTTTCAAGATATTCACAAGATGCAGTTGGGATTTTCCTAAAACTTTGCCTGCCATCACCCCAATCCTTTAATTTTGTTTTTGCACCAAGCAGGGAGATGAAAGGTTAAAACACTCTGGATATGTGAGAGATACACAAGTTCTAAAAGACAGCTTAAGCATCTAAGACTGAGTCTCTATGAACATTTCTTGAAAACATGCTTTGTGTTCTCAGGAAATCTCAGCAGGTTGTCAAGAACTGTCCCAAAATTTCCACAGTTTAACAAAGACTACTCTGGAAGGTAATAAACCACCACCAAGCTCCTTATTAATGTTGCCTCTCCCAGTGTTGCCTAATCCCAACTCGTGCATCACTGGCTGGAACAGAAGCAAAGTTAAAGTAAGGTTAAAGTTACACAGTGTTCAACTTATCAAGGTAAACCTATCCGAGAAAAGAAAGTGGTGAAGCTTCCACTCTGACCTTGGTCTAAGTTGACCAGGAAGCCTAGTAAAGGTATCCATGATAGCAAGGAAGTATTCATTCCCTGTTTGGTCTTTGGTAAAAGTGTTCTTCCACAACAAGTAAAGGACAAAGAGGAGCTGGAACTGTATAATTTGGCATTCAAATCACCTGACAAGAAACAAAACTACAAAAGTAAAAAAAAAAAAAAAAAAAAAAAAAACAACACAACAGCAACAACAAAAGAAAAAGACACATTTTTGTGCATCTGGGGCCAGTAAAAATGGCCCATGATTGTCTTTTTTTTTTGGTTGCCCGAAATCAGTGGCTCTCAAACTTTATGAGTCACGACCCGCAAGATGCTGGTGTTCACAACCCCCACCCCCCACCCCCACCCAACCGACGACTTAGAGTTTATTTAGGGGCCATTCCCACGAAGCCAAATTGCAATGAAACTAATGAAAAATATTTTAGCAAACCACCCTTTCATCCCCACGAAGCCAGGGATTAGCTTCCATGAAACCGATCATGTCTGAAACCAGGTACCAAGGTGGATAGGTTTGAAACCTCCACCATCTGTGGTATTGTGCGGACAGCGTAACTACACCACTAGAGGATGTGACGTCAATGTTACAAACACATGCCAAACACAACAATAATGGCGTAAATGACCAACTGTGTTGTGGTGCTGCTCCAGACAGTCTTGGCTTGTGTTCAGCTTTAGCACCAAAATGCACGGCTTTTACAACATAGTATTGCGCTACTGTACCATCAACAGCGGGAGCAATCAGATATGTCATTATCGGTGCATGGTCTACATCTTGCTGTAGTTCTGGAGTATTACGCTTTGATCATCGTTGCGCCCCCTACAGCCTTGTAATATGTACTACAGCGGTTTCGTGTGGATGTTGAAGCCTTTCTCTAGGTGACGCCACCGTTTTGACACCTGAACCGGCTTCGGTGCCATGTGGACATAGCCTTAGTGATCAGTTGTGTGATGTACCAAATGGGTCATCTTGCAGCATCCTCTAAATGTAAGGCTGGAAAAAACTGTCAGAATCTTCATAAATAAGGAGTATATTGTGGTTTCTGGTGGTTCACTGCTGTGACAAGGCACCTACATGCCCAAATTCAGCTTTTCTCATGGAGATAATATCAAATTTAAAATTTTAAAATGGTATGTTAACTAACTTTGTTGTTTATGCGTTGATGTGTTAAAACCTTCGATAGAAGCTTCATGAGCTCATAGGGCTTCAGTGTATCCTTCCCGGAGGGTGTAAATAACCTAGTGCTCACTATAACTTTTTTTTTTACTTCCATATTTGCTGAAGTACCACTTTCCTCCACCAACCTGAATGTTGCACAGCAGCATCTATGGTTAATAAAGCACACTTCACAACTTTTTTTTCTGTCTTGATGCATCACTGTATTGCAGCATTTTGCTTTACAGCACCATGTTGAGCTAGCAATTGCATATCAACACACTAGCCCTTTGAATGCACACTGTGGCTAATTCAGCAAAGAAATCCAAGAGGATATAAATGGAGGAAGACAGAAATAGAAAGAGAATGTAGCAGAGCAAAAGAAAAGAAAATATTTTAAATCAGACTGACTTTGCTGTCTGGAGCAGTGTTTCTCAGTCCTGTTCCTCAGGATCCACTGCCCTGCATGTTTTAAAGGTAACACTACTATAATAAACCTGAATTAAAAATGAATGGCTCATTAACAGGCTTGCAAAAACTGGGGGTCTGGGGTCACCATGTAGTATAAAATGTTCTTTATTTAATTCTTTAATTATACTCCTTTATCGGCTCTATGACATAAACAGTCTTTTCCTGCCTGTCCTGGGATTTTTCCACAAGTTTATGATTTTGTTTTTATACTTCCAATTCACTTTTGGACTTTTTTCACAAGCTCACATTTTGGATAGAGTTGCTGACAATGTCAGCCCAACAATTTTTGTTTCCAACACACAACTGCCCAACCACAATGTTGGTGGGAAACTAGGTAAACAATTATTTGTACAGACTTGTGTGTCAGTTCAACCAGACATTTCCTTTTGTTTAAAGGGGTACTGTACCCAAAAATGTGTTTTTTGATCGGGAAACAACACAGAATTAATGAATTGTGATAAAAATCACACATACTGTTGATAAAATTAGTATTTCTTTAGTTTATTTTAAAAATGTGATTTTGTGGGTAAAAAATGGCTCACAACGCTCTCTACAACAACACAACACAACAACGCTAACAACTCAGACTGATACGGTTCAGGGCCTCCTTGTTCATGTGTAGCTGAGGATATTCAGGAGGAGGAAATCTTCCACCTCAAAGACGCTCTGTGGCGAAGGTGCTTTGTTAATCTCGGTTTGCATCTTGCTAGCGAGCTGAGCTGCTGTCTGTCAATCATTTCTGCCCATCTATCCCGATCCGCCCACTCTGCTCCCTGATCAAACCTCCCACCCACCCTTACAGTTTCAGGTATTTTTCAAATTCGGCAGTGAGTGGAGTTACGCAAAAAGTAGGGTGTGTAGTAACACTTTAATTTCTAATCAACATGTTATCTTAAACGACTTCTTTAAAACATTTGTGCTTAGTTTCTAACCAACATGAATTGCATAAAAGACCTCTCCCAAAATATATTATTAGCCTCCGCCTAAACTAGTTTCCTCATTTTCTTCACATATTACATTTCTCTTAGTTCATGACAAGTTCTTTCATTTTACTGTTAGATGTAGTGTTGCACATTATTATAAAACTTTTTTTATTATTATTAATTTATTGGTAATTTAAAAACAACCAAAAGGGAGAAACACACCTGCTGCACAGTTCAAATTCAGACATTGGAATACTAACTAGGTGTTGGTGTTGAGCAGGAGCTAGTCTAGTTATTAGTCATTATTAATAAGTGTCCAAGGACAATTATTAATATTCAGTAAAAGTCTTCATGAAAAACACTAACAACAGGGCACCACTGGAATAAGTTCCTGAATTAATATTTAGTATCAGTCTTGAGAGTTTGTATGAAGGCAGTGAATATGAGCACTGACTCTCACAACCAGCAGCACTCACAGTGCACACACACTAGGGTTGTCAAAAAATATCAGATACTAATCTTTGCTAAAATTTAGTACTGAGTTAGCTATCAATTCTGTAAGAGGCAGACATGAGAGCATGTATCACTTACTCTTTTCAGTGAGCTGTGGGTTCTGCTGTAGGCATCCCATTCAAAAGCACTCGCAGGCTTAGTCCTCATGGAGATTCTGGTAGTTCTCACAATTCAATGACAAGAGGTCATTGATGTATTTTGGTTCTAAACCATTCAGAGCTTTATAGACCAGCAGCAGAACTTTAAAGTTCTTTCAGGTGCAACCTCTTCAAAGCTGGATAGGTAGTGTGCCAGAAGAGGAGCAGACTGAAGCATAACACTTTTTTAAAAAAATAAAATACTTCACCATATTGAACAAGCATTTGTCTCAGAATTAATTTTATTATAACTTTAGAAATTTCAGACAGGCTTCATAATTTGTGAAGGTCAGGAAAGAAGCTGAAGTTAGCTTCCGATTGGCATGTTGTTGTGGGCTGATTGAGACACCTTTGTTTTATTAGCCTGCCCCATAACTGGTGAGTCTAAGATGCATTTTAACTTTAATTCTTTTATTATTTTAAATCCTATTTTTTACATTTAAATTCATCTAATAAATATATTTTAATGGAACAAGTCTCCTAAATTTGTTTAACTGGCCTGAGTGCTTTGTAAATTGTCTGCAGAAATTTTAGATTTCCTTGGGTGAAACTCCTGAAGGGGTGTTGTCAGACAACTACTCAAAGGTCATCCTCTGGCTCTCTCTCACTCTTCCCAACTCGCCACTTTGTTAAAGGAATATTATGAAAGAAATGTTTCAGAAACTAAGGGGAAGCATGTTCTGATGGTCCAAGATGAACCTGCCTGAAGATCCTGGCACTTTGGAAGATGAAGCAGAAATGAAGCCATCCAGGGAGCCATGAAAACCTGAGTTCCCTCCAGATTACTTGACTCAGGATCAGTAGCATCATCTGGGTGAGCATAAAGAAAATTTACCATCACTGTTTTCAGAAAGATCTGGTCACACTGATGCAATAGATCAAATTATTTTGAAAGACACAAATTCTTAATCTGAAACCTTACAAAATACCAGAGTAAATAATGAAACCACTGAAGAAGCACAAGCGATGCTGGAGATGTAACTGAACCATCAAGACGTGCGTGATCAAAGAACTTCAAATCAAATCAAACTTTATCTTTCAAGCACTTTACAATCACAAAGTAACACAAAGTGCTTTACATAATAAATAAAATTTATCTATATTAATGGATTAGATTTATATAGAGCATTGCAAGGCACGCAAAGAGCTTTATTGTATCCATTAATTATTTACTCCTCATTCATACTTGATGGTGAGCTACATGTGTAGCAACAGTTGAAGTGTGAATCGCCAGCCTTCAATTATTGGATGACCCGCTCCACTACCAGAGCCACTGATGCCCCGAATGTTACAAAGAGATAAAACACACATCTGAATTCTAGTCTCTTTCACACACAATCACACATGTATGTACAATCTCTCTTCCTATTCTACACAAACATGAACTCGAACCCCAAATTTTTTAATCTCTTAACTTAATAAATCTTAATAGAAAAAAACATCTGGCTTGATGCTGATGTGAGAAAAATATATCTTGAGGATTCCTGCTGTGTTTTACTTTTCTGTGTGCAGAACTTTGGTCAACAGTATTGTTTTTAAAGTGCTCTACAAATAAAGTTGCATTGGATCCGTCCACATTAGGAGCCAAACCATCCATGGCCACAGAGGGTGCACAGACAAGAACAGCAAAAGTAAAAAAAAAATAAATAAAAATGAAATATTCAGTTTAAAACTAAACTAAGAAAAACCCAACTCTGCTTGAGCTGTATTTCCTGTTTTGATTCTCATCCCCTGCCATTTACTAAACCTAACTTTAACTCAGAAAGGCCAGGAATATCATAACTTTAGATCTAACATGCATAAAAGTTAGTGGAAAGTACGCTTTGATGCTTCTTTCAAACAATACAGCATTTCAGATCCAGGAACGAGCCTGTCTCATTGTGCTGTTTTCCTACTCAGCATCTAAAACTTGTCCTAAGATTCAGTTGTGTTGGTCTCGGCCTCTTTTTGAGCAACAAACTGTTTGACCAAGAAAGGAAGTTCTTAACTGTGGAAAATGAGGGTCTGGCTCAGGGGCAGATCTTGGGGTAACTTCTGAATCTGTAGCAGTTGTTGTGTAGTTGTTTTAATCTCTTTAGTGATTAAAAGTGCACCTCTGTGTCAGTATTATGTGGTTTTTATTTAGTTAAATCTGTTTCTTTGGATCTCTTAGTGGCTAGTTGGTACCTATTATTGGTCATTTAGTTCTCTTTTAGTAACCCCCACTATTATCTTTCATTCTTGTTGAAATAACCTTTTAAAACATATCTACATGATCTACATGGTGTGTTTCAAGTGCTTCTTTGGCAGTTTTCTTGCACATAGATGAGCAAATAAACATAGAAGATTCACTTGTTGTAAAGAAAGCAGAGAGGCTAGTGATGAAGTTGTTGCTCATTAAGAGAACTGATGTTTTCTGACTCCTCAAATTTTTTTCTTGCAGCAGGGGTGACCTCCAGTGGTCAAAGATTAGCATAACAGGATGTTTATATATATATATATATATAAAACATAACATATATATGTAACATTTTTCGCAAAAGAGATATAAAAATGTTTTACATGGTGCATGTAGGGTTAGTATTAGCTCATGTCATTCTCAATTTATTTACATGACTACTAATGAAAAAACATGGTTGCTGTTTGTACTGAAATAAAAACACAGAAGCAAGAGACTGAAGTTTATATTTCTGAGGATGCAGCATGACTTGCTGTTAACATTGTGTTTTTGTTTTTTTGTTTGTTGTTTTGTTTTTTGTTTTTTTTTCTGAAACAGAACATTTAAAGCTGTAAGTATCTTTAAATTAGCTCCTGGTCTCATTTTTAAGTTGAGTGACATCACTTGTATGGAATAATAGGAGTGCCACAAAACAGAATAAATCTGGAAAAGAATAAGAAAACAAATGAGGAAATATATAAACAATACATAAAACAATATTCATTTTACTGCAGCCTACATGAACACGCTGCACAGATCAGATCAGAATGACTTAATGGTTGCATGCAATCATCAGCTGAGCAATGTTACAATAACCTGGAGTTCAACAGGTTGAAATGACTAGACTGACTTTGTTATTCATAAATTCAATGTTCTGTCCTGTTACATTTGATATCTAATGAATCCGATTTTTTTTTTTTCTCTCTCTTTTACCCTGTCCTGTCCAGCATCCTAACATACAGAACGGTGGTCTGTGTGTCATATTTTGCTTGACAGATTTGCTCTACCAAGGGAGGCATGTTATATACATGGCTGCCCTTGATATTATTATTATTTTTTTTTTGTAATCTTATTTTCTTTAGTCTTATATGTCAGTGCCGAACCTGACAGGGAGATAGAGGAAGAGAGAGAGAAAAAAAAGGGAGAAAAGGACAGGATTAAAATGTGGAAATAACAGTTGTCTATGCTGCCCAGAACATATCACAAAAAAAAAAACAACAACATAAACTACCACAGTACTAAATGATACCAAAAGAAAAATAGGATGATGATGATATAAAAAATTACAATAGTCATCAAACCTGCAGACAAACGTACCAACACACAAACATCAGCTACATTTAGTAAGAAGCGGATGGAGAGACGAGCACGTTTGTGAGCATGCACTTGTTAACATGCATGTGTGGCCATGCAACAAGGAGGAAATGTGTACCTGCAAGGGGGCCACGATCACGCCGCACCCCGAAGCATCAGCTGGGGACGGGGGGAGCCCGAGGTCCCAAAGGCCAAGCAGGTCCACAGAGCACCAAGCCCAGGACAGCCAAAGCAGACACAGCAGCGGCCCACCCGGACCAGAGCAGAGGGGCCCCCAGACTGGAACCCCCGGCGCGACGGGGCAGGGGCACCGGGCAGCCCAGGGCGATGGCGAGCAGGCCCAGCGGACGCCAGCCACTGAGGTGCGGGCCGCACGGAGGGCAGGCGCCCCACAGGCCCAAGGGCCACCCATTCCCCCCAGCAGAACCCCACCCAGGAACCCGACGGGGCCCGACCGCCCATGGCAAAACCACTGTGGGCCACGCCGACCCAACACTAAGGCTAGGCACCCCAGGGACCAGAACATGTCTGCAGGTCAAAAAAAAAAAAAAAAAAACCTTTTTACCCCAACCCTTACCCATTCATTTTGTCCCAGTCCACCTCTGCTACCAGATGCAGTTTTATGATCACCTAATATTGAAAAGATCTAACTCTCACCATCAGATGTGTTCTGATCTATCAGGATGACATAAATGGGATGTTGATCAGTCCCTTTGTACCTTCTCGGTGGGTTTTCTGGATTGGGCTTGTTTGACACAGCTGTTAGATTCCATCAGGTTGATTTCTGGCTTGTTTTCTAAACAATTCAGACTTTTGCTGTAGAATTATCTGCAGTGAGTCCCAAATAGCAGACAAATGACAAAGATGCATTTTTATACATTTATTTCTTGCAATAAATGGCCCATTACAGAAAGCAGCCCAGCAGCTCCATCAGGGGAAGAACAAACATTACAGCTTTGGGAGTCATTTACACACATGAAAAGGCAAAAAGAGTTGTATATGAGGAGGAGCAGAACAGAAAGGCAAGATATATATACCAGCCGCATATATATATATATATATATATATATATATATATATATTATGTATATAGATATATATAAAAATTATGTATATAGATGTATGAACAACATGAATTTACAAGGAACCCAATGAAGAGTAAGCATGAAGGTGGAAACAATAGCCATTTTTTTTTTTTTTTTTTTTTTTTTTTGAGGGGGTGGGGGGGGGTATTATTTTGGCTTTGGTGACAAGCGATTTCAACCTTTAAATAAAGAGCTGACACGTTTAATAACTTGAGTATATCAAGGGCTCTGGTCTGGACTAATTAACGCTGGCGTGCTCTGATTGGCTGGCTGTTAGGTGAAAAGCAAGTGGGGAGAGAGAAGTTAAGCTGCCTTTGTTACACAGTATGGTCGCTAGAGGGGGCCTTTTCACAGTTTGTGTGTTTTAATCCTCAGATAAGAGCACAAAAGTAAATCTCATAAGTATCTCCAGTAATGACTCTGAGGGAGAAATGATATAATGTCTTGTTAAGCATTTACAGTAGAGGCAGTAACTTGTCACCACAATCTAGGACTCAACAAAAGAGCATCAAACTGCTTTACTTCAGCTCATATGAAAGCATGATGTGTTTCCTACATGACAATCTGCTGGTGTTTATCTCTGCAGTTTGGTTATGAGATTTGAAATATGATTTTCAGATGTAAACGTTTAATCACAAATTTAGTTACCGAGGTTAAAAGAAAGTCATAAAGTTTTTAAACTTTCCTAAGCAATTACCACACTAGATATACGATATACTGAGGTAAATGATTAACATTATTAGCTTATTTCTTTCTCAAATGAACTGCACATCCACTGATGAAAATTGCTGATAATAACAAAGCAAAAATGCAGAAGCAAGAGTTTCTACTTTTACTTCCAAAGTATAGTATATATATATATATATATATATATATATATAGTTATAGGATATGGAATACCCTACTTATATATTTATAGGATGTTCATTATGTGGGATGTAGTATAAATGGTCTACAGTCATTGAGGGAATAAAACATGAAACTTTGTTTTCTAGGTATTAAAATGAAGATGTCTTCCAAAAATCTGAAAACTTGTCCTGACCCAGAATAAAAAGTATTGTAAAAGCTGTGGTTGCAGAGTGGGTGTGAAGTCTGTGTGGCTGAGGGAAGGGGAAGATTCGTTGAGTATCATCCTGAACTGAACCTGCCTGCTTTAACAACACAGCATGACATGAAACAGAGAAACTGGAATTTGTGCTGATGAGAACACAACTGTTATGGATTTTATACCACCAGCAATCAACCATATCTAGTTTAAGCATTTAGCATATTTTACCTAATATAAACCATGTACTTTCATATGTGTAGCTCCACTGGCCTGTAAAAAAAAAAATATTTCACTTTTTAAAATGTAAAAACACTGTTGCTGCATGACCATTTTACAAAGTTCATTTAGACTTTTTTACTGATAAAGAAACAGTAAAGATGAGGTCACAAATCAATACGCTAAAGTTTTGTAATTGTTTTGGGGGGGTTTTTGTGTGCATGAGTGTGTGTGTTTTCATTTTTGTGTGTGTGTGTGTGTTTGTGCGTGTTTTTTTTTTTTTTTTTTATTATTATTATTATTATTATTTTTCCTATGACACTGGAATAGTTGAGCCTATAGAAAAACGTGTTTAGTTCATCAATCTGTCCAGGCCTCCATTCATCTGATCCACCTTTGTATTAAATCCTGCCAGCTTTTTAATCCTACTCATACCACTCTAACCTGTCATTAATGACATGGTAATAGGTCTTTGGGCCCTGTGGGTTGTGGGTCGGGTCTTTGTGTATTGGGAGTGACACAGCTGTCAAGATTCCATAAAGTTGACATCTGGCTACTTTTTAGTTCAACTGAAAAAAATCACATTCTGCAGTAAATCCAGAATAACAGAGAAACAACAAAGATGCCTTTTTACACGTTTATTTCTTGCAATAAATGGTCCATTACAGAAAGCAGCCCAGCAGCTCCGTCAAGACAAACATTACAGCTGCTGGGAGTCATTTCTACACATGAATGTAGAAAAAAAAGGCACAAAGAAGTTGAGTGAGTTGCATATGAGGAGGAACAGAACAGAAAGACAAGATGTAGATATATGAAGTTTCCATTAAACTTTTCAACTATCCTGTATGAACAACATGAGATTACAAGGAATCCAATGAAGACTAAGCATAAAGTTGGAAACAATAGCCCCTGTTAACATTTTTAATTTTATTGTTTGCATTATATT
This sequence comes from Melanotaenia boesemani, assembly GCF_017639745.1. Lineage (NCBI taxonomy): Eukaryota > Metazoa > Chordata > Actinopteri > Atheriniformes > Melanotaeniidae > Melanotaenia > Melanotaenia boesemani. The sequence goes on along the minus strand of NC_055698.1, from coordinate 16,025,412 downwards.
TTATCTGGGTTTTCATGACAAGCGAGAGCTGAATAACATTTTAACCTTCTGCCCAGAATGAACCAGTGGATGCTATTTAAATAAGTTACAGTTCAGATTACTTTGACGTCCTGCACTCGCCAACACATAGACAGTTTTACAGTCTTCCAGCCCTTTGATTACACGTGGTGGTCTAACTATGTCTTTAATAGCGAACATCTCATACGGTGTGATGAGCACTTCTTGCTCGCTGTCATTGAAGACTGAATATCTTTTCAAATATCCACCATAGCAGGTGGTAATCCTAAAGCAGGTTTCTCTACCAAAGTGGGTCAGGTCTGTTCTGTAAGAGCTGGATGCAAAGGAACCTAAACGAATTTTTTGGTTGAGTGTTCCAGTAAATGCAACTCCAGTTCGTCTGTAGGTGGTGTGACAGCGGCGTTGAGGATTCAAGATTCTAATGGCTGTCGTCAACAGGGAATGTAAAATATGGAACTGGAATGACTTAATATAATTTTTCCTTTGTTCTCTGACTGCTGTATTAAACTGTGAATACACATCATTAGCTGTGTACACACAGATTGCTTGCATGTGATCCATGGTCAGAGCCATGTCCTCCTTGCTCCTTATGTTAAACTTCTGAACAGCACACGTTTGAGCTTTTTTCCAGGCCTGTGCATATACTCCACATGTCAGCTCTTTAGAAAACCGCTTTTTGATCTTGTCCATTGACGCTTTGTCGTTGCAGCCATCGTACATGTCATCAACCGATTGGTCAGCCATGTTTAAAGGGAACCCGGTACTGCGAGGGATCTATAAACAAAATAAAATAGAAAAAGAAGAGAGACAGTTATTGCTGTTTGGTGTTGCTGACGTCTATTTTGTGTATTTAGAAACGTGATTAAAGAATAAATGAAAATTGATATCAGATTAAGATGTTTTGTCTTCTAGTAAAGAAATGTAAGTGGAAGAACTTTTTGTTACAATATTCCAGTTATCACATGTAGATGCAAATGGAGGTGACCACTTACTAGTGCACTTACTGGATGTTAACTTTAAAATAACAACCATATGATATCTCTGTTTTCTCTTCCTCAGTCATTGACTCAAACAGAGAATCAAGGAGGAATCATTCATGTCTTATTTGCTCTCTTGATAATTGTACATCAACACAATTTTTCTGTGGACAATTAGAAGACACAATCTCCTGAATGAGAGCTTGGTGATGATGTTTTCCATTATAAGTGGAAATAATGCTATGAACTATGTTCCTCATCACATTTGAAGACCTAATTTTTATGCCAAGAACAACAGACACACATGAAAAGGACATTTTTGGTGATGTCATTGGCGACTTTGTGAACTTTAAGGAACGGCTGCTGTTGAGAGATCAGATACTACAGATATTACTTTATTACTGACACAAAGTCTGACTGCAGCTTAATGCAGTGCAGAGAAATGTTAAAAATTATTAATATTTTGCACCAGTTTACTGTAATACAAAAATGTTCTTTGTTGTTGTTTTTCCCAAACAAAATAAATACATATCAAACAGATCTACAATCAGATCTATAAAAGGGGAACACATATGCTAATTCATGCAGCCTAAACAAGTTCAAAAGCAAAAAATTAACATATGCTGTATACAAAAATGTGCTATAAAAACTCATCTGTGCCAAAGTGTCGGTTGTTCAACAATCCACCGAAAAAAAATTTGGCTTCAGTTCATTTTAATTTGCCATTTACAGCCACTCCTGGACTCTACCAACAAAACATAAAGTTGCTCAAACATGATTTTATTGGTGAAGTTTTGGAATGACTGAAGTTGAACTCACCCTCATGGAGTCCACAGAGAGCATCCAGCACAGGGTCAGACACAGCGGAGTGAAGATCATCATGTTCTTCATGTCGTCAAGAACACAGTTCCTACAATCTGAAGAGCTTCTCAAGGTATGAGCAAAGCTGTTATCCAAAACGTGGGTTTTATATGCTTCAAATATGAGTCATGAAATATGGTAATAAGTACACATTTTATCTCCTCCCATTTCTTTTGAAATACCAAATATTTCAAAAGAAATGTCCTACTGTTCATACATCATTGTGTCCTGTTTTCTGTCTGTGTTGTTCTGTGTTGTTTGTTCCACATCTTGTATATTTCTGTTAGAGACCCCCTTTTTTCGGGGGGGGGGGGGTGGGGATACTTGGGTAGAAAAGAAATACCCAAATATTTTGGCTATTTGTATAACCAGCACAAAACCTAGTTTAATGCCATGAGTAAAGGACTAGTGTGGTGAACATAATATTGTATAAAATATTCTTTGTTTAATCAAAATGAAAACAAACCTCAAAGAAACATGTGATCGTCACAAATACAAACTTTCTGTGTATCAGAAAAACATCTGTTACCCAGTGAGGTCTGTGTATTCCACCTATTACTATTTTACTTCTGTGATTCCTGTACTGTAATTTGCTTTAATTAGCAATGCGTATGTTCCTTTGTATATATCCTGACCCTCCGCTGTTTAAATTTAAAAAAAATTTCCAATCAACTTGTTCTTCCCTTAGACTTCCCTGTAAACCTTAAGCTTAATTTCTAATGAAGATGTTTCCACACACCACTTCTCTAAAACTCTTGTGTTAGTTTATTACAAACATGATCTGCATAGAAGACTTCTCAAAAATGTACTGTTTCTCAGCCACAGTCTGAGGTAGTTTCTTCATTTTAGTCACGTCTTTCTGAGCTTATGGGAAGTTAAATCTTTTTTTATTAACTTAAGGCTTTTTATTAGACTAGAATAGAATAGAATAGATCTTTATTGTCCAACAAAGTGGAAAATTGACTCACTATCACAACCCACACACACCTCTAACATATAGTACTGCATAGGCGCAATAAAAATACAAATGCAACAAAAATACATCTAAAACACTAAAAACGTAAACATTAAGAAGTAAAAATGCAGCAGTTCAAATTAACCTCTGTGAATTGGTCACTTTGTTGCATTAAGAATGCTGATGGCATTTGGTATAAAAGACTTTGTGAAGGGACCTTTAGCCAGAGAAACTCTAAATCGTCTTCTTGACTTCAGAAGCTCAAACTAACAGGACAGAGGGTGATCGTCATCTGCCAGGATTCTCTTAGCTTTCCTCTTTTCAGTATTGATATTCATAAGAGGCAGTTTGGATTTTTTAAAAGAGAGAGGGTGTAGGGGTTGGGTGCCCAAGTTCGGTCCTCGAGATCTACCATCCTGCAACTTTTAGATGCAACTCTTCTCCAACACACTTGAATCAGATGTCATCTGCATGTCATTCAGCTCTGCAGAGGCCTGGTAAAGAGCCAGTTATTGGATTCAGGTGTGTTGAAGGTGACCTGATTCCCGGGGTGTGTACCTGGAACATTGGGGTTGGCACTGGCACGCTCTAGGTGGTCATCTGAGTGGGCCTGGACCTCCTTAGAGTGGCACGGGCCCTCTGCCTTATAAATAAATATATAAATAACCAAAACATGCACTGAGACAACAAAGTACCAGAAACACACACGAACACACACACAAAACCTAAATAAAAGTAGTGTATAAACCCACTGGACAACTCAGTGACTGCATCAGCATGCAGAGTATGAGGAATGGAGAATGATCAGAGATGAGTGTGATCGTGTAAATGTGACTACGCCTCTGCAGAAACCTGTAATGTTTTTTTGTTTTGTTGTTTTTTTTTCATACTATAATTAAACATAGGTGACAGTTTCAAGCGCTCTGCAAATTTCCCCATTTTTTTAAGCCCCTCAATTTCTGTGCACGCCACTAGGTACAAGTTACAAATATGGAGATACAAATCACTAAACATACGACCCTGTTCCATAGATCTGACCCCTTTTAACATTTTTGTGGTCCTCTAAAAACTGCCAGAAACTCAGACTGGCTTATCAAAGTATCAAATGCATATCAGAACAAGTTTGAGAAACTGAATTTCATATTTAGCCAGTAGTGCTTCTATTGTAGACGATCTTTGGGTAACTAGGGCAAGCCAGAAGGGAGTTGGTAACCCCGCATGCACGTCAACACTTACTGGCTGATCCAGTAACTTGACCTGTGCACAGAAACAGCAGTAAAATTGTTTTGCGGGCTGAAGACCACAGCGGAAAATCTCAGGAAGAGAATAAATGAGGACAAGTATAATGTCTTTCTAGGCCAAAAAGGGATAAAATAGATTGTGAAAATCGCCAATTTCAGAGCAAATGGAATGAAAATTATTTATTTACATTATCCACATGTGACAAGGGTTGAACTATTGTCAGCCCTCGTTGGTGCTGGATAACTACTTTTACCAAGGAGCAGCAGTCAGTCAACAGGCCAGGTTAAAGTAAAATATGTACAGTTTATTCCCGCTTAAATAAAAGTCCAAGCTAAAACCAAAACAAGTCTTTTATAACCCTCAGTGAAGACCAGAGAGGGTGCAGTCTTCCCAGATGCATCCTCCGGACCAGTGTGAAGAAGAATATCACTGCTGGCGATACTGTTACTAGCGAGTCTTCATCGTCTTGACCGATGGTTTCTCTCTGCAAAAATCCACTACAAACAATAAAAAAGGAAAAGCTATCAACAAACCAAGCTTAAAGAGAAAAACCAAATAAAATGATAGACCGGATAATATGGGTAGGAGAGAGGTTACTTAGCTGTATGCAGAGGCAAATGTACATTACCTCTCCTCGTATCCAGTCAGGCGTCCTCTCTCGAATCCTTATTGGCTCAGTTTCCTCTTTGCCTGCTGCTCCATTCTGCGTTCACCAGTTGCGTCCGGTCACCACGCTGTGCTTCAGCTCAATGGGGGCTGGTGCATCACCTGCCATGTGACAACTCCATGGCATCCACTCATTACGTCAGTGCTGTTGTGCCTCCAGTCTTCTATTCTTGTCTCGCCCCATTTTGTCCTGCTTGCGGTCCCTCTGCCTGTAGTCTGCCACCCAGGCCCTCCACCTGAGTTCACCACCAAAGAAACCACAAACCAGTCCCTCTCCTCTTGTCATTCCATGCATATGATTCGCAGTAGCGTTTGCACCAAACAGAAGAGATCCATGACAGCATTGCTGTGAGTAGCTTGGACATTAACCAGACAGAAGATATCTTTTACTGAGGCAGAGGCTGAGACATTGTATGCCTGTTGTGAAGGGGTCATTGATGAAAAGGTTAAGGAGAGCATCATTTCATTCATCAAGAAAGATCCATTATCTGACACGACTCTTTGCAGAGTGGAATCGCTGGCATCTACGTGACGTTTCTTTGATGTCCTTTGATGTGAGGTTTGGATCCTTTTGGGAGAAACTTTTGGGGCTTACTCCACTTGAGGGACACGCCACAGGTGAGGTGATTTTTTAAAGTATTTTGTTGTTTTTTAGGTCACAAATCTAGATTTACATAAAGTTTGCCTGTTGGTTACTTGTTTTTTTGTTTTATCCTGTCCTATCCAGCATCCCAACATACAGAATGGTGGTCTGTGTGCCATATTTTGCTTGACTGATTTGCTCTACCAAGGGAGACATGTTATATATATGGCTGCCTTTGATATTTTTATTGTTTTTATTGTTATCTTATTTTCTTTAGTCTTTATTTGTCAGTGCTGAACCTGACAGGGAGATTGAGGAAGAGGGGAAAAAAGGGAGAAAAGGACAGGATTTAAATGTGGAAATAACAGTTGTCTAGGCTGCCTAAACCCTCAGAGAAACGTGCCAACACACAAACATCAGCAACATCTAGTCAGAAGCAGATGGACCAGGAGCAGCATGTAACAAGGAGGAAATGTGTGCTTGCAAGGGAGCCGTGATCACGCCGCACCCAGAAGCATCAGCGGGGGATGGGGGGAGCCCAAGGCCCCAAAGGCCCAGCAGGTCCACAGAGCACCAAGCCAAAGCAGTCCTGGGCTTGGTGTGGCCCACTCAGACCAGAGCAGAGGGGCCACCATACCGGAACCCCATGGAACCCCCGGAACCCCACCACCACCACCACTGCAGGCCACAATGGCTAGGCACCCAAGGGACAAGAACATGTCCCCAGGCAACCAACTCCTCAGCTGGCCGCTAAAAGCGCCCCTGACTCCAGAAGGGCAAAGGCCTGGCCAGGCATCAGCACCCCAGCCGACCCACCCCCGACAGCCCACACCACCACATCAGGGGACCAGAGAGCCCCAGGTTGCACATAGACTGGTTGGACTCAAGGCACAGCGCCCCCATCCACCCCGAAGGAGCCCCCGGCGGGAGGGGAGAGAGCGGGAAAGAGAGGAGACTCCACCCCCCATGAGCCCTAATCCCCCCCACTGCCCACCAGGATCCCCGCCGCCCCCCTTCCCCCTACCCCTCACTTCGTCCCTACGGACACATCATAATCCCAAGGGTACTTGCCCGGCATCAGATCAGCCCGACCCCAATGGCGTTAACTGATAACAGTAATCGGAACCTGTCCCCCCACCTGAAGGCAGAGGGAGGCTAGCTTCTGCAGACAAGGATCAGACAGCCAGGGTCCCTGCCTTCGCCCGCCGTCTAACTCACAGTGCACTTGACCCCTACAGCTTCTTCTCCAGGTGGTGAGCCCACAGGAGGGGGGCCACCAGGCACCTCCTCCTCCATGCCTGGCTCCAGAGGGAGGCCCTGGTGACCTACATCTGGGGCGAGGGAAACCTGGATCCGTTGTTTTTATTCATCATAAAGGTCTGTTGACCCCTATCAATTTAAATGAATCTAACAGCCTATCAAGTTCTGTGTAGTGACTCATTAATTTATGTCAGGTGTGTTGGAGCAGGGATACATGGAAAACTTGCTGGTTTATAGTATGGCAAATGAAACGACTATAAAACTAAGTTTCAAGTATAAAAACATCAAAATCATAATAAGCAAAAAAGTGTTTTTCCAGCAAAGTTTAAGGCTACTCATCGCCTCTATTGTAGACTTCACTGGCAATTGTACAGTTTCAGCCGAGGCCATGGTTAACATGTATAGGAATGGCTAGCGCACTAATAAGCACTCATCATTTTGCTGGAATTAAAGCTGTTAAATGATTTATTAAATTATAAGTTTGGCCACACTTTCCCATTAAATCCAATGTGAAGTGTGTCCAAAATGAAAAAGAGTTTGGACATAAGTAAAAAGTTTAAAACCCTGTTTTTATGCAAATAAAAGAAAATAACCTAAATCCCCATCAACACAAGCCCACACAGCACCCAGGCATTGATCAAAGAGAGAGACCACTTCATGCACACAAATCTAAAAGTAGTGCTACATAACTTTACAACTTTATTATTCTGTGCTTTTGACTTGTTTTGATGGCACAGAGACATTTATTATGTACTTTCCTGGACATTGCACAGCAGCATCCAAGGTTGAAAAAGTGCACATTACAACTTTTTTTCTGTCCTGATGCATCACCTGTACTGCAGCATTTTGCTTTACAGCACCATGTTATGTGTGATATCAACACACTAGACATTTTGAATGCATTCTGTGGCTGATTCAGCAAAGAAATCCAAGAGGACATTATCGAAGGAAGAGAGGAAAAGAAAGAGAGAATGTAACAGGGCAAAAGAAAAGAAAATATTTTAAATCAGATTGACTTTGCTGTCTAGAACAATCCTGTTCCTCAGGACCCACTGCCCTGCTTGCTTTGGATGTAACTCTACTTTAACACACCTGAATGAAATGAATGGGTTGTTATCAGGTTGATGAGGAAGTTCATCAACCTGATTCAGGTGTGTTGGAGTAGGAACACATCTAAAACATGCAGGGCAGTGGGTCCTCAGGACCTGGGTTGAGAAACACTGTCTAGAAAGAGTTCAAAATAGAGGTAGGATGTTGTCTTGCAAAGTTCAGAAGTGTTTTTTTTTTTGCTTTTTGCTACTTTTTAATGCTTTCTTTGCACCATCTGTAATTCTTTTAATGTTCTATGTAAAGCACTTTGAATTGTCTTGTATATTAAATGTGCTAAACAAATAAACTTTCCTTGCTTCGCAAAACACACCTTACCTCATTTCATGCTCTTAAACCACAGACATCTGGGTTAAATGCTAAATAAAATTATTTATTTATTTATTTACTTATTGTAAACTAATTTAATCATTCATCCCAGCTTTACACTGTTACCACACACTCAAATTTAAATCCCACCATCGATCACGCGAACACCCGCACTCACTGTGTATGTGAATGGGGCCACCAAAGGTAGTATAAAATATTCTTTGAAAGAAAAGATAGAACATCAGCAGTTTTCTAATTCAGTCTTGGAGTTTTATTTTAATTTCACAGCCGGCATACAACAGCTCTCTTGCACGGACAAACAATCTGAGGTTAATTTGCATTTTACTCCTTTATCGGCTCTATGGCATTAAACAGTCGTTCCCTTCCTGCCCGGGGATTTTTTTGTAAGTTTGCTGATGATTCTGTTTTCAAACTTCCAATTCACTATTGGACTTTATTCATATGCTGATATTTTGTTGATGGAGTTGCTGACAATGTCAACCCGACAGCTTTTGGTTGCAACACACAACTGTCCAACCACAATGTTGGTGGGAAATTATGTAAATACTTATATGTACAGACTTGTGTGTCAGTTCAACCAGAGATTTCCTTTTTCTTAATTTCAAATCAACATGTTATCACAAACAACTTCTCTAAAACCTGTCTGCTTAGTTTCTAACCAACACAAGTTGCATAAAATACTTCTCTAAAATATATTATCACCCTCCTCAGCTGGTTTCCTCATTTTCTTCACGTCTTATACCTCTCTTAGTTAATGACAAGTTATGAATTTTAACTAGATGTAGTGTTGTACATTACTATATAACTTCTTAAATTAACTCATTGGTAATTTAAAAACAACCAGAAGGGAGAAACACACTCTTGGCTCAGTCCTCATGGAGATTCTGATCCTTACATTTAGAATTTATATTACTGGGTGTCTGGAAACAAAGTTATTATTTATACCATATTAAAAATCTAAACTTGGCACTAAGCAATGTAAGACAAGTTTAGTTTTTGTATATCACAATTCAGTGACATGGTGATTCAAAGTGTTTAACAGAAACATTGAAACACCAGAAAAGAAGAAGTTTAATTTAAAATTAAAAACAAAAGAGAAAGGAAAAAGAGAGAAAATTAATTAAAAACAGTATTATAACATGGACTTTAAACAAGGTTTGGAGTGTTTCAGCTGATCTGAGGCTTTCTGGGAGTTTGTTCCAGACATGTGGAGCATAGAAGCTGAATGCAGCTTCTCCTTGTCTGGTTCTGACTCTTTGAACTGATAAGAAACTGGATCCAGATGACCTGAGGGTTCTGGTAGGTTCATACTGGGTCAAGAGGTCCCTGATGTATTTTAGTCCTAAACCATTCAGAGCTTTATAGATGAGCATCAGAACTTTAAAGTCTATTCTCTGACAAACAGGCAGCCTGTGTAAAGACCTCAGTCTGGACTGATGTGGTCCACTTTCTTGGTCTTAGTGAGGACTCGAGCAGCTGAGTTCTGAATAAGCTGCAGGTGTCTAATTATTTTTTTAGGTAGAACCTGTAAAAACACTGTTACAATAATCAAGCCGACTAAAGATAAAAGCATGGACTAGTTTTTCCAGGTCCTGCTATGACACCATATCTTTTACCCTTGATATATTCTTAAGGTGATAGCAGGCTGACTTTTTAATTCTCTTTATGTGTTTTTCAAGTTTTAAGTTTGAGTCCATCAATACACCCATATTTCTGGCCTGGTTGGTGGTTTTTAGGTGTGTAGACTGAAGCTCTGTGGTGACCTTTAATCATTTCTCTTTGTGTCCAAAGATCACCTCAGCTTTGTTTTTGTTTAACTGACGAAAGTTCAGGTACATCCAGTCATTAATCTCCTCAATGCATTTACCAAGAGCCTAAATGGGGTCTCGGTCTCCTGGTGACATTGTAATATATATCTGTGTGTCATCTGCGTAGCTATGGTTACTCATTCTCTTGTTCTTTATGACCTGTGCCAGTGGGAGCATGTAGATGTTAAACAGAAGAGGCCCCAGGATGGAACCTTGGTGTGTGGGAGATGCTAATTTTGGGCATGTAGGGCTAATTTTGTCACAGCAGTGAACCAAATCAACCAAAAATCACTTTATCCTCCTTATCTACGAAGATTATGACAGTTTTCAAGCCTTACATATATAGGATGACCTCAGGATGAACCATATAAAATCACACAATTAACCACAATCACCTCTGACATGTTGGTCCAAACTGCTGGAAGCCTGTCCTGTCCAGCATCATGACAGCAGAATGTGTAACAGTTCAACAGATAGGACCCACAAAAGATCAGAGACCTTAGGATTGGATTTAAAATGTATTGTGCTCAGGTAGGTGTCTCTAGAAAGTTATATATGGTCCTTGGTAAGATAACTGAGGTGAGAAATTGAACAACTGTTAGTAGAAAGACTCTGGCAGTGAAAGAACACACCAACAGAAGTGATGGGAACCTAATCTGGTATCTTCTCCAGAGAGCTGCCAGCAACAGGTAAACAGGTGATTACTTGAATGAAAACTAGAGGGTTAACAGGACTCAGTTACTCAGATCCAGACAGGGATCTCCAAGAGGTCCAGTGTTTCCTTCCATCCAACCAACCAGGAAATAAGTTTGGTGTGTGTGTGTCATAGTTAATATGGCTACCAACCTGTGATGCCACAATATTAAATTAGATGAGCAAATTTACTGTCATAAACTCTGGTTCACATTCAACAGTTTTTCTCATAATTTTTCCCTTAAAATTTTTATTTGATTTAATTTGCACCACTTTATTAGTATTTTGTGGTTTTATTTTGGTAATTCTGTTTACCTTTCTTCGGCTCTCGTAGTGGCTAGTTGGTACCTATTATTGGTCATTTGGTTCTTAATTTTTTTGGTAGCCCCCTTTAATCATTTATTTTTGTTATTTCCTTGTAATAGTTTGATTGGCTTCCCATAAATAAATGTAAATAATTTTTTAAATGGAGGCTCAAAACCTTCTTCCAGATTACTGTCCAGCAAACTGAGGTTGATGATTGACAAATGTAGTTATGACATATCTGACCCACCAAGTTTATCAATCAACAACAAAGTTGAAATAGCTTTTCAAAACATATCTACATGATCTACATGGTGTGTTTCAAGTGCTACTTTGCCAGTTGTCCTGCACATACATGAGCAAATAAACATAGAAGATTCACTTGTTGTAAAGAGAGTAGAGAGGCTAGTAATGAAGTTGTTGCTCAATGAGAGAACTGATTGGTTTGTTAATCTGTACACACACTTGGTGACATTGTTAAACTTATTCAAGTTTAAATTTAAAGACATTGCTCTTTTCTATAAAGATGTAACCACTGTCCCTATCAGTGAAGAAAACCCTTTAGCCATTTTGTGAAGGTAATAATCAGGAGACTACTGTTGAGTTTCTAAACACTTTCTGGCTCCTCAAAGATTTGCTCGGAGCAGGGGCGACCTCCAGTGGTCAAATAAATAAATATTCAGTGATTTTCTATGGAAATATATTCTATTTCTATATTTACTTATTTTCAATATTCTGCCAAGAAAATACTGCAGAAACTTTAAAGTGGAAGTAGCTTTAAATTAGCCCCTGGTCTCATTGTTTAAGTTGAGTGACACCACTCGTAATGGAGTGATAGGAGTGCCACAAAACATAATAGATCTGGAAAAGTATAGAGAAACAATAGACAAATACATAAAACAATATTAATTTTACTGCAGCCTACATAAACAGGCTGCACAGATCAGATCAGAATGGCCGCATGCAATCAGCTGAGCAACGTTATGATAACCAGAAGATAAACAGAGCGCCATCTTACAACATTCAGAAGAAAATCTTAAACCAGGGGTTACAGGTTTAATGTGAATGACTCTTTAGCAGTAAAATAATTCACTTTTCTACTAAAATAGTTACAGAATATATCTAACTCTTTCATGATATAGAGTTAGATAAATAAAGGTTCAGTCTTCTCATGCTGAATCCTGCTGGCTCAGAGCACAGTGAGCTGTCATCATTTGTGCTGATCGACGTCTCTGTGTGGACAAGAAACTCCGCCCCAAAGCAGATGATTGACAGCTTGGACATGAGAAAATAAATAGAGAAAAGTAAATAAATAGGGAAAATAATCATTTACAGAATGGAGGGAAATAAATTAATAAAAATAAAAGAATGAAAATATGTCAAAATAAATGAATGAAAATATTTTAATTTACGTATTTGTTTATATTGTTACCTTGTTTTTTTTTCAGATTTATCCTTTTTTGTGGCACTCCTTTCATTCCATACTTAGGAAAATTGTATGAAAACTGTAGTGTTCTTCAAAATCTTTGTATCTTGGATTTGTTCTTACCTAAGAACATGTCCTACAAAAACTCAGGAGTACTCTTACATCATCTGAAAGCCAACACGTTCAAACAAAAATCAGGACGAGTTGTTTTCTGCAGTTCTGTTCATTACAATACAATAATAAATCTACAATAGTGTTTTCGTCAGATTTTTAATTAACTTTTGGTGAAGTATAAAGCATTTAATTATTAAAGATAAATACCGATCGCCTATTTTAGATCCAAACGTTATAACTAAATAATTAAATATTAAATTAAACAATTTTTCAGCCATTTAATTAATTTAAGAACAAATCACTTGTATTAAAAAAGAAAAAAGGTTATATCCTGGTTAAAAACACACAACAGACTCACCTGGAGAATTCACCCGATGCACCACTCGCTCAGTAGGTGTAACACATTTTTAAATGATGCCACGGTAGGTGGAAATTTGTTTTACCAATTTTATTAGAGGTTATGTGAAGTATCTTATTCTCAACATTTCATAATTAAAATTACTTAAAAATACATAGATTAGGACTATACTTCATTGCAGCTGTAAGCAGACGGCTCTTTGCATTAGGATCCAAGCATGGGCAGGCTTATTGGCTTCTAGGAGTATCTAAACATAGCATTGTGTAAGCCACACTTATAGTGGATTGTTTCCTTATAAGGGTCTGTCTTAAAGGACTGTACTCTGCACTTAGAGAAGTTCCCAGCACAGGATGTAAACATGCAATTCGGTTAAGCACACACGAACATCCTATATGTAAACTTGTATCTGATCTATGATTGGCCGATTCAGGACTGAGCAATGTTCTTTGTTTGACAACTATATAAGAGAGTCTCACACATCTGGTCTGGGGGTTTTTCTACGATTGGCTTCAGAGACCTCACAGAGATGCACATCTGTTTACGATGTTACTTTTTGTAATAAACTATCATCATTTATACATAAAACTGATGTCCGGAGCTCTTCTTTTACCTGAAAGTATTTTTGTCACATCATAAGCTTAAAGTAATTTACTACAAAATAGTATGATCCAGAGAAGAAGATCTTCATATGATGATCTCATCATATCACAGAAACTGCTATGAAGACATGAAGGACACCGAGAAGAAACAACAGTGCGGTACCGAGAAGAAAGGAGAAGTTGTCAACCAGATGATGGCTTACAAAACTAAAGAATGTTATCAAGGACCATAAACAGCAAAATGCCATCTAACCTCTGAAGTGGCTGCAAATTTTATCAAGGTTTTAGATAAATGTCCTCCTGTGATTTTACCTGCACCCTGTGATTTTATTGTTGAACACTTTAACAGTAAAGTGAAGACAAGCCTCAACTTTTTTGCTCCGCTCACTACAAAAAAGATTTACCCAAAACTTATATCTCCCTGGAGGAATGAGAAGGTCAAAAAACTCAAAAGAAATTGCAGGGCGGCGGAAAGAGATAGAGGAAAAATAAAATGACAATAAATCATCAGATATTTTGTGAGCAACTTAAAATTTACAATAACACACTAAGAAACTCAAGAAACATATACTTTGCAAAAATAATCAGTAACAATAAAAATAATCCCAAGGTTCTTTTTTCCACCATCGACCACTTATGTAACCCTGACTTTAACAGCTCCCAGGGAACCCCAACAGACTCTCTCTGCGAGCAGTTTGCAGACTACTTCAGAGGTAAAATCAGTACCATCAGATGTGGTATTTTATCCAACCAGAACACAAACACATCTGAGTCCTTGGTTTTACCTGACGAAACACTGGACAGTTTTGTCCTGGTTAATGCTGAGGTCCTTGATAAAGTTTTCTCCACAGTAAAACCCACCACATGTCTTTTAGACCCAATTCCCACTTCACTTTTTAAAACATTTTATGGATTTTTTAAAGACGAGCTTTTATGCATGATAAATTGCTCTCTTCAGATGGGCGTTTTCCCTGCGGCCTTTAAAACGGCGGTGGTGAGGCCCTTTCTGAAGAAGAGCAATTTGGATTGTAATGATCTTAATAACTTTAGACCTGTATCCAACTCACCATTTTTAAGTAATTTTAGAAAAACTGGTTTTTATTCAGCTTAATGATTTTTTAAATAGTAGAAATATCCTTGAGATATATCAGTCTGGATTTAGGGTGAACCACAGCACAGAGACTGCTCTCCTGAAGATTTTAAATGATTTTAGGATTATCTGTGACTCACAGAACCTCTCAGTCTTGGTGCTACTGGATCTTAGCGCAGCCTTTGACACAGTAGACCACACTATTCTTTTAAACAGACTGAAACACCTGGTGGGCCTCTCTGGTGCTGTTCACAACTGGTTCACTTCCTGTCTCACAGACAGAACTTATATGGTAAGTTTGGATACATGCTCCTCTAAGATCCATAAAATGACATGTGGTGTGCCCCAAGGGTCAGTTTTAGGCCCTGCTCTTTTTAATTTGTATATGCTCCCTCTTGGCAGCGTCATCAGGAGGCATGGAGTAAACTTCCACAGTTATGCTGATGATACTCAGCTGTACAACTCCATGTCTCCTGATGACACAAGACCAATGGATGCCCTTTTCAACTGTAGTTTAGATATCAAATCCTGGATGGCAGAAAACTTTTTTACAGCTTAACCAGGACAAGACTGAAGTTTTAATCATTGGTCCTGCGGCTCAGAGAGAGAAACTCTTAGCTAAATTACAGGTATTTGCATTAAATCCATCATCACAAGTAAAAAACCTGGGCATTATTTTTGACTCTGAGCTTGGTTTTATTCCACATATTAAACATGTTACTGAAATAGGATTTTATCACCTAAAAAACATAGCCAGAGTCCGTCCCATTCTCTCTCGGGCCAATACGGAGATGCTGATGCATGCTTTTATCACCAGTCGTATTGACTACTGTAATGCCCTGCTCTCTGGTCTTTCCAAAAAGAGTATTGCACCTCTACAACTTCTACAGAACTCAGCTGCTCGTGTGCTGACCAGTGGTATGTTCCTCATCTGTGGAATAGCCTGCCAGAGGAGCTCAGGGCTGCAGAGAACGTTAATGTTTTTAAGAGCAGGCTCAAGACCCACCTTTTTAATTTAGCTTTTACTTAATATTTATTTATTTTATTCTTATTTATTCTATTCCCCTAGCCTATTTATTTTTCTATGTTAACCCATTTTTATTTATTCTATGCTTTTATTCTATTTATTCATTCAAGACATTCATTGTTTAAACCATGGAAAGCATTATTGTATGAAAAGTGCTTTATAAATAAAGACTGATTGATTGATTGATTGATTGATTGATTGATTGATTGATTGATTGATTGATTGATTGATTGATTGATTGCTAGATTGATTGATTGATTGATGTTGATCAGTCCCTTTGTACCTTGTGGGTGGGTTTTTGTGGATTGGGCTTGTATGACACAGCTGTTAGATTCCATCAGGTTGATTTCTACCTAGGTTTCTAAACAATTCAGACTGTTGCTGTAGAATTTTCTTTAGTGAGTCCCAAATAGCAGACAAACGACAAAGATGCATTTTTATACATTTATTTCTTGCGATTAATGGCCCATTACAGAAAAAAGCACTGCAGCTCCGTTAAGAGAAGGACAAACATTACAGCTGTTGCGAGTCATTCATACACCTGATTTTTAAAAAAAAGGCACAAAGAAGTTGAGTGTGTTGCATATGAGCAGGAACACAGACGAAAGATATAAATTTGAATTTTCCATTAAACTCTTCAACTCTCCTGTATGAACAACATTAAATTAATTCAACATTTCAACATTTGAAACAAGAGCTGAAAAAGTTTTTAACCTTTTACCCAAAACTTAATAAATCGCAGTTCAGATTACTTTTACGTCCTGCACTCTCCAACACATAGACAATGTTACAGTCTTCCAGCCCTTTGATTACACGTGGTGGTTTAACTATGTCTTTAATAGCAAACATCTCATACGGTGGGATGAGCACTTCTTGCTCGCTGTCATTTAAAACTGAATATCTTTTCAAATATCCACCAAAGCAGGTGTTAATCTTAAAGCAGGTCTCTTTACCAAATTGGATCAGGTCCATTTTGTAAGAGCTGGATGCAAAGGAGCCAAAACGAATTTTTTGGTTGAGTGTTCCAGTAAATGCAACTGTAGTTCGTCTGTAGGTTATGTGACAACGGTGTTTAGGATTCAAGATTGTAATGGCTGTTGTCAACAGGAAATGTAAAGTATGGTACTGGAATGACTTAATATAATTTTTTCTTTGTTCCCTGACTGCTGTATTAAACTGTGAATGCACATAAATATCTGTGTACACACAGATTGCTTGTATGTGATCCATCGTCAGAGCCATTTCCTTCCTACTGCTTATGTTAAACTTCTGATCAGCACACATTTGAGCTACTTTCCAGGCCTGTGCATATACTCCACTTGTCAGCTCTTTAGAGTACTGGCTTTTTATCTTGTCCATTGATGCTTTGTCGTTGCAGCCATCGTACATGTCATCAACCGAATCCTCAGCCATGTCTAATGGGAACACAGGAATGAGAGGGATCTATAAACAAAATAAAAACAAAAAGAAGAGAGACAGTTATTGCTGTTTGGTGTTGCTGGCGTCTATTTGGTCTATTTAGAAACCTGATCGAAGAAAAACAAAAATTGACATCAGATTAAGATGTTTTTTCTTCATGTAAAGAAAGTCTGTGGAAACACTTTGTGTTACAATATTCCAGTTATCATATGTAGATGCAAATGGAGGTGACCACTTACTAGTGCACTTACTGGATGTTAACTTTATAATAACAACCATTTGATATCTCTGTTTTCTTTTCCTCAGTCATTGACTCAAACAGAATCAAGGAGGAATCATTCATGTCTTATTTGCTCTCTTGATATTTGTACATCAACACAATTTTTCTGTGGACAATTAGAAGACACAGTCTCCTGAATGAGAGCTTGGTGATGATGTTTTCCATTATAAGTGGAAATAATGCTATGAATGATGTTCCTCATCACATTTGAAGACCTAATTTGATTTTCATGCCAAGAACAACAGACACACATGAAAAACTTTAGGACTTTTTTGGTGATGTCATTGGCGACTTTGTGAACTTTAAGGAACGGCTGCTGTTGAGAGATCAGATATTACAGAAATTACTTTATTACTGACCCAAAGTCTGACTGCAGCTTAATGCAGTGCAGGGAAATGTAGAAAAAAATTTATAATTCTTGGACCAGTTAACTACTGTATAACAAGTGCAAAAGCAAGAATTCAGTATGCTGTATACAACAATATAATATAAAACACGTCTGTGCTAAAATGACGGTTATTCAACTATCCAGCCAAGAAAAATTTGGTTTCGGTTCATTTTAATTTGCCATTTACAGCCACTCCTGGACTCTACCAACAAAACACAAAGTTGCTCAAAACATGATTTTATTGGTGAAGTTTTGGAAGGACTGAAGTTGGACTCACCCTCATGGAGTCCACAGAGAGCATCCAGCACAGGGTCAGACACAGCGGAGTGAAGATCATCATGTTCTTCATGTCGTCAACAACACAGTTCCTACAATCTGAAGAGCTTCTCAAGGTATGAGCAAAGCTGTCATCCAAAACGTGGGTTTTATATACTTCAAATATGAGTCATGAAATATGTTAATAAGTACACATTTTATCTCCTCCCCTTTCTTTTGAAATAACCACATATTTCAAAAGAAATGTTCTACTGTCCATACATCATTGTGTCCTCTTTTCTGTCTGTGTTGTTGTGTTGTTTGTTCCACATTTTGCTTATTTCTGTTGGAGACCCCCTTTTTCTTTTCTTGGGGGGATACTTGGGTAGAAAAGAAATACCCAAATATTTTAGCTATTTGCATAACCAGCACAAAACCTAGTTTAATTCCATCAGTAAAGGACGAGTGTGGTGAATATAATATTGTATAAAATATTCTTTGTTTAATCAAAATGAAAACAAACCTCAAAGAAAAGAAGATGAAACTTCAACAGTTTTTCATTTAATTTAAACATGTGATCGTCACAAATACAAACCTTCTGTGTATCAGAAAAACATCTGTTATCCAGTGAGGTCTGTGTATTCCACCTATTACTATTTCATTTATGTGATTCCTGTACTTTAATTTGCTTTAATTAGCAATGTGTATGTTCCTTTGTATATATCCTGACCCTCTGCTGTTTAAATAAAAGTTCAACATGTTCTTCCTTAGATGTCCCTAAAAACCTTATGCTTATGTTTCCACACACAACTTCTCTAAAACTCTTGTGTTTCTTACCAACATGAACCACAAAAGACTTCTTGAAAACGCTTTTGTTTTTCTCTCAGCCACAATCTGAGGTAGTTTCCTCATTTTATGGCGTCTCTCTTAGTTCATGAGAAGTTAAATCCTCTTTTTTTTTTTTTTTTTTTTTTTTTAAATGAACTTAAGGCTTTTTATTAGAATAGAATAGAACATATCTTGTCCAACAAAGTGGAAAATTGACTCACCATCACAACCCCCACACACCTCTAACATATAGTACTGCATAGGTACAATAAAAACAACTCAAATACAAATGCAACAAAAATACATAAAACACTAAAACCGTAAAAAATGCAGCCACTTAAATTAACCTTTGTGAATTGGTCACTTTGTTGAATTAAGAATGCCGATGGCATTTGGTATAAAAGACTTTGTGAAGGGACCTTTAGCCAGAGAAACTCTAAATCGTCTTCTTGACTTCAGAAGCTCAAACTGACAGGACAGAGGGTGATCGTCATCTGCCAGGATTCTCTTAGCTTTCCTCTCTGTTCTTAAAGTATTGATATTCACAAGAGGCAGTTGAGATTTTTCAAAAAAGGGAGGGTGTAGGGGGTGGGTGAAGGGAGGAAGGGGGGAGTGGTTGAAGGTGACTTGGTACCGTGGTGTGTAACTGGAACACTGGGGTTGGTACTGGCACGTTCCAGGTGGTCATTTGAGTGGGCCTGGTTCCCTGGCACGGGCCCTTTGCCCTATAAATAAATATAACTAAAACATGCATCGCACAACATAGTACCAGAAACACACACACAAAAAACCCTAAATAAAAGTAGTGTATAAACCCAATGGACAACTCAGTGACTACATCAGCATGCAGAGTATGAAGAATGGGGAGTGATCAGAGATGAGTGTGATTGTGCAAATGTGACCACATCTCTATGGATGTTAGCGGCAGACTAGGGCAGCTCAGAAACCATGGCGATAAGTAGCAATCTCAGAACACGAACCCAAGTCACCCCACCATGAACACAACCCCGGACCAACAGAGAGGGTGTCAGAAGAAGGCCCCATGCAGAGCCACCCACGGACACTGGGAACAGGCCCCGGCAGTCCAAGATCAGCAGCCGCTGACCCCGCTGGGCACCAGCCATCCAGGGCAATCAGAGCGCATGGCCCAGGAAGCCAAAAGCCCAGTAGCGCTCTTTGGGCCATGGGCCTAAAGCAAGGGTATTTCAAATACTTCTTGAAATTCTCCTGGCCTGTTCTGGAAATTGAAATTTTACAAGCTGAAGGCAATAAAGTAAGGACACGTTTAAAGACCCACTCCATAACTTTTTTACTTTTAAAATATGTGTTTATGACTCGTTTTGATGTCACACCAACATTCATTAAGCACATTTCCGGAGCTGTCACTGGCAAGCAGCATCCAGCAGCTGAAAAGCTATACTATACAGCTTTCTCATCCGGGATGCCGCATAGCGTTGGAGCTGAATTTCACTTTACAGCATTATGAAACATGCTAGCAATTGTATAAGCACACCAGCGGCAACGCAACGATGCGCACCATGGCCAATCCAGCAAAAAAAAAAAAAAACAAGATAACATTATCAGAACAAGCAAGGAAAAGAAAATGATAAAGCAAAAGAGCCAGAGACAAAACAAGAGTTAACATTGGTCTGGTCTTTACTCGCTGGAGAGATCTCAGAGAGAGGACGGAATGCAAGACGGATGCCAAATTAGGCCTGTTGCTATTGGAAATGTAAGTAAAAGACGATTAGCTAGCTTGTTTTGATAGCTAGCTTGTTTGTTTAGCTTTATGCATGTTTTCCCCATGCATGTGTTGGCTCTTTCTACTCTGACTTCCCACCACCATCCATATTTATGTTAGGTGAACTGTTCACTCTAAATTCTCCCTAGGAATGCATGTGTGTTACAGCCACTCATCAGTCATGACACTCCTAGACAGTCACTCCATTCACTCCTCACTTCCTTGATCCTTCACACCAGTTCCTGATCCACTCATCAGCATTAACCCAACCTGTCACACCTGTTCCCCATTGACTCTCCAGCCCTTATATACTTCACCTTCTCAGTTACTCCTTGTTGGACCTTAAACCTCACACCTAATGGACTCACTCCCTCTCCGTTCCCAGATTCCTCAACCCTGTATCGGTAACAGTATGTTTATCTTCAGAATACCAGTCTGTGAATAAGCCTTGTTAACTTGCCCTTGTCTCCCTGGAGTCTATGTGTAACAATGTGAGCCTGAATGTTTGTGTCTGCGTTAGCTCTGCCTTTGACTAAGTGTTTCTAGAGTGTAGGCTACATATTGCCAACTGCTGGGATTGGCTCTGTAATCCTGTAATCCCATATTGGAATAAACAGGAGTAGAAAATAGATGAAAACTACTTTTTTTCTTTACTAGCTCACCCCGCTAGCTTCAATAATATTTAGGCTGTTTACAATGTTAGTTAAAACTAATCCATCAAAAGCTGAGATTTATTTTTCAGCTATCAAACCCATCAAGTGGCCTTTACTCCCAACAAGAGAGGTGTAAAACTAGCATCACCAACAACTTCACCAAATGTAACAGAAGGGTCTGGGTATGTTTTTCATGATTAAATGCTTTGTTAATATGTTGCATGCTGGATACTTATTTGTGCCTATATCATACAAAGACCTCTTATATTCTAGTTCAGCTTTTTATTCTTTTATCTTACTGTAATTATTTGACTAAATCTGTTTATGTCGGTTAGCAGCTATAACTATATGTGAGTAAAGCAAGTTTCCTATCCTGAAAAAAAGTCCTCTCACTTCAGACTATCATTCACTTTTTAGCTATTGTATATCATTTTGATTTTTACCGTTTTTTTCTGTATGTAAGTGAACTTTTTTGTTTTGTTCTGTTACCCCCCCCCCCCCCCCCCCCCCCATTGAAATGTTGGTTTAGTCTTTGACATTTATGTTCATCAATAATGAGATTGATGGATGCTGTTAAGATCCAGGTTGCGACAGTTCAGCAGATGATGGGGACAGTTCAGATAAGGATTTTTTTATTTCTCATCTTTGTCAACAGTGTGCATCTCATTTGTTGAATTTAAAATATTTTGTATTTGTTGTTACAACAATATGCTCTAAATATATAAAAGGTCAAAAAATCCTTGTTTTGTCTTCTTGCAGACCTATCCTTGCAAAATTAAAAGAGGCCATTGCCCAACTACACGACATCAGTGTAGATGAAACTGTGCTAAATTTGCAACTGCAGCAGATAAGGACGTACAAGAAATGGCAAAACACAAAAAGTTTGGTGTGAAGAAGACTTGGTTGGGAAAGTGGGTGCATTGTCTGTAATGACAGTTTGCTTGAACTTATCTCATACCTAGAGTTGCCTATAAAGATGTGTAATTATAGTGATCCAGTGGCTGCAACAGTATGCCCAGATTGTGAAAATTGCCAATTTCAGAGTAAATGGAATGAAAATTATTTATTTACATTGCCCACATTGTGACAAGGGTTGAACTATTGTCAGCCCTCGTTGGTGCTGGATAATTACTTTTACCGAGGAGCAGCAGTCAGTCAACAGGCCAGGTTAAAGTAAAATATGTACAGTGTATTCCCACTTAAATAAAAATCCAAGCTAAAACCAAAACAAGTCTTTTATAATCCTCAGCGCCGACCAGAGAGGGTGCAGTCTTCCCAGATGCGTCCTCGGGACCAGTAAGAAGAAGAATATCACTGCTGGCGGTATTGTTGCCAGCCAGTCTCCATCGTCCCGACCAATGGTTTCTGCTGCCTCGGCTAAAATCCACTACAAACAATAAAAAAAGAAAAGCTATCAACAAACCAAGCTAAAAGAGAAAAAACAAATAAAATCCAGCTAGGGCAGCTGATAAATCAGTAAATCATGGACCGGATAATATGAGCAGGAGAGAGGTTATTTAGCTGTACAGAGAGACAAAGTGTACTTCACCTCCTCACGTATCTAGTTGGGCATCCTCTCTCGTATTTTTCTTGCCACAGTTCCCTCCTTACCTACTGCTCCCTCTTGTGTTCACCAGTTGCGTCCCTTCACCACGCTCCCTCCGGTCCCACAGCTGGATGTTCGCCGTGCTTCAGCTCGATGAGGGCTGGTGCATCGCCTGCAACTCTGTAGCGTCCACTCGTTGCTTCAGTGCGGCTGCGCCTCGACAGTCTTCTATTCTGGTCTCTCCCCATCTTTGTCCCTCTGCCTGTCATCTACCACCCGGGCCCTCCACCTGAATCCACCTCCAAAGAAAAAGGCACCGAACACACAAGCCAGTCCCTCTTATGTCTTTCCACAAAGGTGATTCTCACCTGTTGATTATCACATGGCAGGAGGGGCATGGCTCAGGTCCACACACACAAGCATGTATACACACACTCACACACACACACACACACACACCCATGACACACAACCACAAGAACAAAACCTGTGTGCCTTCTCTGCAAGGAACGCACTGCTGTGAAAAACATGCTTTGTTTTTTCAAAGATTTCCAGAGGGGATCTGAGGAACAAAGAAGAAAAGTACAGGCGCTGTTTTCATCTTTTCAAAGGAGTCAAGTTGGCATCAGTCGCATTTGCACTGAACATGGAACTGATCCATGACAACATGGAGTAGCTTGAATGTTAACCAGATAGAAGATGCCTTTTGTTGAGGCAGAGACTGTGAGACATTGTATGCCTGCTGTCATCGATGAAGTGGTCATTGATGAAAAAGTTAAGTTTCATTTCATCCATCAAGTTTCTGGCTTAAGCCTGGTACACACATAATGACTTTTTTAATCTTATGAGATTTTTTATCTGGTCGAGACCTAACATGTGAAGATAAAAAAAAATCAGTTTTGATCATATTGTGTGTGGTGAGCTCCGAAAATGTAATGACAGAACAACACACGCATGATGATGCTGTCATAGCAACAACCAGCAAAAAACGAAGAAGAAGAAACATAGTTACAACCGGAAAACATAACACACAGCATGAAAATACTGAACATGTTAAATATTTCCAATTGTCGGCTACAACTCGTTTTCGGAGCAGATTATCAGGAAAAATCTGCTCGTAACACACCACAAATCAAATAATGATTGGACAGGGAAATCTCACGATGATCAGGTGTTTACTGTCCGAGTTCGGGAAGAGTCACAATTACAGCCAAAAAAATTATTATGTGTGTACCAGGCTTTAATGGCTGCTATTATCACCATTATTCATGACACAGTGGCAGTTGGAAAATAATTTATTTGTGACTTAAACTTTTACATTAACTTTTAAATAACCCCTGATTTCCAATCAGCCAGTCAGAACAGTCTAACTTCTTTAAAAGGTGGGACATAAAGCAGTATGACTCTGAGAGAGCGGAGTAACTCACAGCTGACCTGTGCCATAGAAAATGGTAGGGGCAAACAAGGAGCCTCTGGATATTCATAGGGACAAGTCCATATCGTCCCTACCCATTGCTACACCCATCCTTTGATGTCCTTTGATGTGAGGTTTGGTTCCTTTGCTTTTGGAAGGAACTTTTGGGACTTATTCCACTTGAGGGACACACCACAGCTGAGGAGATTTTTGGAAGTATTGTGTCATTTTTTAAGGCACAAAATCTAGATTTACATAAAGTTTGCCTTTTGGTTACTGATGGCACTCCGGCTACGATGGGTAGACTGCAAGGTCTGGTAGCCAGGCTTTCAGCCATTGCCCTGCATATGCAGTTTTTACATTGCATCTTCCATCAGTCCATATTATGTGCAAAGCCCAGTGGAGATCTTAAAAATACTATGAACACTGTCATGAGCATTGTAAAATTTTTTCGGTCAACCTCCAGCTTACAACACCACCTCTTTCGAAAGCAGCTTACAGATGTATTTGCAGAACACGCAATCTGCTAGTTCACAACAACAGTGGATAGCTCGGCAAAGACAAGGCCCTGGACCGTTTCTGTGAACTCTTCTCCGGATGTTGTAGCCATTTTTTCTATGAGTGTATTGAATTGACTGTGACTCAACTTTAAAAAATCAGGAAGACTTGTGTCTTGTTTGGATGGTCATCTGCTTCAAGTCAGCTTTGGCTGAAGTGACTGGGTCACTTGTTTAGAAGCTATTGAAGAAAATAGGTTTCCAAAAGAGATTATTGATTATTTTACTAATAATATTAATATAAAATATGACAAAATATGAAGAAAGTCAGGAATAGTTGTGTTGTTTTTGGATGTTCATCTGCCTCAATTCAGCTCTGGATTGAGATGACTGGATCATTTGGTTTAGAAGCTATTGGATATTTTTTCTTAAGAAATTATTAAAATCTGAATTAAAATTTGAAGCAATATAAAAGATTTGGCACCCCGTATGAAAACCAAAAAACCAAACAAGTTGAACATCAGAGGCAGAAAGACAGAGTTCATTCTTAGCACAATGACTTCCCTATTGAATCCCATGGCAAAGTGACCCTAAACTTTTGAATGGTAGTGTACTTACCGATTTGGAAGTGTATGGCTTAGAGGAACAACAATACGTACAGTTGCCAAATGTTTACACTTAACCAGACATACCTGCAAAGAAAGCCAACATTCCACAGAAGAAGATTTGGTGAAGTGGTCTTATCTGAGCCTAGTCCATCTCCCAAAATTCGATGCAGATAGTGGCCTTCTCATCGGTGCCAACGCATACAAAGCTATGGAACCATGGGAGATTATCAGTAGCCAGAACAACAGACCAAGTGCTGTGAAGACATCACTTTGTTGGGTTGTCAACGGTCCGATTAGTAGAGAGAAAGAATCAGATGAGAGTGAAAGACAAAATTTCTTGGTCAACCGCATTTGTATGCTGAACATTGAGCACATATTAATGACGCATTACAATGCTGATTTATTATTATTATTATTATTATTAATAATAATAATAATAATAATAATAATAATAATAATAATAATAATATTTATAAACTCTGGGAACCACCACACTAGTTCTAATAGCAGCATGGAAAGCATTAAAGTCTTAGATTAATTAATTGAATAAACTAATAAATTTAAGCTAGTCAAATCAAATCAGTCTCAAGATGCTAATGATGCAAGTTCCCATTGGAAGGGACCAAAACATGATTCATAAAACGAAATTACAAATCACAACTAGTTAAAATAAAATTTAAGATTTATTAAACTACAGTAAATATGCATAATGTCTGAGGAATATTTACAAAAGAAAAAAAAAAAAAACAGGATAAACATAAACCAAACAATTGTAAATGCAAGTGTGAGGTTCAAACCAGAATCTTATTGAAAGGTCATGTAAGGTGTTGAGCAAAAAAAAAAAAAAAAGAAAAAAAATCCTATAAAGCTGAAAAGAGTTTTATCTGTTTAAGCCGGAAGTTTTACTCAAAGACAAATTATTTCACTATAACCAATTCTCTCAGACAACCAATCAATTCTTCTTTGCAGGCAAATAGAGAAGATAGAGGGTAGGACTCATCCAGTTCTTTTGGATCAAGTCGACCCACTTACGACACAGAAGAGAAACTTGGCTGGGTGGTTTGGATCCCGGCTAAGCTGCTGTGAAGGCCCAAATGATCTTTTACTCGTGGTGGTCCGCAGGTTTGGGTCTGAAGAATTCTGTCTGCTCC
Source organism: Melanotaenia boesemani (assembly GCF_017639745.1). NCBI lineage: Eukaryota > Metazoa > Chordata > Actinopteri > Atheriniformes > Melanotaeniidae > Melanotaenia > Melanotaenia boesemani. Next base: position 15,999,215 of record NC_055698.1, on the reverse strand, counting down.
TTCAGTCTCGTCTCAATATGCTTCTGGATTGGTGGTGTCAACAGATGGTAGATATTGAAATTGTCTGCCGTGTTCTGGCAAAAAGGTCAAAAGTCCAGCTTTGATGAGCCAAAATAGGAAAAAACTTGTGTAAACTGGCGCTGAAGCACACAAGCTTGATTTAAGCAGTTACAAAAGTTAAAAGGGAAAAACATAAACTAGTTTAACTAGTTAAAAAAACAAAGAAATGTAGACTTAAAACCGAACATGGTGAATTTCCTCTCTCTACATCCTTCGTGCACATTATAATGCAGGCTCAAGCTTTAGATGCATCTTTATGTATCATGACAAAACTTAATTCTTCTGGAAACTCCATTTTTTTTCCAGTTCCTCCACCTCTCTGAAAGGTGTGGCCGGAGGGAAAAGTAAAAGAAAGAAGACTGAAGAGAGCTCTCTAGACTCAACCCCAGAAGCATCACACAGAAGAAATTCTGAAGCATCTGCAGAACTCTCTAAGTTCTGGTTTCTTTGTTTTAAGATTGAGGCAGTCCAGGCCCACAAGAAAGTGGGGCTTACTATCTCCACCAATGAGCAGGCTCTACAGCCAATGAGGCTTGGCTGTAGATCAGATAATCTACATGAGCTAGTTTAGTGTTACCTTTCTAATTTCTTATAAAAGTATCAGATAAACATTTGTGAATATCTCTGTACATTATAAGATGTTAAGGTCTTTAATGATGTCACTGTTTAAACAATAAATTGATGCACATTGTAATTAAACATTGACCAACTCTTCAAACACAATAAAATAAAACACAAATGTTATAACGGGTTGGACTCCGCCAAGGCTGCCCTTTGTCACTGATTCTGTTCATAACTTTTATAGACAGAATTTCTAGGCGCAGCCGAGGTGATGAGGGAATCCAGTTTGGTGGCCTCAGGATTGGGTCTCTGCTCTTTGTGGATGATGTGGTTCTGTCGGCTTCGTCGGGCCATGATCTTCAGCTCTCACTAGAGGGATTCGCAGCCGAGTGTAAAGCAGCTGGGATGAGAATCGGCACCTCCAAGTCCGAGACCATGGTCCTCAGCCGGAAAAGGGTGGAGTATCTCGGGGTCTTGTTCATGAGTGAGGGAGAGATGGAGCGGGAGATCGACAGGCGGATCGGTGCAGCGTCTGCAGTGATGCGGACTCTGCATCGGTCTGTTGTGGTGAAGAAGAAGCTGAGCCAAAAGGCAAAGCTCTCTATTTAACAGTCAATCTACGTTCCTACCCTCACCTATGGTCATGAGCTGTGGGTAGTGACCGAAAGAACAAGATCGCAAATACAAGCGGCCAAAATGAGTTTTCTCCGCAGGGTGGCCGGGCTCTCCCTTAGAGATAGGGTGAAAAGCTTGGTGATCCGGGAGGGGCTCTCGATGTGGAGTCGAGCCGCTGCTCCTCCACATCGAGAGGAGCCAGATGAGATGGCTCGGGCATCTGGTTAGGATGCCTCCTGGACGCCTCCCTGGTGAGGTGTTCCGGGCACGTCCCACTGGAAAGAGGCCCCGGGGAAGACCTAGGACACGCTAGACGGACTACATCTCTCGGCTGGCCTGGGAACACCTCGGGATCCCTCCGGATGAGCTGGTGAATGTGGCCGGGGAGAGGGAAGTCTGGGTTTCTCTGCTTAGGCAGCTGCCCCCGCAACCCGAATCCAGATAAGCAGAAGAAAATGGATGGATGGACATATGTTATAAAACATTAAACAAGAAGTAGGAATGGTCAATAAAGTATTAGATCATTTATGAAACAAACTTGTCAATTACCCATGTACCAATCCTGATGATGATCTGCACATTTAAATACCATTCATCCATTATCTGCTGCTTATTCGGAGAATTGTCTTGTATATAAAATGTGCTAAAAAATAAACTCGCCCAGCCTTGCAAAACACATACCAGTTGCAATATTAAATCTCAAGCGCTCGCCCTCACCTCATTTAAACCACAGACACCTGGGTTAAATGCTAAATAAAATTACTTTTTTTTTTCTTGAATTTCATTCATCCTAGCTTTACACTGTTACCACACACTCAAATTTAAATCCCACCATCAATCACACGAACACCCGCACTCCCTAAACTACAACATCCATCAACCCCCCTTACTAGCAATCCTCTTACAACTAAAAAATTGCCCACCTCAGAAAATACACAAATACACACCACTCACAACCAAACCACCCATACATCTCTAAATACACACTTCCTAAATAATAAATAAAGTGGATATCAATCAATCTTTGAACAAAATTTATTTGTTAGCAAACGAGTCAAACGTCTGGGGTCACCAAAGGTAGTATAAAATATTCTTTGTTCAATCAAAAAGAGAAGATGGAACATCAGCAGTTTTCTAATTCAGTCGTGGAGTTTCTTTTTTTTATTATTTCACAGCCGGCAGACAACAGCTCTCTTCCACGGACAAACAATCTGAGGCTCTTGTTAATTTGCGTTTTACTCCTTTATCGACTCTGTGACATAAACAGTCGTTCCCTTCCTGCCCTGGGAGTTTTCAGTAAGTTTGCTGATGATTCTGTTTTCAAACTTCCGATTCACTTTTGGACTTTTCGTTTTGTTGACGGAGTTGCTGACAATGTCAACCCGACAAAGTTTGGTTGCAACACACAACTGTCCAACCACAATGTTGGTGGGAAACTAGTCAAACAATTATTTGTAAAGACTTGTGTGTCAGTTCAGCCATACATTTGCTTTTTCTTAATTTCTAATCAACATGTCAAAGGACTTCCTTGTTGCTTAGTTTCCAACGAACATAAATTGCATAAAAGACTTCTCTAAATCACTCTCCGTCTGAACTGGTTTCACCATTTCCTCACATCTTACATGTCTTAGTTCATGATAAGTTCTTGAATTTTTACAGTTAGATGTAGTGTTGGACATCACCATATACCTTTTTTAAATTTACTTATTAATCATTTACAAACAACCAGAAGGGAGAAACACACTCATAGGCTCAGTCCTCATGGAGATTCTGATCCTAACATTTAGAATTTATATTATAGGGGATCCAGAAGCAAAGTTATTAATTATACCATATTAAAAATCTAAACTTGGCACTAGGCAATGTAAGGCAAATTGATTTGTATATCACAATTCAGTGACATGGTAATTTAGAGTGTTTAACAGAAACATTGAAACACCAGAAAAGAAGAAGTTTAATTTAAAATTAAAAATAAAAGAGAAAGGAAAAAGAGGGAACATTAGATAAAAACAGTATTATAATATGATCAAGTTGAAAAATTCAAGCTTAAAAGAAACAGAGCAGATCTGGACTTTAAAAAAAAATATTTAAATGCAGCAGAGAACAGGAGGGTCTTAAAACTGGATTTAAATAATCTGAGTGTTTTAGGATGGTCTGAGGCTTTCTGGGAGTTTGTTCCAGACATGTGGTGCATAGAAGCTGAATGCAGCTTCTCCATGTCTGGTTCTGACTCTGGGAACTGATAAGAAACTGGATCCAGATGACCTGAGGGTTCTGGCAGGTTCATACTGGGTCAAGAGGTCATTGATGTATTTTAGTCCTAAACCATTCAGAGCTTTATAGATGAGCATCAGAACTTTAAAGTCTATTCTCTGACAAACAGGCAGCCTGTGTAAAGACCTCAGAGCTGGACTGATGTGGTCCACTTTCTTGGTCTTAGTAAGGACTCGAGCAGCTGAGTTCTGAATAAGCTGCAGGTGTCTAATTGATTTTTTAGGTAGAACCTGTAAAAACACTGTTACAATAATCAAGCCGACTAAAGATAAAAGCATGGACTAGTTTTTTCAGGTCCTGCTGTGACATCATATTTTTTACCCTTGATATATTCTTAAGGTGATAGCAGGCTGACTTTTTAATTCCCTTAATGTGTTTTTCAAGTTTTAAGTTTGAGTCCATCAATACACCCAGATTTCTGGCCTGGTTGGTGGTTTTTAGGTGTGTAGACTGAAGCTCTGTGGTGACCTTTAATCATTTCTCTTTGACTCCAAAGATCACCTCAGCTTTGTTTTTGTTTAACTGAAGAAAGTTCAGGTACATCCAGTCATTAATCTCCTCAATGCATTTACCAAGAGCCTATATGGGGTCATGGTCTCCTGATGAGAATGTAATATATATCTGTGTGTCATCTGCATAGCTATGGTGACTCATTCTGTTATTGTCATGGTCCATGCTCATTACCACTCCCTGCTTCCTGCTGACCATATTTGGCTTGCCAATCATCACCGCTGTTTGGACGGCACAGCTGGAGAACATCAAGTCATCATTCTCATCGCCATATAAACCTCACCCGGACCTCCAGTCATCGCTGGATTATACTACTCATCGTGGTAACCAGTCGTGCACATGATCTAAATCGTATTGTATCTGAACCAACCTAACTTGTACCCTCTCTCTTCCAAGAACCGTACCTGAACCTCGTCCACACCACGGAGAATCCTGTCTGCCCGCTCCAGCCCGTCCTTCCAGCAAACCCTGCATACTGCACTGCACAATTCAAATAAAGTGTCTTTGATCATTCTCCGAGCGCTCCTCTCCTTGGATCCATACACCCAATCCGTGACAGAATAATCCAGCCAAACAATATGGATCCTACGGAGCAAGCCGCCAGGAAAGCCGAACCCGGAAGCGATCTGCATCAGGCCGTGTCTGCACATGGAAATCTCCTTGGTCAACACTCGCAGGTACTCCGGTCTCTAGGAGAAGGACAACACGCTTTGCAAAAACAATTAGACGATATCTCCAGATCTTTGTCAGCCCTGTTTAATCAACCTGCTCAGCTTTCAATCCCCGCAGCTCCTCAGCCTGTCCCCGTGCCGACTCCGCCCACTCCGGTGCGGGACGTACACATTCCGGATCCCAGACCGTTTTCCGGCGAGTTGGGGAAATGCAGAGGATTCCTTCTCCAGTGTACTCTTATCTTCGACCAGAAACCACTCACTTACTCCTCGGACCGCTCGAAGGTATCATATATAATTGGTCTGCTTACTTCCCGGGCACTTACATGGGCAGAGGCATACCTTGAGACCACGCCCCTCCACACTCTTTCACTGCGGGCTTTCACAGCCGACTTATTAAAAGTTTTTGATGGTCCAGTTCGGGGCCGTGAGACGGCCAAGCGCCTGATGTCAATTCATCAAGGGAACCAGAGTGTGGCTGAATTTTCGGTGGAGTTCAGGACGTTGGCTGCCGACTCTGGGTGGAACTCTGCTGCATTAATGGACCATTTTTTACATTGTTTAACAGATACCCTGAAGGATGAACTGGCAACTCTGGACCTTCCAGCTACTCTGGATTCCCTGATAGACCTAGCCACCCGTCTGGATAATCGCCTCCGGGAAAGGACCCGAGAACGCCGTAGTCCTCGCCCGGGTCTGTCTCATAGGTGGTTTCCATCTTCTTCACCTGAACCATCTCCGGACTTCCTCCCTGTTTCGGCCACCGAACCCATGCAGGTGGGTCGCACACACCTGACCCCGACGGAGAGGCAGAGACGGCTACAGGCAGGAGCGTGTCTGTATTGTGGTGAAGAAGGGCATTTCCGGGCTACCTGTCCTGTTCGGCCAAAAGACCAGGCCCGTCAGTTCAGGTCGGGATTCTGACGGGCCAGACCCAGACAAAGACCCAGATCCCGGCAACACTAACCTTTTCTGATCAGTCCCTCACAGTGCAGGCCTTAATCGACTCAGGAGCAGAGGACAGTTTTCTGGACATCCGCCTGGCTGAGGAAGCCAAGATCCCTCAGGTACCGCTAGTTCAACCCATAACAGCCAAGGCCTTGGATGGTCGCACCCTTGCCCAGGTAACGCACACCACTGCACCCATAAAATTAAAACTCTCTGGAAACCACACTGAAGTAATCGAGTTCAAGTTGATTTCAGCCCCCGAATCCCCGCTGGTGCTCGGTCATCCCTGGTTGTCTCTCCACAACCCTCACATCAACTGGGCCTCCCGAACCATCATGGGTTGGAGTGAGGAATGTCACCAGTCCTGCCTTCGATCAGCCATACTCCCAGCCGCCATAGACTCCAGCAAAGCAGAAGCCCCGGATCTGACCTCAGTCCCGACCGAGTACCATGACCTGGCCGAGGTATTCAGTAAACTCAAAGCGTCCTCTCTGCCTCCCCACAGACCCTATGACTGCGCCATAGAGCTCCTGCCCGGTTCCCCGCTTCCAAACAGTAGGCTGTATAACATCTCCAGGCCAGAGCGGGAAACCATGGAGACGTACATCCAGGAGTCTCTCGATGCCGGCATAATCCGACATTCCTCCTCCCCGTTGGCCGCTGGGTTTTTCTTTGTCACAAAAAAGGATAAAACCCTGCGTCCCTGCATCGATTACCGGGCCCTGAACAAAATCACCGTACGTAACAAGTATCCTCTCCCCCTAATTGACTCCGCCTTTGAGGCGTTACTAGGTTCCACGATCTTCACCAAACTCGACCTCCGTAACGCCTATTATCTGGTCCGCGTAAGGGAAGGTGATGAGTGGAAGACCGCCTTCAAGACCCCTCTGGGTCATTTCGAATATCTAGTCATGCCCTTTGGCCTAACCAACGCCCCGGCAGTATTCCAAGCCCTAGTCAATGACGTGCTCCGGGACTTTCTCAACCGTTTTGTTTTCGTCTATCTCGATGACATTCTGATCTACTCACAGACCCAGTCCGAACACAAGAAGCACGTCCGTTTGGTTCTCCAGAGACTCCTCGAAAATAAACTGTATGTGAAGGCGGAGAAGTGTCAGTTTCACTCAGACACCGTCGGCTTCTTGGGCTACGTCTTCGCGAGCGGGCAGATGAAGGCAGACCAGGCAAAGGTTCAGGCGGTATTGGACTGGCCCACACCGGACTCTGTTAAATCTCTGCAGCGCTTCTTGGGTTTTGCAAATTTCTACCGCCGCTTCATTAAAAACTTCAGCCTGGTGGCAGCCCCCCTTACGAAACTGACTTCTCCCAAGACTCCGTTCCATTGGTCAGACAGTGCGAAGTCCGCTTTTCAGGACCTTAAGGCGCGTTTCGCCTCAGCTCCGGTCCTCACTCAGCCAGACCCTTCACGACAGTTCGTGGTCGAGGTGGACGCCTCTGATTCCGGGGTGGGGGCGGTACTATCCCAGCGCTCGGAACAGACGGGCGAATTACACCCATGTGCCTTTTTTTCCCGGCGCCTCACCCCAGCCGAACGCAACTATGACGTGGGGGAACGCGAGCTTCTGGCTGTTAAGTTTGCGTTGGAGGAGTGGCGCCACTGGCTGGAGGGTGCAGCTCAACCCTTCATCGTGTGGACGGATCACCGCAACCTTGAGTACATCCAGTCGGCCAAGCGGCTGAATTCCCGTCAGGCCAGGTGGGCTTTATTCTTCGGCCGATTTAACTTCTCTTTGACCTACAGGCCGGGATCCAAGAACGTCAAACCCGACGCCCTGTCACGCCAGTTCAGCTCCGGTGGCCCGTCCTCAGATCCAGACACCATCCTGCCTGCGTCCTGTGTTGTGGCTGCCGTAACATGGGAGGTGGAACAAAACGTCCGGGAAGCCCAGCGAGCGCATCCAGACCCAGGTACCGGTCCGCCTAACAGACTCTTTGTTCCTGACCAAGTCCGCTCTCAGGTTCTTCAATGGGGACATTCATCCCGGGTTGCCTGCCACTCTGGCCGCGCACGCACAGCGGTCCTCATCAGACGGCGGTTCTGGTGGCCAACCCTGGAAAAAGACGTCCGGGAGTTCGTGGCCGCTTGTCCTGTCTGTGCCCGGGGAAAGATGTCCTCCCAGGCTCCAGCGGGTCTTCTTCGGCCTCTCCCCATTCCCCGACGACCCTGGTCCCACATAGCACTGGATTTCGTTACTGGCCTCCCTCCGTCCCGAGGTAACACTACCATCTTGACCATCACTGACCGCTTTTCCAAAGCAGCTCATTTCGTGGCGCTGCCCAAATTGCCCACTGCTTTGGAAACCGCAGACATCATGTCTGTTCATGTCTTCCGTCTCCATGGCATCCCTGTGGACATCGTTTCTGACCGAGGGCCCCAGTTCGTGTCACGGGTCTGGAAGGCATTCTGCTCCGAGCTTGGGGCGACTGTCAGCCTGAGTTCGGGGTTCCACCCTCAGACCAACGGTCAAGCAGAACGCCTTAACCAAGAGTTGGAGTCCGCCCTGCGCTGCGTGGCTGCCGACGACCCCTCCGCCTGGAGCAGCCACCTGTGCTGGGTGGAGTATGCCCACAATTCACATGTCTCCTCCGCCACAGGTCTCTCCCCTTTCGAGGCCTCCCTGGGGTATCAACCACCTCTCTTCCCGGACCAGGAGGCTGAGCTCGCTGTTCCCTCCGTCCAGCATCACCTGGGTCGATGTCGCCGGCTGTGGCGGGCTACCAGGGCAGCCCTGGTGCGGACCTCGGTCAGGAACCGCCGGGGTGCGGATAGGCGCAGGATCCCCGCACCTCCGTACCGTGTTGGGCAGCAGGTCTGGCTGTCCTCCAGGTACGTGCCCCTACACACGGACTCACGCAAGCTGTCTCCCCGGTTCCTCGGCCCCTTTGAAGTCCTGGAGATACGGAGCCCTGTGGTCGTGAAGCTGCGGCTGCCGCGCTCCATGCGCATCCACCCTGTTTTCCATGTCTCCCAGCTCAAGCCGGTCTCCTTCAGTCCATTGGTCCCTCCTTCCAGGCCCCCTCCACCCGCCCGGGTCATTGACGGTGATCCGGCCTTTTCCGTCCGTCGCCTCCTGGATGTCCGCCACCGGGGTCGTGGTCTGCAGTACCTTGTGGACTGGGAGGGCTATGGCCCAGAGGAACGGTCTTGGGTCCCTCGCTCCTTCATCCTGGACGCTGACCTCATCCGGGATTTTCGTCGCCGTCAGGCTGCTGGGTCGCCCGGGGGCTCCCCTTGAGGGGGGGGCACTGTCATGGTCCATGCTCATTACCACTCCCTGCTTCCTGCTGACCATATTTGGCTTGCCAATCATCACCGCTGTTTGGACGGCACAGCTGGAGAACATCAAGTCATCATTCTCATCGCCATATAAACCTCACCCGGACCTCCAGTCATTGCTGGACTATACTACTCATCGTGGTAACCAGTCGTGCACATGATCTAAATCGTATTGTATCTGAACCAACCTAACTTGTACCCTCTCTCTTCCAAGAACCGTACCTGAACCTCGTCCACACCACGGAGAATCCTGTCTGCCCGCTCCAGCCCGTCCTTCCAGCAAACCCTGCATACTGCACTGCACAATTCAAATAAAGTGTCTTTGATCATTCTCCGAGCGCTCCTCTCCTTGGATCCATACACCCAATCCGTGACAGTTATTCTTTATGACCTGTGCCAGTGGGAGCATGTAGATGTTAAACAGAAGAGGCCCCAAGATGGTACCTTGGTGTGTGGGAGATGCTAATTTTGGGCATGTAGGTGCCTTGTCACAGCAGTGAACCAAAGCAACCAAAAATCACTTTATCCTCCTTATCTATGAAGATCATGACAGTGTTCAAGCCTTACATATAGAGGATGACCTCAGGATGAACCATGTGAAATCACACAATTAACCACAATCACCTCTGACATGTTGGTCCAAACTGCTGGAAGCCTGTCCTGTCCAGCATCATGACAGTAGAATGTGACCTTAGGATTGGATTAAAAAAATGTATTGTGCTCAGGTAGGTCTCTCTAGAAAGTTATATCTGGTCCTTGGTAAGAGAACTGAGGTGAGAAATTGAACGACTGTTAGTAGAAAGACTCTGTGAAAGAACACACCAACAGAAGTGATGGAAACCTTATCTGGTATCTTCTCCAGAGAGCTGCGAGCAGCAGGTGAACAGGTGATTACTTGAATGAGAACTAGAGGGTTAACGGGGCTCGGTTACTCAGATCCAGACAGGGATCTCCAAGAGGTCCAGTGTTTCCTTCCATCCATCCAACCAGGAAATAAGTTTGGTCCAGAATCCAAATTCGATCCGGTATAACAGTCTAAAGTTCAAAAACTGTGAAAGCCAAAGAAATAAAGCAGAAGTTACCAGGCTGTAGCTAGTGATGTTGCTGAAGCCCATCTGCTCGAACATGTGTCAAGCATGTGACATGGAAGTGTTGCAAGCATTGTTCCAGTAGGTTGATTAAGCATGGCAAAAGTCATATGACCAAACCAACAAGGCCTCAGGTATGCGTGTCGAGCTGCCCCCAGGGATTTTAAAGGGATGAAAGTTAAAGGCAAAAAAGGTAGCATTGACACCTAGTGTTTCAAATCAGAACTGCAATCGAAAGAGGAAAACCCCAGCGTACCCCTTTGAGTTAGTCCTTGTTAAAACTCCAGCAGCAGCATTTTGGATGAGCTGTAGATGTTTAATGCTATTTTTAGGAAGTCCTGCTAAAAGACCATTACAGTAATCCAGCCTACTGGAGATGGATTCATGGATGATTTTCTCCTGGTCTTTCCGGGGGACTAAACTTTTAATTCTGAAAAGAAAAGAAAAGCACATCAGCATCCAGCTGAGATAGATCAGTATCTTAACCAGCTGCTGGCTCTGTGTTCTACCAGACACATGCTCTTTCATTTTCTAAAATATTCACTGCTTTATCATATCCAGTATAACGTGAGGTTCTGTACTGTTAATCAGCTGCAGTGATTTGTACTAAAGTTGCTGCAACTCTAGCACAATTCTTTATGTAGTTAATTATGAATTGTTTCATCTAGAGTTTGTTGGGTTGTTGACTGAGGTTGTTCATGATTAGTTAGATTGAGCTCTTTTAGACTCCTGGCTGCCAGGGACTGTGAACTGTCTCTTTAGTGGATTCATGTTATGTTGATGTGTGTCTTTAGTATGTTGGTTATGCTGATTTTTACCTAGCACACTATCTCAGAAGCAGCATTGCACACATTGTTTTACTTAAGGCTGCTATCTTTTGGGCTGTTGTATTTGATTTGTCGATGGCTGTTCATGTTTCCTCCTGATACAGTTTTTTTAAATTGTATCAAGACCACAAAGCACATGTAGACTGGTTGAGCAAACTCCCATGCCCCCTCAAAGACCCCGAAGAGGGTGTAGAGCTGGTCCACTGTCCCACGACCGTGACGAAAACCACACTGCTTCTCCTCAATCCGAGGTTCGACTATCTGACGAATCTGATGGACCCTCCTCTCCAGCACCCCTGAATAGACCTTACCAGGGAGGCTGAGGCTTGCAGAGGCGTGTCAGCCAAGACAGCCCTACAGCATCCAGAGCCTTAAGGAACTCTGGGCAGACCTCATCCACCCCCAGGGCCCTGCCACCGAAGAGCTTTTTAACCACCTCCGTGACCTCAGCCCCAGAGATGGGAGAGCCAACACCAGGGTCCCCAGACTCTGCTTCCTCATCAGAAGACGTGTTGGTGGGATTGAGGAGGTCATCGAAGTATTCCCTCCACCACCTCACAACATCCCGAGTCAAGGTCAGCAGCCCCCCATCCCCACTGTACACAGTGTTGATGGAGCACTTCTTTCCCTCCTGAGACACCGGATGGTGGACCAGAATCTCCTCGAAGCCTTCCAGAAGTCATGCTCCATGGCCTCTCCAAACTCCTCCCTTCCCTGAGTTTTTGTCTTAGTGACCACAGAAGCTGTGCTCCGCTTAGCCCACCGATACCCATCAGCTGCCTCTGGAGTCCCACAGGCCAGAAAATCCTGATAGGACTCCTTCTTCAGCTTGACGGCATCCCTTACTGCTGGTGTCCACCAACCACTACAGGCACCAACGACCTCTCAGCCACAGCTGCCTCAACAATAGAGGCATAGAATACAGCCCAATCAGACTCAGTGTCACCCGCCTCACCCGGGACATGGTTGAAGCTCTGCCGGAGATGGAAGTTGAAACTCTTTCTAACAGGGGACTCTGTCAGACGTTCCCAGCAGATCCTCACAACACGCTTGGGTCTGCCAGTCCTGACCGGGATCCTCCCCCACCATCTGAGCCAGCTCACCACCAAGTGGTGATCAGTTGACAGCCACCATTAACTCAAGAGATAGGCTTGATTATCTCAACCTCAACTATCTGACGTGTGTTTCCCATGTGGGATAGAAGTTTGTACTTGGTCATGTGTCAAAGTCAGAGCTTCTTGGCTGGACTTGTATGATATTCTGTCAAACAATACCAAGATTTCAATACCTCTAGATCCAGAACTCTGTCTAATGGGAAATTTTATGAACATTGGTGTACATTTAGACAAATACCAAAAACAATCCTTGAAATAGCTCTGGCAGTGGCTAAAAAATGTATTGCTGTTACATGGAAGTCTGATTATCCCCTGTCTCTGACCAAATGGTATACAGAAATGAACAGTTGTGTGCCTTTAAAAAAATAACAAAGTCTTGGAAAGGCATACATACTTTGTAAAGCAACTGGCCCTAATGTGTATCTGTACTATGTTTGGTATCTTAGACACATAGTAACGGGAGCTTTCTTTTCTGTCTCTCCTGGGTGCGCAAGGGAGGGGAATAGTGATGGTGGCGTGTGTTTTTTTTCTCTGATGTTTGTAAAATGCACTTTAAAATTAAACATAAAATATTGCAAAAAAAATTATAATAATAATAAAAGAATGAAATGTGAAAATAAATTAATGTAAAAACATTTTAATTTGGTTTATGTAATTGTCTTTATATTTCCTCATTTTTACCCTTATTCTTTTCCAGATTTATTCTCTTTTTTTGTTTTTGTATGACCTCACTGCATGACTTAAGAGATTTTAAAGAGCTGCACAGTTCATACACATTTGAGGGAGGGCAATCTTGGGTGCTGTGCTTTATGTGGGACTGGTGTGCACCAAAATACCAGGGCGACATTTTTGTCCCAGTCCACCCCTGATACCAGCTGCAGTTTTATGACAAACATTACAGTTGCTGGGAGTCATTTATACACATGCATTTTAAAAAAAAGGCACAAAGAAGTTTAGTTGACTGAATTGCATATGAGGAGGAGCAGAGCAGAAAGACAAGATATGTATAAATGAATATTCCACTCTTAAGAGGCTGGCGTGCTCTGATTGACTGGTTGTTGGGTGAAGCGCAAGTAAGCAGAGAGAAAGTTAGGCTGCTTTTGATACACAGTATGGTCGCTAGAGGGGGCCTTTTTCACAGTTTGTGTGCATCAATCCTCAAAAAAGAGCACAAAAGTGAGTATCATAAGTATCTGCTTATTATGCAGGATTATCTGTTATCTCCTCCTTGTCAGCCAATCGTACAATCATTTCTCCTGTTCCTGCTGTACAAGAAACTGTGTTAATCATTCCTTTGTCTCCAAGGAGTCCATTCGTAACAGCATGAAATAGTCATGAAACAGAAAAATTTGAATTTGTGCTGATAATAATAATAATAAATCTTTATTTGTATAGCACTTTTAAAAAAACAGGTTTACAAAGTGCTGAACAGCACACAGCAAAGTAAGGTAATAAAATCAACAATGAAAAGTTATATGCACGAGTACATTTTGAAAATAAATAAAGTAAATAAAAATGTTATTAAAAAGCTAGTTGATAAAAGTGTGTTTTAAGAAGTGGCTTAAAAGATGATACTGATGGTGCCAGCCTTATCTCCTCAGGCAGATCGTTCCAGAGTCGAGGGGCTTGGACTGAAAGAGCTTGGTCACCTCTGGTCTTGAGTTTCGACCCTGGCACAGCTAAAAGGGACCTGCCTGAGGATCTAAGGCTGCAGGGAGGCTTGTAGGGTGTCAGTAAATCTGTAATGTAGCCAGGTGCCAGACCTAAACGAGCTTTAAAAGTAATCAGTAAAACTTTAAAATCAATTCTAAAACGTACAGGGAGCCAGTGCAGCGAGGCTAAAACAGGTGTAATATGTTGTCTTCTGCTAAAACCAGTGAGAAGCCTGGCTGCTGCGTTTTGAACAAGTTGGAGGCAAGAGAGGGATTTATTGTCAAGACCGGAGAGGAGGGAGTTGCAGTAGTCGAGTCTGGAGAAAATGAGTGCATTGATAACTTTTTCTAAATCAGGCCGGGGGAGGACAGGTTTGATTTTACTGATGGTGCGGAGCTGAAGGAAACAGGACTGGGTGACTTTTTTGATGTAAAAAGGAAAATTAAGATTGGAATCAAATATGACACCTAGGTTTCTGGCAGAGGGGGTGATGTTAGAAGAGAGAGGACTGAGACTGATGAGAACACAACTTGGATGTTTTTATACCACCAGCATCAAACAGTATCTAGTTTAAGCATCTAGCATATTTTACCTGATATAAATAATGTACTTTTAATTCTTGACCTTTCTTGTGTAAAACAGCAGGTGAATGCAAAATAAATAAATAAACAAATAAAAAAAAAAAAAAAAAAAAACGACAAATTATTGCATAATGAAATTTTAAAGTTAAATGAAAACAAAAGTGGTCTGGATGGAGACTCAACTCCTTATTTTCAGTCATGTTGTAGCTCTGGCCTGTAAAAGTAAACTACTTTGTAAAATGTGACTACGCTGTTGTTTCTTGGCTATTTGAAAGTTCAACAAGACTTTGTTTTCTTTTAAAAAGAAACAATAAAAATGAGGTCACAAATCAATAGACTAAAGTTTTGTAATTGTTTTTTGTGTTTTGTATGTGTTTCTTTTCAGCTATGACACTGGGATATTTGAGCTTATTGAAAAACATGTTTAGTTCATCAATCTGTCCAGGCCTCCATTCACCTGATCCTTCTTTGTATTAAATCCTGCAAGCTTTTTAATCCTACTCATACCACTCTAACCTGTCATTAATGACATGGTAATAGGCCTTTAGGCCCTGTGGGTTGTGGGTCGGGTCTTTGTGGATTGGGAGTGACACAGCTGTCAAGATTACATAAAGTTGACATCTGGCTACTTTTTTTTAGTTCAACTGAAAAAAATCACATTCTGCAGTAAATCCAGAATAACAGAGAAACAACAAAGATGCCTTTTTATACGTTTATTTCTTGCAATAAATGGTCCATTACAGAAAGCAGCCCAGCAGCTCCGTCAAGACAAACATTACAGCTGCTGGGAGTCATTTCTACACATGGATGTAGAAAAAAAAGGCACAAAGAAGTTGATTGAGTTGCATATGAGGAGGAACAGAACAGAAAGACAAGATGTAGATATATGAAGTTTCCATTAAACTCTTCAACTATCCTGTATGAACAACATGAGATTACAAGGAATCCAATGAAGAGTAAGCATAAAGTTGGAAACAATAGCCACTATTTACATTTTTTTTATTTGTTTTTTTATTGTTTTGCACTAGATATTACTTTGGCTTTGGTGGCATGTAATTTCAACAGTTCAAGCAAGACTTGAATAACTTTTTAACCTTCTGCCCAGAACAAACCAGTGGAAGCTGTTTGTCTGGGTGCTGTTGAGATAATTTGCAGTTCAGATTACTTTGACGTCCTGCACTTGCCAACACATAGACAATTTTACAGTCTTCCAGCCCTTTGATTACATGTGGTGGTCTAACTATGTCTTTAATAGCGAACATCTCATACGGTGGGATGAGCACTTCTTGCTCGCTGTCATTGAAGACTGAATAACTTTTCAAATATCCACCATAGCAGGTGTTAATCTTAAAGCAGGTTTCTCTACCAAAGTGGGTCATGTCTGTTCTGTAAGAGCTGGATGCAAAGGAACTCAAACGAATTTTTTGGTTGAGTGTTCCAGTAAATGCAACTTGAGTTCGTCTGTAGGTGGTGTGACAGTGGTGATTAGGATTCAAGATTCTAATGGCTGTTGTCAACAGGGAATGTAAAATATGGAACGGGAATGACTTAAGATAATTTTTTCTTTGTTCTCTGACAGCTGTATTTAACTTTGAATACACATCATTAGCTGTGTACACACAGATTGCTTGCATGTGATCTTTGGTCAGAGCCATGTCCTGACTACTCCTTATGTTAAACTTCTGAACAGCACACGTTTGAGCATTTTTCCAGGCCTGTGCATATACTCCACTTGTCAGCTCTTTAGAAAACTGGCTTTTGATCTTGTCCATTGATGCTTTGTCGTTGCAGCCATCGTACATGTCATCAACCGACTGGTCAGCCATGTCTAATGGGAACCCGGTACTTTAAACAAAATAAAATAGAAAAGAAGAGAGACAGTTATTGCTGTTTGGTGTTGCTGGCATTTATTTAATCTATTTAAAAACATGATTGAAGAATAAATTTAAATTGATATCAGATTCAGATGTTTTTTTTTTTTCATGTAAAGAAATGTCTGTGGAAACACTTTGTGTTACAATATTCCAGTTATCACATGTAGATGCAAATGGAGGTGACCACTTACTAGTGCACTTACTGGATGTTAACTTTATAATAACAACCATATGATATCTCTGTTTTCTCTTCCTCAGTCATTGACTCAAACAGAGAATCAAGGAGGAATCGTTCATGTCTTATTTGCTCTCTTGATAATTGTACATCAACACGATTTTTTCTGTGGACAATTAGAAGACACAATCTCCTGAATGAGAGCTTGGTGATGATGTTTTCCATTATAAGAGGAAATAATGCTATGAACTATGTTTCTCATCACATTTGAAGACCTAATTTTCATGCCAAAAACAACAGACATACATGGAAAACTTTAGGACTTTTTTGGCGATGTCATTGGCGACTTTGTGAACTTTAAGGAACGGCTGCTGTTGAGAGATCAGATATTACAGATATTACTTTATTACTGACACAAAGTCTGACTGCAGCTTAATGCAGTGCAGAGAAATGTAGAAAAAAATTTATAAATCTTGGACCAGTTAACTATAACAAGTGCAAAAGCAAGAATTCAGTATGCTGTATACAACAATATAATATAAAACACGTCTATTCTAAAATCCAGCCAAGAAAAATTTGGCTTCAGTTTGTTTTAATTTGCCATTTACAGCCACTCCTGGACTCTACCAAGAAAACATAAAGTTGCTCAAACATAACTTTATTGGTGAAGTTTTGGAATGACTGAAGTTGAACTCACCCTCATGGAGTCCACAGAGAGCATCCAGCACAGGGTCAGACACAGCGGAGTGAAGATCATCATGTTCTTCATGTTGTCAAGAACACAGTTCCTACAATCTGAAGAGCTTCTCAAGGTATGAGCAAAGCTGTCATCCAAAACGTGGATTTTATATACTTCAAATGAGTCATGAAATATGGTAATAAGTACACATTTTATCTCCTCCCATTTCTTTTGAAATACCAAATATTTCAAAAGAAATGTCCAACTGTCCATACATCACTGTGTCCTGTTTTCTGTCTGTTTTGCTGTGTGTTGTTTGTTCTACATTTTGCATATTTCTGTGTGAGACCCCCTTTTTTTATTCTTGGGGGGATACTTGGGTAGAAAAGTATCTATACCCTATATGAAAAACGGGAGAAGACGGTGCCATTGGTTTCAATTTATTTTTAAATGTGCCTATTTTGACTCACCTCCATATCTAAAATGTTTCTTAATTCCTTTGTCATCCTCCTACTATTTAAGAAACTCTGAAAATATCTATTTTATTGTTCCATTCGTGAGGAAGGAGGCAGGTCGGAAGTCCTTCTTTTATAAGGCCCCTGTGACTGGAACCATTTACCCCCATCTTTAAGGTCAATAACATCCCATTGTCATTTCAGAATTCTACTCAATACTCACCTCCAAACAGTTAGTGTCAGTGTTTGCAATGCTGTTTCATTGCGCTCCTTATGTGTTTATGTGTTGATCTGTTAATTTGACACTGACACAAACTCTGTGTTAATGTCATTTCTATATAGTTTTGGTAGAAGTTGGGTTGTGTAAGCAAGCAAGTGCTAGTCGTCGTATCGTGTATTGTCCTTTATTTATATATACACAGTATGGTATATAGTAATACTGTTTTGTCTATTGTTATGTCAATGTCTTTATGTTTCTTTTGGTCCCCCCTTGCAAACAAGATGTTACATCTCAAGGGGTTTTCCATAATAAATTTAAAAGAAATACCCAAGTATTTTGGCTATTTGTATAACCAGCACATAACCTAGTTTAATGCCATCAGTAAAGGACTAGTGTGGTGAACATAGTATTGCATAAAATATTCTTTGTTTAAACAAAATGAAAACAAACCTCAAAGAAACATGTAATCGTCACAAATACAAACCTTCTGTTACCCAGTGAGGTCTGTGTATTGCACCTTTTACTATTTCATTTCTGTGATTCCTGTACTGTAATTTGCTTTAATTAGCCATTTCTATTTTTCTTTGTATATATCCTGGCTCTCCGTTGTTTAAATAAAAAAACAGTTCAACTTGTTCTTCCCTTAGACTTCCCTATAAACCTTATGCTTAATTTCTAAACTCTAAAGATGTTTTTCCACTCACGACTTCTCTAAAACTCTTGTGCTAGTTTCTTACAAACATGAACTGCATGAAGACTTCTCAAAAATTTACTTTTGCTCAGCCAAAGTCTGAGATAGTTTTTTCATTTTTGTCATGTCTCTCTTAGTTTATGAGAAGTTCATTCTTCTTTGTAACTCAAGGCTTTTTTTAGAATAGAATAGAATAGAACAGAATAGAATAGAATATTACACCGTGTTGAACTTCTCAAGGTAAACCTATCCTAGAAAAGAAAGTGGTAAAGCTTCCACTCTGACCTTGGTCTTAGTTGACCGTAATGGTACAGCTTCAGGAAGCCTAGTAAAGTTATCCGTGATGGTAAGGAAGTATTCATTCCCTGTTTGGTCTTTGGCAAAAGTGTTCTTCCACAACAGGTAAAGGACAAAGAGGAGCTACTGGAATTGTATAATTAAGAACCTAAATCAGTGGTTCTTAAACTTTTTGAGCCACGACCCCCAAGATAACATATGTTGGTGTTGGCGATACCAACTCCCACCCAAAGACTTGTCACTTGTGTGATCTTTCAAATGGGTTATCTTGCAGCATCCTCTAAATGTAAGGCCAGAAAACACTGTTAGAATCTTCATAAATAAGGAGAATAAAGTGGCTCCTCCCGGTGGGACATACCTGGAACACCTCACCAGGGCCTTCTCCAAGTCCACAAAGCACATGTAGACTGCTTGAGCAAACTCCCATGCCCCCTCCAAGACACTGAAGAGGGTTTAAAGCTGGTCCACTGTTCCCTGATGAGGACGAAAAGCATACTGCTCTACCTCAATCTGAGGTTTGACTAGCTGACGGACCCTCCTCTCCAGGACCCCTGAATAGACCTTACCAGGGAGGCTGAGCAGTGTGATTCCCCCTGTAGTTGGAGCACACCCTCCAGTCCCTCCACCCCTGTCTGCCAGTCCAGGGTAACTGTCCATGCAATGCTGCAGAGGTGTGTCAACGAAGAAAACCCTACAGCAGGGCTACGCAATTTGGTCCTATGAGGGCCGCAATCCAGCAGGTTTTCCATGTATCCCTGCACCAACACACCTGAGTCAAATTAATGAGTTATTGTGTAGATTGTGTAGAATTGTGTAATTTGACTCAGGTGTGTTGGTGCAGGGATACATGGAAAACCTGCTGGATTGCGGCCCTCGTAGGACAGAATTGAGTAGCCTTGCCCTACAGTATTCAGAGCCTTAAGGAACTCCAGGCAGACCTCATCCATCCCCGGGGCCCTGCCACTGAGTAGCTTTTTAATCACCTCAACGACCTCAGCCCCAGAGATGGGAGAGACCACAACTGAGATCTATTGTTTTTATTCTACATTATTATTATACCCCTATCAAATTAAATTATTCTAACAACCTATCAAGTTCTATAGAATGACTCATTGATTTGAGTGAGGTGTGTTGGAGCAGGGATACATGGAAAACCTGCTGGATTACAGCCCTCGTAGGACCAGATCAAGTAGCCCTGGTTTATAGTATGGCAAATAAAACAACTATGAAACTATGTTTCAAAATTCATTAGGGTGTTTAGTAAACCAATAGCCACAAAGTATAAAAAAAAGTGTCAAAATCATAAGATAGTTAGCAAAACAGTGTTATTAACAAGTATAGGAATGGGTAGTGCACTAATAAGCACTAATCATTTTGCTGGAATAAAAGCTGTTAAGTAATTTGTTAAATTATAAGGCCACAATTTCCCATTAAATCGAATGTGAAAGTGTGTCCAAAATTTAAAAGGTTTGGACATAAGTAAAAAGGTAAAAACTTAAAAACCCTGTTTTTGCACACATAACAGAAAATAACCCAAATCCCCATCAACACAACCAAACACAACACCCAAGCAATGTTCACATCTTAAAGTAGTGCTGCATATCTTTACAACTTTATTATTCTGTGCTTTTGACTTGTTTTGATGGCACAGAGACATTTATTATGTACTTTCCTGGACATTGCACAGCAGCATCTAAGGTTGAAAAAGTGCACATCACAACTTTTTTTCTGTCCTGACGCATCACCTGTACTGCAGCATTTTACTTTACAGCACCATGTTATGTGTGATATCAACACACTAGACATTTTGAACGCATACTGTGGCTGATTCAGCCAAGAAATCCAAGAGGACATTATCGAAGGAAGAGAGGAAAAGAAAGAGAGAATGTAACAGGGCAAAAGAAAAGAAAATATTTTAAATCAGACTGTCTTTGCTGTCTAGAGCAATCCTGTTCCTCAGGACCCACTGCCCTGGATGTAACTCTACTTTAACACACCTGAATGAAATGAATGGGTTGTTATCAGGTTGATAAAGAAGTTCATCAACCTGATTCAGGTGTGTTGGAGTAGGAACACATCTAAAACATGCAGGGCAGTGGGTCCTCAGGACCTGGGTTGACAAACACTGTCTAGAGAGCTCAGAATAGAGGTAGGATGTTAGATGGATGCTGAGTTAGCCATTGTTTGGGGTGTTTTGCTGAGAAAATCTGCCAAAGTTCAGCAGTGGGATTTTAACTCATAACTGCAACCAGCTAGACAACTTTACCAAGACTCCTAATATTCTCTTTCTAACTGTTGTTAAGTCAAACATTCACATTCATGTATTCTAACTAATAACTACCCTTTAAAATTAAAATGGAAATAATTTAATTTATGATTTTATTATTATTTTATTCTATTTGTTGCCACCTTTTACTACCTTTTAATGCTTCCTTTGGATCATCTGTAATTCTTTTAATGTTCTATGTAAAGTACTTTGAATTGTCTTGTATATTAAATGTGCTAAACAAATTAACTTGCCTTGCTTCACAAAATACATCTCAGTTACAATGTTAAATCTCAAGAACTCAACCTTACTTCATTTCATGCTCTTACACCACAGACACCTGGGTTAAATGCTAAATAAAATTATTGATTGATTGATTGATTGATTATTTACCTATTTTGTTTAAACTAATTTAATCATTCAGCCCAGCTTTACACTGTCACTACACACTCAAATTTAAATCCCACCATCGATCATACGAACACCCGCACTCACTAAACTACAAGATCCATCAACCATCATCTTACTAGCAATACTCTTTCAACTTTAAAACAGTGCCCACAGCAGAAGACACACAAACACACACCACTCACAACCAAATCACCCATACATCTCTAAACACACCCTTCCTAAATAATAAATAAAATGGATATCAATTCTCTGTCTCTTTGAACACAATGTATTTGCTAGCAAACAAATCAAATGTCTGGGGTCACCATGTAGTTCAAATATTCTTTGTTCAATAAAAAAAAAACAAAGATGAAACATCAGCAGTTTTCTAATTCAGTCTCGGAGTTTTTATCATTTCACAGTTGACATACAACAGCTCTCTTCCGCAGACGAACAATCTGAGGCTCTTGTTAATTTGCATTATATTCCTCTTTAGGCTCTGTGGCATAAACAGTCTTTCCCTTCCTGCTTTGGAACTTTTCCACAAGTTTGCTGATGATTCTGTTTTCAAACTTACGAATCACTTTTGGATTTTATTCACATACTAATATTTTGTTGAGGGAGTTGCTGGCAATGTGAACCCAACAACTTTTGGTTTCACCACACAACGGGAAACGAGGTAAACAATTATTTGTACATGTTTGTGTGGCAGTTCACCCTGACAGTTCCTTTTGCTTAATTTCTAATCAGCATGTTATCTCAAACAACTTCTCTAAAACCTGTGTGTTTAGTTTCTAAACAACATGAATTGCATAAAAGACTTCTCTAAAATATCTTATCATCCATATCATCTTATCAACAGCTGGTTTCCTCACTTTCTCACACCTCTTTTAGTTCATGACAAGTTATGAAGTCTAACTATATGTGGTGTTGAACATTACTATATAACTTTTCATTAACTTATTGGTAATTTAAAAACAACCAGAAGGGAGAAACACACCTGTTGCACAGTTCAAATTCCGAAATTGGAATACTAACAAGGTGTTGGTGTTAAATAGGAGCTAGGTATTAGTCATTATTAATAATATTCCAAAGACTATTTTTAATATTCAGTAAAAGTGTAAATGAAAAACATTAACAACGGGGCACCACTGGAATACGTTTCAGAACTAATAACTATACATTAATATCAGTCTTGAGTCTGTATGAAGACAATGAATATGAGCACTGACCTTCACAACCAGCAGCTATCATAATGCACACACACTAGGGTTGTCAAAAAATCTCAGGTACTAATCTTTACCAAAGTTCAGTACCGAGTTAGATATTAATTCTGTAAGTGGCAGACATGAGAGCATGTATCTTTCAGTCTTTTCAGTGAGCAGCTGGTATTGCTGTAGCCAGGCATCCCATTAAAAAGCACCCATGGGCTCGGTCCTCTTGGAGATTACATTTAGAGCCTTACAGTTTAAATTTTTGGGTGTCCAGAAACAAAGTTATTATTTATACCGTATTAAAAATCTAAATTTGGCACTAGGCAAGGCAAGACTTTGTGGACATGGAGAAGGTGTTCGACCATGTCCCCCGAGGCCTCCTGTGGGGGGTGCTCCGGGAGTATGGAGTGTGAACCCCTTGTACGGGCTGTCCGGTCCCAGTACGACCAGTGCCAAAGCCTGGTTCGCATTGCGTAAATCCGAATCACTTCTAGTGAGGGTTGGACTCTGCCAAGGTTACCCTGTCCCACCAATTCTATTAATAACTTTTATTGCCTCAGGACTGAGTCTCTGCTCTTTGCGGATGATGTGGTTCTGTTGGCTTCATCAGGTCGCGATCTTCAGTTCTCGCTGAAGCGATTCAGTCTCTCTCTCTCTCTGTCCCTATTATACACAAACATGAACCCTATCCCCTAATTTCTGTCTCTTAACTTCATGTTGGTGTAAAAATATTAATAGAAGTAAACATCTGGCTTGACGCTGATGTGATGAAAATATATCTTGAGGATCCCTGGTGTGTTTTACTTTTGCTGTGTACAGCACTTTGGTCAACAGTGTTGTTTTTACGAGCCTATTACGGTAAAGCAGCAACATGAATTACAGCAAACCTCTTCGTCTACACCAGTAATTAATCCGTTAAAGCACCACAACATACTTCCTCTGTTAACATGGACATAATGTCAGGTGTGTGTGCGTGTTATGTTGACTTGATGCAGAGCAAGAGAAAGAAATGCAGACCAGAAAGACATAAAGAAACGAAGCAAAATAGCCTAACAGGCTCTGCACACCCTTGTAGCCACACTGTAGCTTTTCTTTTGTGTCCTTTTCTTTATGACTGTTTTATTACTCTTTTATTAGCTTTTACCACTTGAACACGTGTTTTTATATAATCTATATTGTAGAATCTTGGTGTAAGGCACTTTGGTCAGCTGTGTTGTTTATAAAATGCTGTATAAATAAAGTGTAGTTGGAGTTTGAAACAGATAACTTATGTGGATCTGACTAAAAACACACTACAATGCATTTCATAATCATCTTTTTAAAGCTAAATTACCTTGTGGTCATTATAAATGTTTCTGACTAATCTTTTTCAATCAAACATGAAGAACAAACTGTAACATAGGCTTAAACTGTGAAACCTAGAATTGTGTGCGTTCCCAGGTTGTCCACAGTTATCTGTCAAATAGCGCTGTGGACTTTTTCAGTAACAAGTTAAGGGCGTGGCACTCCAGTATCTTGATATCATTTATCAGTGGCTGTAGATCAGGATCTTAAACATGTATTTTAATGTCTTATTTACGGACATTTAACTTTAAGCACAGTTAAATTTTGATGGCAGATTTCTGAGAACAAAAATGAGAGCACTTGCTTTTTGGACACTGAGTTAAGACCACAGTGTTTGCGGTTTCAAGGTCATTTCAGTGCAACTGAACTGTAACAGGTTGGTTATTTGAGGAACAATTGATGTGGCGTACAGTAACTTCCACCACACAACCTCACTTATAGATTGATTTTTCAAGATGAAGGCATTTCTCCTTGCAGTTTGTCAGAATTGCTGTGCAAAAACTTGTTTTTATTATTGGAATGTAAACTAAGGTGTCTTAGACTGGGACTTTATCATAAATGCCTGTTTGTTTATTTCTCCTTGTATCATATTAAACATGTAACATCTACAGGCTCCACAAGCTTGTATTTCTCTGAAACATTTCATTCATTTTTTTATGTAAAGAAGCTATCAAATGGGTTTTCACAATTGTTCAATGTAATGTACGATCTAATGTAAATGTTTTCCAGATTTATCTTGAGCCAAAACAGACAATTAGGATAGAACTTTATTTGTCATTGCAACAAGTGCAATTGTCTGAAGCAAAAAACTGTAAAAAATATGTAAAGAAGAAAATAATGTTTTACTTGGGAGCGCAGCCCAGTAGGAAATGCTTACAAATCACTAATTGTTTAAACAACACTGCTTGCCACACAAAGTCACAAATATATTTTAACATTGTACTTGCAGGGAACTGATCCAGGCTTATGTGCACATACCGGAAATTCAATACAATCTACATTCATGTTTTCATATTAATGCAATAAGAGGAGCAATTAAAAAGTCCAAAATAAACACACTGTTCTTTGAGTGGAAAAATGTCCTCAGAATAGTGTCACATCAAGAGAAATCACACGACTAAACACTTTAAACAGTTGCATACATTCCTCATAGAGAGTAGTAGTAACGGCAGGACAGGAATATCATAACTTTAGATCCAACATGCATAAAGGTTAGTGGCAAGTGCACTTTGATGCCTTTTTCAAACAATACAGCATTTCAGATCCAGGAATGGGCCTGTCTCATTGCATTGTTTTCCTACACTGCATCTAAAATTTGTCCTAGCTAAGATTCAGTTGTGTTGGCCTCAGCCTCTTCTTGAGCAAGAAACTGTTTGACCAAGAAAGGAAGTTGCACCTCATTAGTATTTTGTGGTTTTATTTTGGTTTATTTTGTTTCTCTTTTTCATTTGGTTCTCTTAGTGGCTATTAGTTACCTATTATTGGTCATTTAGATTTTTAGTAGCCCCCCATAATCATTCATTTTTGTTATTTCCTTGTAATAGTTTGATTGGCTTCCCATAAATAAATGCAAATAATTATTTAAATGGAGGCTCAGAACCTTCTTCCAGGTTACTGTCCAGCAGACTGACATGTTGAAGGTGCTTAAGCTAAAACAATAAACCAAATGACAAATGTGATTATGACATATCTGACCCACCAAGTTTATCAATCAGCAACAAAGTTAAAATAGCCTTTTAAAACATATCTACATGATCTACATGGTGTGTTTCAAGCACTACTTTGGCAGTTTTCGTGCACATAGATGAGCAAATAAACATAGAAGATTCACTTGTTGTAAAGAGAGCAGAGAGGCTAGTGATGAAGTTGTTGCTCAATGAGAGAACTGATCGGTTTGTTAATCTGCACACACACTTGGTGACATTGTTGAATTTATTCCAGTTTAAATTTAAAGACATTGCTCTTTTCTATAAAGATGTAACCACTGTCCCTATCAGTGGAGAAAACCCTTTAGCCATTTTGTGAAGGGAATAATCAGGAGACTACTGTTGAGTTTCTAAACACTTTCTGGCTCCTCAAAGATTTGCTCTGAACAGGGGCGACCTCCAGTGGTCAAAGACTAGCATAGCAGGATGTTACACAATTTTTAAAAAATAAAATCTTCTATTTTTTTTTTCATTAGTAGTTGTATATATACAACTACTAATGAAAAAAAAAACAAAATACAGAAGCGAGAGTTTAGTTTTCATATCTGGGGTACAGTGGATGCAGCATGACTTGCTGTTAACATTTTTTCCCCTGAAACAGAACATTTAAAGCTGTAAGTATCTTTAAATTAGCCAATGGTCTTATTGTTTAAGTTGAGTGATACCACTCATATGGAGTGATAGGAGTGCCACAAAAAAGAATAAATCTGTAAAAGAATAAGGAAACAAATAAGTAAATATATAGAGAAATACATAAAACAATATTCATTTTACTGCAGCCTACATGAACAGGCTGCATAGGTGAGATCAAAATGACTTTCATGACCGCAATCATCAGCTGAGCAACGTCACGATAACCTGAAGTTTAACAGAGTGCCATCTTACAACATTCTATTAAAATCTTAAACCAGGCGTTATCGGTCTAATGTCAATTACTCTTAAACAGTGAAAAAGCTCACTTTTCGATTAAAATAGTTCCAGAAACAGGTGATATAGAGTTAGATAAAGAAAGGTTCAGTCTTCTCATCCTGTTGGCTCAGAGCGCAGTGAGCTGTCATCATTTGTGCAGTGATTGACTTCTCTGTGTGGACAAGAAACACCCAAAGCAGATGATTGACAGCTTGGAGATTAACTAAATAGAGAAAAGAATAAGGAAAAAAATTGGGAGTAGAATAGAGGAAAGAATAAGTAAATAAACATGGAAAAGAATTTGAAATATATAGGGAGCATTATAATGTAAAGCATAGGGGAAAATAAATTAATAAAAATAAAAGAATGAACTGATTCTAAATTGATTTCAAAATTGTTAGCAAACAGACTTGGTGATATTTTACCAAAAATAATCAACCCAGACCAAAGTGGCTTTATTCAGAAGCACACATCTGCCAATAATTTGTTTAGACTGTTTAACATAATTCATTTGGCAAAATCAAGACCTGATCCAACTGTGACAGTGGCGCTAGATGCTGAAAAGGCCTTTGATAAGCTGGAATGGTCGTACTTGTTTACAGTATTAACAAAATTTGGCTTTGGACAAAGTTTTATTGATTGGGTGAAAACTCTATACTATAAACCTAAAGCAAAGATTACTACTAATGGACAGATCCTCCAGATTTCCTTTGACTAGATTGTCCCATCAGGGGTGTCTATCATCGCCAGGTGTGTTTGTACTGGCTACTGAACCTTGGGCAGAGGCAACTAGACAGGTTTCTAACATCAAGGTTTTTGAGGTTGGTCAGACAGTCCACAAAATTAACTTACTAGCTGATGACATTATGTTGTGTATACATTATATGACAGACCCATCTCAATCCCTTATTCGACTACAAAACCTGCTTGATTTGTATGGTGCTGTCTCAGGTTATAAAGCAAACTAATATAGAAGCTAAATTTACCCACTTACAACGTTCAATCACTCTGAGTGTCAAGGTATCTCTGCATTTGAATGGTCTCCGATGGGTGTAAAATATCTTGGTATAACTGCTAACAACATCTCTTACATTAAATTATGACCCACTTATTAAATAGATTGAAGATGACCTACAGAAATGGTCTAGCTTACCCATCACTTTGCTCAGAAGAATTGATTGCATTAAAATGAACATCTTACCGAGATTTCCGGATCTTTTTCAGTCACTTCCTGCATCTCTGCCACAGGTTTTCTTTGAGTCTCTTAACAAAGCTGTGAGGCAATTCATTTGGAATGGTAAAGTGGCCAGAAGAGCTTAAGAAATACTGACATGGATTACAAATCAGGAGGGCTTCAACTACCAAATTTTAAGAAATATTATTTTGCAGCTCAAATGCAATTTATGTAGTCCGTGTTCGAGGGTGAAACAACTCCATCTTGGCTGAACATTGCATTTCATTTATTGAGATATAATGTTTTTGTGATTTTATTTATAAATATAACCTAAAAATCTTGTCTAAATTAACAGACAACCCAATTCTATTACACCTTATTAACTTATGGCATAACACACATAAAAAAGAAAGACTTGGTCACCAAAGTCACCTCTGAAACAAAACCAGCTCGTTCCATGAACTGTAAACAAGAAGATTCTAGAAAACTGCTATCAAAGCGGGATACATATTTTGAAAGACTGCTTTGAGAAAGGGTCCTTGATGACTTCTGAACAACTAAAAGGCAAATATAATCGGTCAAACAAAACCTTCTTTTGTTATCATCAATTGTGATCATATCTAAGCATCATATTATGGACGGATACAGCGTTACCCAGTCTCACCAAGCTGGAAGAATCGCTGCATGATGGCGAGCCACATACATTTATTTCAAAAGCGTATTCTTTGTTGATGAGACATTGTCCTAAACCGGTTCATCAGCTGTATCTGACACCAGAAAATATTTACAAGTATAAACCTGAAGTGTCTGATGTGTGTTTTCCATGTGGTATAGAAGCTCTGTCTTTAACACATGACCAAGTATGTACTTGGTCATGTGTTAGAGACAGAGCTTCTTGGCTGGACTTGTGTGATATTCTGTTGAAAATTACCAAGATTTCAATACCTCTAGATCCAGAACTCTGTCTAATGGGAAATTTTGTGAAAATTTGTGTACATTTAGACAAATACCAAAAAAATCCTTGAAATAGTTCTGGCAGTGGCTAAAAAATGTATTGCTGTTACATGGAAGTCTGATTCTCCCCCGTCTCTGACCAAATGGTATACAGAAATGAACAGTTGTGTGCCTTTAAAATATAACATACAGTCTTAGAAAGTTATACAAAATCTTTGTCAAAATTTGGCAACCCTATGTAAGTCCTATGTAGGTAGGACTTTGTATAGCAACTGGCCCATAATGTGTATCTGTACTATGTGTGGTATCTCTGTACTAAAACATGGTAACTGAAGTTTTTTTCTCTCTCTCCTGTGTGAACAAGGGAGGTGAACAGTATTGGTGTTTTCTTTTTCTTTTTCTCTGATGTTTGTAAAATGCACTTTAAAATGAAAAATCTTGCAAAAATAAATAAATAAAAGAATGAAATTATGTGAAAATTCATAAATGAAAAAAGTGAAAACATTTTAATTTGGTTTATGTATTTGTGTTTATATTTCTTCATTTTTTTTCCCCCCAAATTCTTTTGACAGCCAATATGAAACAGATTGTCTCGCAAAAGTTACAGCGTTCAAGGAGCAACTTGGCAAAGTCTGGACTAATTAAGAGGCGTTCAACGCTTGCGTGCTCTGATTGGCTGGCTGTTAGGTGAAAAGAAAGTGGGGAGAGAGAAGTTAGGCTGCCTTTGTTACACAGCATGGTCACTAGAGGGGGCCTTTTTCACAGTTTGTGTGCACTAATCCTCAGATAAGAGCACAAAAGTGAATCTCATAAGTATCTCCAGTAATGACTCTGAGGGAGAAATGATATAATGTCTTGTTAAGCATTTACAGTAGAGGCAGTAACTTGTCACCGAAATCTAGGAATCAACAAAAGAGCATCAAACTGCTTTTCTTCAGCTCATATGAAAGCATGATGTGTTTCCTACATGACAATCTGCTGGTGTTTATCTCTGCAGTTTGGTTATGAGATTTGAAGTATGATTTTCAGATGTAAACGTTTAATCACAAATTTAGTTACCGAGGTTAAAAGAAAGTCATAAAGTTTTTAAACTTTCATAAGCAAATACCACACTAGATATATGATATACTGAGGTAAATGATTAACATTATTAGCTTATTTCTTTCTCAAATTAACTACACATCTACTGATGACAATTGCTGTTAATAATAAAGCAAAAGTGAAGAAGCAAGAGTTTCTACTTTTATTTTATTTCCAAACACAACATGACTGAGGTTGACATGTTTTACCTGAACCAGATACCTTTAAAGCTGCAAGTATGATCAGCTCCTCATTAGTGATGCAAGACCTGTGAGTTAGTTCAAACAGACAACTCGAGTTGCTGTAGCTACATTTCATGTGATCTGCCTCAAACATTTCATGCTACTTATCAAACATACGTAATCTTGGCAGTCTGTTTGAGTCGCACACTTCTTGCTTTTTGCCTCATGCTTGCTGCCAAACTGCTGCTGCTGTCCATCCCCTGATCACTGATCACTGCCTCCTTTTGTTTTGAGCTTTGCTGCATGTGTCTCAGTAGTACACACTTTATGTGCTTTATTAGTGTGTTAATTGTAGACAGTGGTGTGTCTACAAGGCCTGAATAACATAGTTAATATCAGAAGATGGTAAAATTGATGATGAGCAGAACCAGTGCTCTGGACCTGTATATCATGAAACCTGAGGTGTGTGGAAGCTCTCTCTGCAGTTCCTACAACTAAACCCGATTCAGCTGATCATCATGCTGCTTCAGCAGTGTCATCAGCACATGCTGTCATGGCTTCTTGGAAAAACGTCCAGCTTTCTTCTGGATGTCAGCCTCACTTATCTGATAAATGACTTCCTGGTCAAACAGATCAGAGATCCAACCAAATTAGGTTAAGATTTGACTTCAATATCACACTTCTATAAACAAAAACTTAACATTTCCTTTTCTTCCATCACCACCGATCTTTCTGCTTATATGTATTTCAGTAATTCAAGTACATGGACTTGAATATAATCATGTCTGGTGTGTCATTGCTGCAGTCATGATTGTACATGACCAAAGGCCTTGAAAAAGTTTGATCTCCCTCTACAATTCTTTCATCTTGGAGGTCCTATATTCTCTCATCTTCACCATTTAACTCTTCCACATCTTCCTGTTTGGTTCTGTTGAGTATCATCCTGAACTGAGCCTGCCTGGTTTAACAACACAGCATTAAAATAGTCATGAAACAGAAAAATTGGAATTTGTGCTGATGAGAACAAAACATTTATGTTTTTTTGTACCACCAACAATAAACAATATTTAGTTTGCACATCTAGCATATTTTAACTAATATAAATAATATATGTTTTAATTCCCAACCTTTTTATGTGTAAAACAGCAGGTGAAAGCAAAAAAAAAAGAAAAAGAAAACAGCAGATTTATTACATAATGAAATTTTAAAGTTATTGAAAACAGAAGTGGTCTAGATGGAGACTCAACTCTTCATTTTCAGTCATGTTGTAGCTCCACTGGCCTGTAAAAGTCAATATTTCATTTTTTAAAATGTAATAACACTGTTGTTTTTTAGCTGTATGACCAAATGCAATGAGGCTTTGTTTTCACTGAAAAAAAAACATTAAAAATGAGGACACAAATCAATACACTAAAGTTTTGTAATTGTTTTTGTGTGTGTGTGTTTTCCTATGAGAGTGGGATATTTAAACCTATTGAAAAACATGCTTAGTTCATCAATCTGTCCTGCAAGCTTTTTAATCCTACTCATACCACTCTAACCTGTCATTAATGACATGGTAATAGGTCTTTGGGCCCTGTGGGTTGTGGGTCGGGTCTTTGTGTATTGGGAGTGACACAGCTGTCAAGAATCCATAAAGTTGACATCTGGCTTTTTTTAGTTCGACTGAAGAAAAATCACATTCTGCAGTAAATCCAGAATAACAGAGAAACAGCAAAGATGCCTTTTTACACGTTTATTTCTTGCAATAAATGGTCCATTACAGAAAGCAGCCCAGCAGCTCCGTCAAGACAAACATTACAGCTGCTGGGAGTCATTTCTACACATGAATGTAGAAAAAAAGGCACAAAGAAGTTGAGTGAGTTGCATATGAGGAGGAACAGAAAAGAAAGACAAGATATATATATATCAATTTTCCATTAAATTCTTCAACTATCCTGTATCAACAACATGAGATTACAAGAAATCCAATGAAGACTAAGCATAAAGCTGGAAACCATAGCCACTGTTTTTTTTATTTATTTATTATTGCTTGCATTTGATATTATCTTGACTGTGGTGACAAGCAATTTCATCCCTTGAAACAACAGCTGAAAATGTTTTTACCATTTTTTTTCCGGAACTTTTTCTGGATGCTGTTGAAATAAGCTGCAGTTCAGATTACTTTTACGTCCTGCACTCGCCAACACATAGACAGTTTTACAGTCTTCCAGCCCTTTAATTACACGTGGTGGTCTAACTATGTCTTTAATAGTGAAAATCTCATACGGTGGGATGAGCACTTCTTGCTCGTTGTCATTTAAGACTGAATATCTTTTCAAATATCCACCATAGCAGGTGGTAATCCTAAAGCAGGTTTCTCTACCAAAGAGGGTCAGGTCTGTTCTGTAAGAGCTGGATGCAAAGGAACCTAAACGAATTTTTTGGTTGAGTTTTCCATTAAATGCAGCTTTAGTTCGTCTGTAGGTGATGTGACAGCGGCGTTTAGGATTCAAGATTCTAATGGCTGTTGTCAACAGGAAATGTAAAATATGGAACTGGAATGACTTAGTATAATTTTTCCTTTGTTCTCTGACTGCTGTATTAAACTCTGAATACACATCATTAGCTGTGTACACACAGATTGCTTGCATGTGATCTTTGGTAAGAGCCATGTCCTCCTTGCTCCTTATGTTAAACTTCTGAACAGCACACTTTTTAGCTTTTTTCCAGGCCTGTGCATATACTCCACTTGTCAGCTCTTTAGAGTACTGCCTTTTTATCTTGTCCACTGATGCTTTGTTGTAGCAGCCATCGTACATGTCATCAAGTGATTGGTCAGCCATGTCTAATGGGAGCCCGGGACTATGAGGGATCTATAAACAAAATTTTAAAAAAAAGAAGAGAGACAGTTATTGCTGTTTGGTGTTGCTGACGTCTGTTTAGAAACATTATTAAAGAATAAATCAAAATTGATGAAAATTGTAAAGAAATGTCTGTGGAAACACTTTGTGTCGCCATATTCCAGTTATCACATGTAGATGCAAATGGAGGTGACCACTTACTAGTGCACTTACTGGATGTTAACTTTATAATAACAACCATACGATATCTCTGTTTTCTCTTCCTCAGTCACAGGTTCAAACATGGAATGAAGGATGAATCATTGCACTCACCCTCATGGAGTCCACAGAGAGCATCCAGCACAGGGTCAGACACAGCTGAGTGAAGACCATCATGTTCTTCATGTCGTCAAGAACACAGTTCCTACAATCTGGAACACCCCAGAAGCAAATTTAGAGTAAGGTAAAGTTACACCGTGTTGAACCTCTCAAGGTAAATCTAAACTAGAAAAAAGTGGTAGAGCTTCCACTCTGACCTTGGTTTTAGGTGACCATTGCTGAAGTTAGCTTCCAATTCGCACGTTGTTGTGGGCTGATTCTTGAGACGCGTTGTTTTATTAGCCTGCCCCACAACTGGTGAGTCTAAGCTGCATTTTAACTTGGTTTTGGCTTTTCTTTTAATATTTTAAATCCTCTTTTTTTACATTTAAATTCATCCAATAAACATATTTTGATGCAACAAGTCTGAAGTCTGAGTGCTTTGTAAATTGTCCGCAGAGATTTAAGGTTTCCTTGGGTGAAACTCCTGAAGGGGTGTTGTCAGACATTCAAAGGTCTTCCTCTGGCTCTCTCTCACTCTTCCCCACTTGCCACTCTGTTAAAGGAATATTATGAAAGAAATGTTTCAGAAACTGAGGGGAAGCATGTTCTGATGGTCCAAGATGACCTGCCTGAAGATCCTGGAAGATGAAATGAGGCCATCCAGGGAGCCATCTAAACCTTAGTTCCCTCCTGATTACCTGACTCAGGTGATCATCTTGGTGAACATAAAGAAAATTTACCATCACTGTTCTCAGAAAGACCTGGGAGGTATTCCACGAAGCTGGATTAAGAGAAAGCCGGGCTTATCTTGATAAATCTTGCCCATTTAAGCCAGAGTTCTGTTCCATCAACGTGGCTTATGTGAATGCTGAGTAACCATGGTTACTTATGTACCAGAACTAGCCTGCTCGGGGGCAGGCTAACGTTCAAGCTTAGCTTAGCTGTGTCTCAAAGGTCTGATACAGACTCCCAAAAGAAAGTTCAACCTGGTAGAATCCTGTGCTCCCGCCACTCATTCTGGTAAAAAAGTAACAAAAAAAAAAACAAAACAAAAAAAACACTTATCATATCACTACTTTGACTGTCTCGAATAATCAATAAATCTGTCAGTGCCAGTGTAACTAAAGAAACGCAGCAATACAAGGCAAGGCAGTTTATTTGTATAACACATTTCATGTACAGGAAAATTCAAAGTGCTTTACATAAAACAAAGGCATTACAGATATTTAGAAATAGTAAAAGGCATCAACACATAATCACAATAAAATAATAAATTACATTAAAATGATTAAAAGAAAGACAAGTTTTAAAAAAAAAGGTTAACATGCAGATTTCATGCATAGGTGCATGAGAAAAGAAACGTTTTTAACCTGGATTTAAAAATGTCTACATTTGGTGAAAGTTTAATCTCCACTGGCAGTTTGTTCCACTTGTTTGCAGCAAAACAGCTAAATGCTGCTTCTCCATGTTTAGTCTGGACTCTGGTTTGGACAAGTTGACCAAAGTCTTTGGATCTAAGAGCTCTTAAAACTCTAGCAGCAGTGTTTTGGATGAGCTGCAGATGTTTAATGCTCTTTTTAGAAAGTCCTGTTAAAAGACCATTACAGTAATCCAGCCTACTGGAGATGAATGCATGGATGAGTTTCTCTTGGTCTTTCTGGGAAACTAAACTTTTAATTCTGTTGATGTTTCTGAGTTGGTAAAAAGCTTTGATGTGGCTGCTGAAAGTCAGGTCTGAGTCTATCAACACTCCAAGGTTACGAACTTGGTCGGTGATTTTAAGAGCCCGAGTCTCCAGGTGTTTGCCAATGCTGACCCTCTTCTCTTTGCTACCAAACAGAATAATCTCAGTTTTGTCTCCATTTAATTTTAGAAAATTCTCCTTCATCCAGGTGTTTATTTGCTCCAGACACTGACACAATAAGTCTATTGGACTGCAGTCGTCTGGTGACAGAGACACATAAAGTTGTGAATCATCAGCATAACTTTGATAATTAATGCTATAGTCCCCCATCCTGAATTTCACAAACACCTGACCTACACTGCCTCTGGTTGATTAACAGTAAAACTGGGATCAGCTGATTACCTGTCCATACAGGCCTAGGGTATTTAAAGTGCGAGAGCCAGAAAGAGAAAGCAAATCTAAAGAGATGGATATAGCTAGAGAGAGACAGGGTTCCTTTTTGGTTACCATGGCTTGAAGAACTATAAGTTTCCATTTCTGAGGTACAGTGGATGCAGCATGACTTGCTGTTGACATTTTTTGCCTGAAAGCTGCAAGTAGCGTTAAATTAGCTCCTGGCTTCACTGAGTGTTATCACTCATATGGAATGATAAGAGTGCCAAAAAAAAAAAAAAAATCTGGAAAAGAATAAGGATAACAAATGAGGAAATACATAGACAAATACATAAAACAATATTTTGAATTACTTTCATATAAAATATATAAAAATATAATATAAAATCTTCATATCTTGGATTTGTCGTTAGCTAAGAACAAATCCTTTGAACACTCAGGAGTACTCTTACGAACATCTGAAAGCCAACACATCCAAACAAAAATCAGGATGTATTGTTTTCTGCTGTTCTGTTTATTAAGATACAATAATAAAACTACAGTAATGTTTTTGTCAGATTTTTAAATGACTTTTGGTGAAGTATAAAGCGTTTCGTGATTTAAGTTAAATACCTAATAAAGATTTAAATGTTATCATTTCCCTCAAGGGAAAATTAAACCATTTTTCAACCATTTCAATAATTTAAGAACAAGTCGTAGTCAAGACATCTAATTCTATTCCTGGTCTTCCCAACAAGAATCACTCCAATAAATGTCCGAGTCACTTGTGATTTCCAGATCAACCTGCTAAATATGGTCTTTAATAATGAAAATTTACTACAGCTAAATTTACTCTTTTTTTTGTAATATAATAATTACTTGTATTTTTTTTAAAAAATCAAGGTTATATTTTGGTTAATAACACATCAGACTCACCTGGCCAATTCACCCAATGTATCACTCGCTCTGTAGGTGTAACGTATTTTTATATGATGCCACAGCAGGTGGAAATTTGCTTTACAAACTCTATTGGGAGTTATGCAAATACAATTTTATTCTACAGCGTATCATCTCCACCTTTATCCACGGCACAGCCAGGATACGCATCTTGAAGCGCTCATGGGACCAAACTGCAGTCTGTGTAAGTTCAGCCGTAGTTAATGACCCATTTGTATATAAAGCCGTTTTTATATTTTAATCTCACCATGTGATTATTTATCATGTAAAATTTTTAAAAACAAGAAAAGTAAGGCTTCATTGCACATCTTTATTTTTATTTTTTTGTTTTGATTCATCTTTTTGTCTTTTTTTCCTCATGTTTCTCATCTCTGTCTGTTACATGGCCTGAAAGTCATGACCTTTATGTCTTCACTTCTTTTGTCCTTACTTTTATTGTACAGCACTTTGATCAGATTCATGTCGTTTTTAAAGTGATATAGAAATAAAATGGTATTGCACTAAGAATAAAGTCTATAAACATTCAAGTTAAATCAATTGGCAGTTTAAGACTGCTTCGTCAAATTCTCAGTAGAAACACCACTGAATCGAAAAGATAAAAAAAATTCTGGTAACTTAACATTCAGAAGGTTTTTGGGTGGTTCTTTGAAAAATAAAGTCACCCCGGTTAATTTTCCAGTTTAAATAAAAATTCCTTGGTAAATCTAAATACCTAATTTATTGTAGGGCTGATGGTTTAAGAGCTGTTTTATGTGTAGTTCTGGATGCAACTCGTGTCAAACACATCTGGGGATACAAACAGTTTTGAGCACCTTTAAACTAAAAAAAAAGTTGTGCTTTTGGTTTCTTTTTTTATTTAAGGAAAACAAAAAGAAAAAGACAAAAAATCCTAACAGACAACAGGACTTCACATCTCTGAGGTTTCAGGTCTGAATAAAGCCCATATGTAAGCCATTATACATCATATATGCATTATGTAAAACTGATATGATTTACAAGTCAAACAAATTCTTGATTGGTTCTAAGAACACATCAAATTTTAATTAACCATGCTGTAATTCTGGATGACATAAGTAATCAGCATTATTAACCAACTTGCAGGTCTCTCCTACACATGTGGTTTAGTTTTAAAAATATTTACTGCACCCCCAGGCTTAACAATGTCTCCCTCCATATGAGCTGATCTTTAATAGTGCTTTATGTTGGAGCTAAGAACACATTTATTTATGTCACATAAAAGCTGCACAGTCTCTCTCAGCTGTCGTCAACACTGACTGGATCCTTGAGCTGCTCCACACTATTGTAGTGCTCTCCTAGACCATAGGCATGACGCATATATCTGCAACAATAACAAAACAAAGTTGTATTACCCAAGGGAACTGAGAAATTGGTTACACAGTTGATTAACAGATAAAGGTTCTATTAATTTGCATGTATTTAAATGTAAAACGAATCCTTACTGTCACATATGAATGAAAACAGTTCACTGTTTGAATATCAGTTTCCTGATGCCTAACTGGTGCAAGATATGCTCTAAGAGAAGAGTCTCTTGTTCAGACTGTTTTAAAGGCTTCATTTACATAAAAAAGAAACATCTACACCTTATATCATAAACCCTTTTGCTGACCATCAGTCATATTACCTTGTCTGGATATAAATTTATCAGTTGTTCTTTGATACTGTACAGCTACAGAAACTTTAAGTTTAAAGAAATGTTCTTACACAAGAGTGATAGGTTCACTGTCATGTTCCACGCCTATTTTTATAGTAGGAGATTCAGCCTGGATCACTTCTATTGGCAAATGGAGGACCTGGGTCAAAGCTTGAAGCTATGAGACGAAAACAAAGAAATGTTGAAACGTATTAGCAAATGCATCAAAGTGAAAATGCATACCGTAACTATTTCATATAAACTCACTTCCAGCTGTCCTCCCCAAGCTGCTGTGTGCTCCACATCCCTGCAGTATTTCTCAAACTCATCTGGAAGTTAAGAAAACCCCACAGTAAACACCTGCAATCTCCATCAAACTGTGCATGGTAACCTTTCTGTTTTTAAGAATATTTGCAGGTATGACAACAACAAAGAGTTTCACCTGATGTGAACATTTCACCAGTGGTAGAGTTGGTGAGGAAAGGCAGGAAGTCATCGGCATGGCTTCTCATGTGTTCAGCAATGCGGGACCTCAGTTCCTTCACAGTCATGGTTAACCCAGACTGAAATAGAACGGAATAGTTTGTGTATTCTCTGTGCATAAATATTATAAATTTGCTTAAAAATGAGTCAGAGGTGTTTCATTTCTTGCAAAACCAGCTGCAGTAATTCCAAATAGTGGAAGTACAAAGGAGTGTTGCAAGTTCTCTTTTACTTATCACATCACTGTTTAGTAATTCAAATTATAACTATACTCTAGTAAAATATGCACCTTTGATCTCTGTGCCAGCTGATCTTCAACAGCACGGTACATGCAGTGACCGTCAGATGGGATCTCCTTAATTTGCAGCTTTTGCTGGGCGAGTTTCTGAGCCAGCTTCAAACCCTCCTGGTGCCTGACGCCCTGCAAGTTTAACACTTCAGCCTCTGCTATCCGGACCTCTCTCTCCTTCTCCTGAGCAGCTTTCTTGTCCTGCAGAACATCATTCAAATAAAAAATATCAATAACAATTATAACTGACAGACAAGTGGAAAATTTGCAATGTTATCTCAAGTGGTGAAGTTTTTATATCATAATAAAATAAGGCTGCTGGATTTTTTACATGTTCTGTGCATCATTGTACATGAATTATATGACAGTTGAACTGATGTTAATGACTATGCATTTTTAAACTGTATCTCACCCTTCTCTTCTGTGCTTTGGTTACTCGTGGTTGCTTGACCTCTTCTTCTTCTTCTTCTCTACCATCCACCTTCATTGTCTCCACTCCATTTACCACCTCCTCCACCTTGCATGATGGAGTAACAGCAGCAATGGTTAACTTGGTATGATACAGTGACTTGAGGTCATGAACTGTAAGCATACATTATAACACAAAATATCAGATGAAAGCACAGGTGGCTCTGTGTCATAATGTATTACAAATC
Source organism: Melanotaenia boesemani (assembly GCF_017639745.1). Classification (NCBI taxonomy): domain Eukaryota; kingdom Metazoa; phylum Chordata; class Actinopteri; order Atheriniformes; family Melanotaeniidae; genus Melanotaenia; species Melanotaenia boesemani. The sequence continues at coordinate 15,960,169 of NC_055698.1, read as the reverse complement.
ACCTTTTCAACACATTCAAATCTCTGCCTCAGTGCTAATACTTTGTGTGATACAACCAGGATACTGTTGTGCAAAGACAGAATCCAATCATGTTGAATCATGTTTCAGATGATCACACTCACAGCTTATGAAGGAGCCATGACTTAGTTATATCTGAACATTCAGGCCACTTGACAAGCTGTTACCTTTGTGTCAGTAGTAGATTTGAGCTGCTGTAATTCCTCATCGTGTTTCTGAGTGAGGTCTGCCTCCAGCTTTGTAATCTCTTCTGTCAACTGTTTCCTTCTTTTCTTGTCATTTTTGGGGACAGCATTCTTCATACTCTGGATTTTAGCTGATGGTACAGCACAGAAGCAGACTGAGTGACAAAACAAAACCAGCAAACAATACAGTATACAGCACATGGCCCTGGGCATCAGATCGAAAACTGTAAATATTTAAGTAAAATGGTGTAAAAAATAAATCTATCTTTCTATGCCCCTCTCATTCTGATGGCAGGGTTGTTGGTGGTGGTGTGTGTGTTGCGTTTCTATATTTTCAGTTGTTTCAAGTCTTAGCTTGCACTACCATTTTGTGACCATTCCGTCACTTTGTTAGTAATTTACATCTCTTTGAGAGCATTTTGTGGTTCTATTTTAGTCAGCTTTGTATAATTTTATTTGTTATTGTCTTGGCACCTAGTTGGCAGCTGTTATTGTCATTTTGTAATAGTTTTATTTTTTGCATTTGTTTTTAGTAGTTTAATTACCAAAAATAATGTTAATAACTATTGTAAAGAGAGGGCCTGGACCATGTCCCTTCTGATACACTGGGTTTCTGGGCCTCTAATCCTCCCATGAATTGTATGCACCTGTTTAATGTGTTAGATAACATTTGAATGCACAAATAGTTTGTGGAAAAGGCATTGGCCACAAAGTGTTTCTCTTTAAACAAGCTGTAGCTTATTTTATTACATACAACACTGTGGGATTAACAACTAAATCCCTGACAGTTTTAAGCCAGAGAGAGATGCTACACACTTTCATCTTTGATGGGAAACAATTTCTCGACCTCTTTGAAATAGCACTACCTGGACTGTTCGCAGCTACAGCTGGCTAGCACCACCAAATATCAAATAAAATGTGACAATGCAAGTTTGCTGACGCTTTAGGTTAAACTGCAATGACACACGCAAATGGGAGCAGGTAAAAGTAGCTACCCTGCAGGTCCTTCTTCTCTTTGCGGTGCTGCTTTATCAGTAGCTCCTCTGGTGTCTCCACCTCCTCCATGACTGAATGCTGCCGCTTAGTTTGCTCAGTGAGTCTCTATGAGCTACATTAATCTGACTATATATGTTACACGATGTCACTCTTGTAAAATATGAAACATCGCAACCAGTAAATTGCAAAAGTTTAGAATAAAACGTGGTGCAATGGCCGTCCGGAAGAAACGAGAGGTGGACGACTTCTTCCTCGTCAGGCTGAAAACCAAATGTGAAGCTACATCGACCCCTGTTGGCGAATTTGTGTACTACATGTCAATTCTCACGACGCCCACAAGTGTACTTTCACCTGAATAAACATTTCCTCAGCCCATATGATTAAAAGGGCAGCTAATGTGGACATCTGTAATGGGGATCAAAACTGGATTTAAGTTTAATCAGATTCAAGTCAAGAAAGTGTTTGTAAGAAATTAAAAAAAATGTTACTTTCAACAACCATGCCAAGAAAAGCTTGTCCTCACTGTAAGGTCAAAATACATGTTGATGTCTATTTATGGACACAGAGCAAAATGCTATCTTATAGTTTCTATACCAAACATGATATTGTAATCTATAGTAAAAACATGAAGCAGACGAAGGAAAATCTAGAGAGGTGGGGGTATGTCCTGGAAAGGAGAGGGGTGAAGATTAGCTGCAGCAAACAGAATGTATGTGTGTAAATATGTGAGAATCAAGATCTACGGGGTTACAGGAAGCAGAGATAAAGAGGGTGGAGGACTGGATTTTAAGTACTTAGGGTCAACAGTGCAGAGCAACAGAGAGCGTGGAAAAGTGGTAAAAACAACGTACAAGCAGGTTAGGCCATGTGGAGAAAAGTGCCAGGTCTGATATGTGACAAAAGGGTGTCAGCAACAATAAAAGGAAAATGTACAATACAGTGGTTAGACCAGTGATGTATGGTAGTGGTCCACAGGAGAAGACAGGAAGTAGAACAGGGGATATCAGAGAATAAAATGCTAAGATTTTCTTTGGATTTGACAAGGATGAATAGGATCAAGAATGAGTGAATGAATGAGGAGCAGGGATAGTGAATATTGGTAGAAGGATCCTGAGGCTTGAACTACCACACAGCGGGGATAAAAGAAGACCAAAAAGGTTTGTGAATGTAATGAAAGGGGATGTGAAGTTTTTTGTTTTATTGGTTCTTACTTTCTCTCTTTTTTAAGAGGATTTGTTTAGATGGTGGCAACCCCTGAAGAGAACAGATAAAAATTAAAATAATATTTTAATACAAAGCATCTGTGTGTGTTATGCCATAGAAAAGCTTGAGATAGGCTAAAAAATATCTGAACGTGACTTTTTGTTATTTGTTTGTTATTTTAGTTGTTTAATAAATCCATGTAACATATGTGTTCATTTTAAACTTGAATTTGAGGATGAGGGGGATAACGGGTTTAAAATAAAAACATTTTACAATAAAATGATTATTTTAACTAAAACGTATTTGATTAAACAACTTGACAAATGTGAGTGTCCAAAGGTGACCGATTGTATCTATAAATGTAAATATGGGTGTCACTGTGGTGAGCGGAGCTAATCTCGCGGGATCGACGTGCTGAATGACGTGGCACGGAGAGCGGAAGAGCTTGTTTGTGTTTTGGTTCTAAGGGGAAGTTGCGAGAAGAAAGAAAGGAGGAGACGTGACGGGATTGTTGAAATTATTTTCTTGACCCTTCAACCACCCCATCACAGTGCCCCGGGTTTCGTAGTAAAATACCGCCTCTGTGGTATTGAAAGGTCACCACATCGTCAGGCTTTCAGGTAGGGTACTTAGCAAGTTGTTTTCATCTACCTGAGTGACTAACGCTAACGTTTGTTCAGATGTCATCAGTGACTTCGTTAGCCAGTGGTGTCGCTAGCTGACTCCAGCTAATGTCTGTGATGATAACTAGGGGAATATAGATAAAGGCCTTTGTCACATCCTGCCGAGTTTAACTGCTTCTCTTATGTGGTGATGTTGTGCCATCAGCAAGCGGCTAATGAATCTGGTTTAGCAAGTAGAACGACAGGCGTACTTGTTTGGTTGCCAGCTAAATGGGTGGGTGGAATGCTAGCAAGTGCTAACAAGCTAATGTTAGTGAATTTAGGCTTTGGCTACTCCCTTTTAAGTAACAGGCGAAGTAGAACTAGCAACCAGACTTTATTTTTTGGCCAATTTGTTTTAAAAGCAGTTACATTTACTTAATCTAGTCATTGTCCTTGTGTTTTTCTTGTTGTGACTGGGAGCTAATTTTACTGGTGAGTTATAAAGCAAAGGTTAGTTGTTAGCATCTCAGCTAACGAGCTACTGAATAAAAATAAATTGGGAAATGGCGTCTCCCTCAAATTAAAACAGACTCATGGCTACTGCTAACACGTGCAATTATGTTTATCGTCAACTGATGAAATTAAAATCCAAGTAACACGTGAGCATCACAGTCGTGCAGTGTTTATAGACAGTCCGTGTGAAAACTCTTTGCCAACACCGACTGTACTCGCTACTGTTCCTTATACATTTTTGTAAAATAATTTTTTTAGTGATGCTTCAAAATGAAGCTGGCATTTATGAGCTTTGCGTGTCGAATAAAGATGTACAAGTGGCAGAATTTACCATCATTTTATAATTTATCATTACTTAAAATAAAACTGCCTGGTTACAACAAAACTGTGAAAATAGAATAACTAATAACATATGCCAGAAGGACTTGCTCTCATTAAAGTAGATAAAATAAAGCCCGACTGGTTACTGAGCACAATCTCTAAAAATACAATTAAACTGGAAAGAAACTATAGAATAACTAACTTTATCTAGCAAAAAAGACATAGACCCATGTTAGTTATCATGCTCAGCTGGGTTTCATGTTTTGTTTCCTTCCTGTGCTGCTATTGGGAGAAAATGAATATCATTTGTGTTTTAATAAAACTTTTTGCAGGTTTGTCTGTGAGTAACTCGAAACAAATGCAGTCCAACAATCATTCATGTCCTTTGCAGCTGATCCAGTCTGTTATGTTGGTTCTTGTAATATAAACATTTGATGAGCATGAATACCCAAAGTGCCAGAAAAAAAGCAAAATTTTTCTTTCCTTAACAGTGAAAAGCTTTCATAACAACTAGCTGTTACACGTCCTTGTGATGTGACTGTCTGTACCACTGCTTATTGGTAATAATTTTAATAGTTTATAACGTAAATGAAGAGTCTATACACACATCGTCAGGTTACACACTTAAGGTAATATTTTATCACTTAAGTTTGTTTTTATTTGTATAGCTAAAGTTGTGCACAATGTATTAGCGTGATCTCTGATTTTTAAAAGTTGATAAATCAGTGGTGTGATGTAATAAAGACTAACCTAACATTTAATTCACCACTCATGATCCCCAAAACTATCAGATTGAAAAGTACAAATCAGGGTAACAGTTCTCTGGTTATAGATAAAGCCCTGAGATAGCAACTAAGAATATGAACGGAAAAAAAAAAAGAAAAAACTTTGCTGTAATACAGTATAAATTTTCATAAAATGATTTAGCCCTTCAGTGGACTGGCAAACTGTCCAGGGTGTACCCTGCCTCTCACTGGGATAGGCTCCTGGTTCCCAAGAACCTGAATTTGAAGAAGTGGGGAGGATTAAAAGATAGACAAGTACAACATACTGAACAGAGCTGTAAATTATAAACTGTATGTTGTTTCTGTAAAAATGAAAGCTGTGTGGTTTGTTTAGAACAGTGACAATTAAGTTGCCTTTGAAATAAAAGTATTTTCAGCGGAGCTTCTTACGTGTTAAACAACTGTCGCCAGGCTTTGGTATAGTGAGTTAAAAACAAAATATGTTTTGGTCTGACTTTAATGTGTTCTGCACGGAATTCAACCCATCATTGTTTTAGATGGATTAACACTCATGGAGAGGCATTTATTGCACTTGTGGTAATATAATGATTTGTTGTCAACTCAGGGAATGCTGTTTTTATTTCGCTTAGTTTTTCTTTCGCACACACTGGGAAAAAAACAAACAGGGCTCCTTACCTTCTGTTAATAAATTCTGAACCGGTTTTATCATGTTTAAAGATAACACCAACTAGCTCTCCTTTTCCTTACTCTTTTCATGTGTATATATTCATAAGTTTCCCCTCTCCTCATCCTTTTATCGGGATTGTGAAGGACTCTTTCCCGGCCCCTTCCTGGGTCCTCTGTGACCCTCCCCAGGCAGCGGCTGTGGTCAAACAGGACCAGGTGTTGGAACATGGTCAAAAACACTTGCCCCAGAGTGCTTCTCATTTTCAACCACCACCTCCACCAACAAACCCCAGAGATTTCTTTGTGTTGTTGCTGTTTTCAGTTGAAAATAATTGTGCTCTAAATATTGTCCCAGATTACTGTGATTGTGGATTTTGCTGTAATCATTATATAAGAAACCTGCCATAGAATTTACCTTGGAGATTATAATCTCCATAGAGCAACACTTCTCAGAGGACAATATTATTAAAACAGGAATGTAGTTAACAAAGGTACTTATTACACTTGATTGCATTAGCATAGGTAAGGAGTTCGGAGGGAAGTGCACAATCAAAGTTGTGCTTGTATTCAGTGATGGGATTCCACAACTTGTTCTCCGGACCACATTCTCCCTGTAAAGTCACACAGACTATTGTTATTTCCTGACAACAGGCATCTGTTTTATAGTTCACAATGCAATCCTAAATAAGTAGTTAGTAAGCAATGACTGGTATGCATTCATACAGCAGCTCTTGCTGTAGAAACAAACTTGAGTAATGTGGGTGGATCTTTTCTTCTTCTCTCTTTGTGGATCACTAAAAGACAACTTTTGCTTTCTGTTACTGTGGATATGAATTGGGGGTGGGGGGGGGGGGGGGGGGGGGGGGGGGGTGGGGGGTCTGTACTAAACCCTTGGCAAGCTGTTATTTATTGTAGCAATGGAAAATTTAGATCATCAGATAAGAAACTCTGTCATTATATACAAAACAAATCATCAATACCTTCTAACAAAATAATTTTACATTAATATAAAGGGGTACTATACAAAGTATTTGTAGAAATGCAGCACCATACCAACACCTAAACATGTTTGTGTTAGGGCCCTGTCTGGAGCACTGATGGGCATCCATCATTGGATCACTGGCACAATTGAACCTAGTCAATGATTTTTTTCAGCATGTTATATCAGTTACTGCAGAGTCAGTAGGTGTGTGTGTTCTGGGTGGCTGTCCAGCATTTAGCAAATGAGCGTACAAGAAGGAACATACCAATAAAGTAAACAACTCCCGCACACACTTCTCTGATCTATCATCATCTTTTCACAACAAGCAGCACTTATCACTACAGCATGTCTTCGTGAGGTGAAAAACATTCGGTTTGAATGACGACCGTAATAACCATCAGAGTCGCTCTGTATGGCATCACCAGTAATAACAAAGCAAACACTGCTTTATTTACCACCCTCAGTACTGGAGTTATGTTCTCATGCACAGATGCAGATTGTGCATCCTACCTCTCAGTTGGACATGGACACAGTGACAATGTTTGTGGTGTGTTAAAGATAATATATATGTATGTATATATATATATATATATATATATATATATATATATATATATATATATTTTTTTTTTTTTTTTTTTTTTTTAAAGCCAAAGACTGACAGCACATACAGACACAGTTCGTTCTTCACACTGGTGTGGTGCATCTAATCCCTAAGTCTGTTAATGTGCAGAGACACTTCTGTTTGCTTGTTTTTACCTTGTTTATTAATACACAATCACAGAAAGTGGAGCTCATCGACTGCAAAGATAGATTAAGTTGTTAAAGGTGAAGTTGATGGGAAAAGTACCTCAAAGTACAACACCGCTGACAACTGCTTCACGTCGTAGCTTAATTCACTTCTTATGATTAGAGCATTACATGTTCACAAGTAGATGCATATCAGACTTTTGACAGGGAAGTATTTTAATCCAGACAGGTTTCATGTGTCACCTGAGCTCCACCTTCTTCTCCAGTTTTGTTAGTTTCTGGCTCCAAAAACAATATCCAAACAGCAAATGGCTGAATAAAAATAAAATCACTTACAAACTAACGAAAGATATTTCTGTGGCTGTAGTCACCTTTTCAAATACACAATGTAGAGCAATTATACTACAGGGTTTGTTTTTCATGTGTGAGATGGATCATTTTGTGCCTGCTTTGAATGCACTTGGCTGGTATTAGCAGCTCGTTAAGGTTGGTTTCAGCAGCAAAAAGGACAGAATTTAATACTAACAGAATGAGGACACTATTTTGTATTCCTTTTTTCAGTTGTAAAGGCCGTTTATTTTTTCAGTCTCAATTCAGTTTTAATGAGTTACATTTTTATGTTTTGGAAGGATTTTTCTTATTCTGCTTCCCCTGGCATTGGACTGAAATTACATTTTACTTGCATCTGCAGACAAACCATGCACTTATTTTTAAACAGAATCTGAAGAGCAAAGCTTTGTAACAGTTCTTTAAAATTCTTAAAATGCACATACAGATATTAGATTTTATCTAGAATAATGTAGCATGTTCTGCAGTGTTAAGCTGTTATGCTTTATCTTTCATGGCCTTTGAAATATCTTTGAAATGACTTTATCTGTAACTGCCCACGCAAAATGATTATTGTCAGCAGATTTCTTGCTGCTTGTGAGAGAAGTGTGTCATGTTAGAAAAACAACCCATTGCTCTTTTTTTGATCTGTGTAGAGTCACTCTTTATGTAAAAATAAGACTAAATCTTGGTAAACTCTTCATTTTAACAAATGGTTGTTGCTGGTATTTTGGTATACTGCTTTGAAAAGTTTGGGGAAATGTTTTGTTTGGATCTCCCTAAGCTTTAAAAATCTTGAGAAGTAATGATGTGTTTATTACGTTTCAAAAAAAACATCTTTGTCCTCTTCCTTTCTGCAGCAGGAGTCCAGATAGTGAAGTTTGGCATACAGGATACCAGAGGATCTGATCAGGTCATGGCCAATCGAGGAGGAGCTACAAGACCCAATGGACCCAACTCAGGGAATAAGATCTGTCAGTTTAAGCTGGTGCTGTTAGGAGAGTCAGCTGTTGGGAAGTCCAGCTTAGTGCTTCGCTTCGTCAAGGGCCAGTTCCATGAATTCCAGGAAAGCACAATAGGAGGTAAGCACTATCGTCTGTTTCTAAAAGCTGTCACTTTTTCATGGATGAAAGCGGGTTTTGTGTTTTGATTGCAAAAGCCTATTTGGATCTGACTTTATTATTAAGAAAATATGTAAATATTTAAGTAAGGATATTGACACAAAACCTTTTTGGTTTATTTTTGACTTGTTTTGTTTACATGGCAATGGAAAGAGTATGGTTTGGTGTGGCTACTAATCATGTGTTGCTGACTCACCCCCTCACTTCATCCTATCCCCAGCGGCTTTTCTCACCCAGACAGTGTGTCTAGATGACACAACGGTGAAGTTTGAAATCTGGGACACTGCCGGTCAAGAGCGTTACCACAGTTTGGCTCCCATGTATTACAGAGGAGCACAAGCTGCCATTGTGGTCTACGACATCACAAACGAGGCATGTTTATCAGTCACTAAGTTGTTAATGCTGTTTTTAAAACAAATGTCTAACTTCAAGTTGGATTGATGATACTGGCATGTATTCAGGCCTGCAGGATTTAACTAGAATAGATGAACAAGTTACAGCATGAAGTATGATGTGAGTGGCACTTTTCTGTGTTTGTGTGTAGGAATCCTTTGCACGGGCGAAGAACTGGGTGAAGGAGCTACAAAGACAAGCTAGCCCTAATATAGTCATCGCTCTGTCAGGCAACAAAGCTGACCTAGCCAGCAAGAGAGCTGTCGACTTTCAGGTCAGTGTTGGTTTTTTTTTTTTTTTTTTTTTTTTTTTTGCATTCCTCTGTTTTTGTTTAATGCGATTATATCTGGAACAAACTTTAGAAATATTTGAGTCTCAGCTGCCATGAAATTCATTCTTCTTATAACCTCTAATTGCCTTTGTCCTGTACCTGCATGCATATGCATGGATGTATTGAATATTCATGCTGTTTGCTCTAACAGGACGCCCAGTCCTATGCAGATGACAACAGCTTACTTTTCATGGAGACATCAGCCAAGACCTCTATGAATGTGAATGAGATATTTATGGCTATTGGTGAGTAACTTTTGACGTGTTTTTTTTTTTTTACATATTAATAATCAGGCAACTTTTTATTGGTAGTGTTTGTTTTTGTATGAAGCACTTAAAATTATTGAGATGATTTTGATTGTTATTTTAATTGTAGCTTCCACTCCCTTAAAAAAATGAAAACTTGCAGTTTCTCTTGTTTTTGTTTGTTTTGATTCTTCCTTTTTTCCTTTCAGCAAAGAGATTGCCAAAAAATGAGCCTCAAGCTCCAGGAGCCAACAGTGGGCGAAATCGGGGCGTGGACCTGACAGAAGCTGCCCAGCCAGCCAAGGCTCCATGCTGCGCTAACTAACATAAAGAACACACTCTTCCCAGACCTATATACTAGTAACTAATGTGGCCAATGCCCCAGATGCCACTGCAGCTACTAATTTAATGTGTCACCTATTGTTTGAAACAAAAAAGATGCCCCCATCCATCCTTTTTCTTCCAGTAGCAAAGTCAGTGCCATCACACTGATTTTCTTCGTGGCTCTGCCTTGTTTCCTCCATTGTGGTTCTGCTGCTACCTGGTGAAGCCTCTTAACCACTCTGTCTTACTTTCTGCCATCTAGCTTAATCCATCTATCAGTTGTTATTGGTAGTTCAGATTATTGATACATAAATACAACCTCCCTTCTATCATCTTTGCACCAAGATGTTGATATAGAGGTCTGTTCTGAGGAAGTGATTGCTTCCCTTTTCTGGAATAGCTTAAGACTTTACTACTTTTTTTTTTTTTAAATACCAGTCTTCTTTTTTTTCCTGTTTTGATAACTTTATTGATTATTGTTTACTATAATTTTGTTGAAATATGGATGCACATACCCGTATACTTGCAGTACATGGGCCTGAATAGAGAATCAAAAATCATTTCATCTTATGTCTCCATTAGCACAAAAAGTCTAAGATGAGGACTCTTGTAAATCTGAGAAAGAGGAAAGGCGGAAGGTAGAGAGAGAGAGAGAGCGGAATCACAAACTCTGCATCCCTCTGTCACTGGGACCCTTTTATCTTAAAGTTTAATATAAAAAATATAGACTAAAGTCCTTTTAAACTCCCTGTCTGCCTGCCCTCTACTATCATGCCCTTTCCCTTCCACATTAAACTCAAATTAGCATTAGTGTAAATTCTCTTTTTCTACCTGTGGGCTCCATTCTGGGGCTATGCCTGCTTGTAGCTGTCCATAGTGGCATTGTGCAATGTTTTGCAGTATTTGCTCTTTGAGTTGAGTGTCTGCAAGGACCAGTGCAGCACAGCAAAATACCCCCTCTCCACCCAGCTTTCTCCACAGTAAGGCGCAGAGGCCTCTGAGGTACACATCAGTGACCATATGTCCATCCCTGATGTGTGTAGTGTTTCATCCTTTCATAAATCTTGTGTAGACCCCCTCCTATAGGTCAAACTGGGGTTTCTTGGGTTTCTACATTGGATGATTTAGTTTAGAAAACCACCTTTACCACCCAGTCAGTGTTGCTGGACCACTGCTGGGTTTGCACCATGTAAAAAGCAAAGGTGATATTAGTGAGTGGGGTGTTGCAATATGTAAGGGTTCTACATGATTATATTTGACTTCTTCTCTTGAATAGAAAGTGCTTTAGATACACTTGTGTGTCAGTATATTCAATTTGGGCCTGGGCTGGCTGGTTATTAATTTAACCTGTTGACACAGTCACATTCAAATAAGTACGTGCATGTGCAAACACATGTTTGCACAACGACACACAACACCTGAACTCCTTTCTGACTTAAACATCATTCTAGATCAGCACACACAGTCTGTTACTCGTCGCCCACGCCTACATTGCACAAACATTTGTGTTTTTTCTTATTCTCACTGTATATTGTTACGTTTAGATACATTCACACACACACACACACACACATTCACATAGAATCCTCCTGGTCAATAACCTTTTTTTTACAGGTCTGTCTAACTCATGCCTTGCACTAATGATGCTCATGAATTTATCTTGTCATAATTTCAGCCAGTGTGATATAAATATATACATAATATAAATATATAAATAATATACTGTAAATATGGTGTTGCAGTGTAGTCTACCTTTTTTCGATTTACTTGTGACAGGACTAATGCTTGCTAGGGAGCTGTCTAGATAATCATTTAGGAAAGAAACTGTACAGTTAGCAGGTAAACGGCTACAATCTGGGTTTGGAATTTTGTTGCTGTTCCCTTTTTCACACATATGGTTAAATTATAATCAGTGGTGGTCTTTATAAATGTATGTAGTGTAATTAACAAAAAATTAAATTGCATTTATTTAGAGATCTGTCTTGTAACTTTTCTCAAAAAGAAAACTTGTTATAGATTTTTTTTTTTTTTTAATTTAGACGATGATGCCTTGTACTAGTGCTCCTCTGTGTAAGTAAACCTGAACTTTAACCTTCAAAAACACTAGTTGTTAAAGTTTCAGAGGAGTCAGACATTATAAAAAAAATTATCAGAGGATCCACCTACCCGTTTCTCTATAACACCTCACATGTAGAAACAGTATAGCAGCTGTTAGTTGGCACAGCAGTGATTTAAAATGAAATTACTATTAGTAGGGATGTAAATTGTATTTTCCCTTTTTTTTGTCAGCACTTATTTGCATCAGGAAACATTTAAATGCAAGCATTTTACAGTACTGTTATGTAATGACCAAATAAATACTGAAATAAATTTGATCATCTATCATTGTAAGCAGGCTGTGTGTATGAACTGAATAGCAGTTTTAAGGACTTTGCACAAATCTACCTTATGTATTTATCTTTTGATTTTATTCTGTCCTTTGCAGATTTTGACTCAGTTTTATGTTTAACACCTCTTGACAACAGTGGAAGCTTTTTAATCTTAGTATTTCAAACTGTTGAAATGAGTATTTCATTATTTTAACAGGATCTAAAGTTCAGATGATTTAATATTGCATAGAATTTATCTGTGTTTATTTTTGTAAATCCTGTTTGATGCATGAAGTGACATATTCGCGTAGTGTGCCAAAATATGGCTTCTCACAACAATTTTTCCCTCTACATTTGACCTTGAAATTTTGCTCCAATTGGTTGCGATTTGTGACCTCTCCTCTGAATTCTTGTCGAGTCGGCCCATCCAACCTGAGTCCCCTAGCGGAGGAAAATGGGCCTACAGCGAGAAAATTGAAAATAAGGATGAGCGCCATGTCTGATCCTCCGCTTGTGGAATAGAGCGGACGGCGGAGCGAACATTTCCCGGGGCCTGCGGTCCCTTCGGGTTTCGGTGCGAATCATGGCCGACAGCGCAGGGATTCAGCAAGGTTCGCCGGCCATCGGAGCCGCGGGCCTGGTTCCTGCCGCTCCTGGAGCCGGGGGAACGGAGGGCTCCGGCGCCGCTGGAGGATCCGCACGTATTGCCGTGAAGAAGGCGCAACTCCGCTCGTCACCACGGCCGAAGAAACTGGAAAAACTCGGAGTCTATTCATCATGCAAAGTATGCGCAATTTGTAGATGGTAGACTTGAAATTTTAGAGTTTTAAGGCTTATTATTTTTGACGGGTTTTCTCTACGCTTGGTTGCAATAGTTTTCTAAATGCAAGCGCAGCAAAGGAAGCCATTGCCGCACTTTTTTTCTTTTCATTTTGCATGCACGAGCTAGTTTACTAAAGCGGCTATGCTAAGTTTTTCAGGATGATTAGAATGTTATCACAGCTGTAGGACTTCTAAGGTCCTTCCAGCTGCAAGCTTCCCAGTGTTTTTACCATGTTACTATCTTTCTGTCAAGGTGGGGGGGTGGTGAGCGTAAACACTGGCTTGGCGCTGGTTCTTGGGAGTAGCTGGCTGTGCGCACAGGGGCTGTATCCCAGTATGTGTTCGTGCACGGTCTCAAGCTTTTAACAGGAAATTTCACAATGTCTCCGGGCAATCTGTAAGAGCACGGTGGTTAATACAGTAGAGTTTGCTGGGCTTATGCAGCCTATGATCCGCAGAGAGGGACGGGGTCTTTGTTTTGACAGGGTGACAGCTGCTGGGGTGGGCGGAGTTTGTTGTTATTTCAATGCGCATGCGCAGAACATCACTGCCAGCTGACTGGTGACAACCTACTCCCTCCACTCTTGGTTTCTGTCTTATAAGACTTAAGACTTATTACAACTTTCTATTAAGTGTGGCCATGTATGTTTGCCGATTCAACCTATTTCTAAGGAAATAATGTTAACAGTTGGGTAAATACTTGTTTTATTTATTTATTTAAAATCATTATACTATTCAAGTTGACTATATATATATATATATATATATATATATATATATATTATACTTGTGTTTTTCCTGCTCATACTTATTTCAGCTGTATGTTTTTTATAGGCTGAGGGAGCTTGTAAGTGTAACGGCTGGAAGAGTCAGAACCCACCTCCGACACCCCCTCAAACTGATCAGCAGTCCAACACAGTCAACCTGCAGGAGCCCTGTCGGAGCTGCTCTCATACTTTAGGTATGTCAGCTTTTCATGAAAGATGCTACTGAGGGGTGAAAAAGAAAAGTGCTAATTGTTTACGTTTTCCCAGGTGATCATGTGACCCATCTAGAAAATGTATCCGAAGAGGAAATGAACAGACTTCTTGGAATTGTCCTGGATGTGGAGTATCTGTACACATGTGTTCACAAAGAGGAGGATGCTGACACTAAACAAGTCTACTTTTCCCTCTTCAAAGTAATTTTATGTATTTAGTATCTTCTTTTCATTTATTTTTTTCTTTGTAATGCATCTGAGTAAACTTTCTAATGACCTGTTTTCCCCGACAGCTATTAAGGAAATCCATTCTACAAATGGGTAAACCAGTGTTGGAAGCACAAGAGAGTCCTCCATTTGAAAAACCCAGCATTGAACAGGTAAATTACATGTCTAATAGAAAGATAACCCTTATCTCCAAGTTGTATGTCCTCATTTTTCTCTTTTCATCTGTTTTGCAATAAGGGAGTAAACAATTTTGTCCAGTACAAATTCAGCCACCTACCATCAAAGGAACGTCAAACCATCATGGAGCTAGCTAAGATGTTTCTCAATCAGATTAACTACTGGCAGTTGGAAACACCCTCTCAGCGACGCCAAAGGGTGCCCAATGATGACGCAGCTGGATACAAAGCCAACTACACCAGGTAGCAGCACTAAGCAGATATCCCTTCAACTTTCCTTCAATTAATGGAATCTGTTCAGTTTTTAAAAGTGTTTCTGTGTTCTTTGCAGATGGCTTTGCTACTGCAATGTGCCTCAGTTCTGTGACAGTCTACCCCGGTATGAGACCACTCAGATCTTCGGCCGGACACTGTTGCGTTCTGTGTTCACTGTGATGAGGAAGCAGCTGCTGGAGCAAGCCAGACAGGAAAAGGACAAGCTTCCCCCTGAGAAACGCACACTCATTCTAACACACTTTCCCAAGTAAGAGACACAAAAATACATCAGAGTTAACACAGAAGAATAACACTTGAAATGATTTTGCAAGCAAACACTGCAAGAGTTGACAAAAATGAATAATGCAGTATCCTTTCAGCAGGGAAAACATTGCTCTAGTTTTTCTTTAATTTGCACTTGGTTTGTTGTGTTATTATGTACTTTAGTGTGGTTCTGCAGCTACAGAGTATTTACATGCTCAGTAGTTTATTCTACCTTGTTTTGTTTTTTTTGTTGTTTTTTACCCTAATAAATGATATAACATGGGATTTGCATAGTTTAATTACCATTTTAATATAGTTGTTAAGATCCCCTACTACCTCCCTCACTATAGAGGAGGTCCAGGAATAATTTAAAAGGCCATTTCATTCACACCAGATCTGTTCCATTCAATAAATCAAACTATGAACACCGATGGGTAGATCAAACTTTACCAAAAGAAGAAAGGCCATTCAGACCAGCCCACAAAGGACCATAGGATCTGGTGTCCTTCATCTTGCCTAAACTAACATCATCTGGGCCAAACAAAGCAAAAACTGGTGCCATCACTAAAAATCTAAAGAAACATAATAAGAAACTAGACAGGTAGTCTGCAAAAAAAATACTTCAACAGGAAGCTGGAAGGTATGCTATGAGCCAAGGGTCCTGCTTCTTCTTTCATGGTTATCTCTAATCAGGCCTGACCAGACTCGTCCATGGAGAAAAGACACTAACATAGTAAAGTAGTGGTTGTGTTTTCTCTGTCCAGGTTCTTGTCTATGCTGGAGGAGGAGGTGTACAGTCAGAGCTCTCCTATATGGAGTCAGGACTTCTTAGCAGGAGCTACAGGAGGGCAGATTCCCATCCACACAGGTAGCACGTCCCTGCAAACACCCCTGTGTGGTTGACTCCTGATATTTTTTAAGCTTTTGATAAAAAAAAAAAAAAAAATGTATATCAATGTATTAATGGTGTCAATGTCCTACCTTTCTCTGTAGTGATCAGTGCTCCCCCAGTAGCCAGGCCATTGTACTACAGCACCAGTCCAGTGTCAGTGGACCCGTCCACCTGTGGTAATCTCAGTCCTGCCAGAAAACCTGCCTCTGTATTGGAGTCAAACCCAGGTATTACCTACAAATCTGTAATTACTCATAAAGTTACCATGATGGAGTAAGCACAGCCATCAGCAGTTTTATCTCTCTCTCTCCATCTCACAACTTTATAACAAGATTACAGATTAAGCATAACAAGACTTTAAATGGATTTCCTGAAATGGGTTACTAAGTCAAATCCTGAAACTCATTCGAAGGATGGTTTCACAGCTGTCTCATCACACAAAACTGCAGCAAAGAAAACCTCCTAACAGTCTTATCATAATGAAGTGGCTTGTGAAGATTAGCTCACAGTCAGCCTGTTTAAATAACTGTTAAAACAGATGAATTTGATTAGCACTTTCACTTTGCCCATAACTTGTTCTAGTTGGAGAAAAGCGTAAACCCTCAGAGCCCCTTCACCACGAAGAAAACAAAAGACCCAAGGTGGTAGGTGACATCCCCATGGACCTCATCAATGAAGTCATGGCAACCATCACTGACCCTGCTGCCATTCCAGAGGTAACCTGTAATTCTGTCTATATATATATATATACATATATATATATATGTGTGTGTGTATATATATATATATATATATATATATATATATATATATACACACACGACTGTGTACAAATATGGCTTCTTAAATTGGCAAAACACTGATTATGTACTATCAATATGTTGCAATATAAATGTAATAATTTCTGTAGTTTAGTACCCAGATCTGAACGGATACTGGCAGAGTTAGTAGCTGAAGCACTGACACTTTCTGTTTATTCGGAAGGAAACAACGGAAATTTTCACAAAAAGAACTCCGATTATTTCTGAGATCTTTACAGATCTTATCAGTAATGTTCGTAAAGTTTGTCCCCCACTGGCAGAAAACCTAACAGGCAATACAAGAAAATGTTAAGGCACTCTCAATAACAGGTTTGACAAAAGTGACAGAAATTAGGTCACTAAAAAAGGAGTTGAGGTTTCAGAGATTTATGAGTTTACAGCTGCTTTTCACAAACTTTTCCCAAGTGCTTACAATGCTCTTATGAACAATACTTTTTTATGTCTCATTGGCTGCTTGTTATGCCTAAAATTGAAAATACCTCCTTGTAGAGGGCACAGCTGTACACAGACAGTAGTGCGGAGATGTATAAGAATTTAATCAGATAACTTCCCTCCACGAACCTTTGTTGCCTCAGTTTAAAAAGATCTTAAACTTAAGATTAATTTAAGATTAAGTTTAACAATTATATTTAAATTAGCCTTTACTGAATATGTTTGTTGTTCCTTCTGTAGTTTTTGGAACTCATACCAAGTTCTATAATGTTCATGTTCCTGGAAAATGGCCTGAGCTAGCCAATATTTGGAAAAAAAAGTATAAGACATGACATGCGAGTCTACAGCAATGAGACAACCAATACAAGACCTTCACTATGTTCTTTTTCTGATGGGAACTAGGTTATCATCATAATTTTAACCTTCCCTTCTTCATCAGACCAGCCTGCTGTCGGCTCATTCTGCACGTGATGAAGCTGCCCGCCTCGAGGAGAGGAGAGGTGTGATTGAATTCCACGTCATTGGAAACTCCCTTAACCAGAAGCCCAACAAGAGGATCCTGATGTGGCTCGTTGGCCTTCAGAACGTGTTCTCTCACCAGCTTCCCCGCATGCCCAAGGAGTACATAACACGGCTGGTCTTTGATCCGTGAGTACATATGCACTTGATTAGCACTCGTGCTCAGGAATGTAGCAGAGGAACAATAAAAAAAAGGGTTCTGTTTCCTGGCAGAAAGCATAAAACGCTGTCACTCATCAAGGACGGCCGAGTCATCGGAGGGATCTGCTTCCGGATGTTTCCGTCACAAGGCTTCACAGAGATTGTCTTTTGTGCGGTCACATCCAACGAACAGGTCAAGGTGAGAGCAATGCCTGCTTTATTTCTTAACTTGATGTGCATTTAGTAACACTGGTCAAGGCTAATATTTGGCTGTTTGGCTTCAGGGTTATGGAACCCATTTGATGAACCACTTAAAGGAATATCATATAAAGCACGAAATCCTCAACTTCCTTACTTATGCAGATGAGTACGCCATTGGTTACTTCAAGAAACAGGTAAGAGGCTTTGTCGCTGAAGATGTGCACATGCTAGTAGCTTTGGTCATGTAATGAAAATCCCTTCCCTTTGTGTGTTTTTACAGATAAATTCTTTTTTTAATTAGTTTTACTTTCCATTTGTTGGTGAAATTGTAAATGAAAATTAAGATAAAATATTTGATATTTGTGGCACTGCAATAGCTGGAAGAAAACAGCCATCTCCAATCTTCCTCTTAGGGTTTCTCAAAGGACATCAAGGTTCCAAAGTCCAAGTATGTGGGCTACATCAAGGACTATGAGGGAGCCACACTCATGGGCTGTGAACTCAACCCTAGCATCCCCTACACAGAGTTCTCTGTTATCATCAAGAAGCAGAAAGAGGTATGTGGGTTTTAAATGAAATCTTTCCTCTTTCTCTCTCTCTCTGTGCACTCGCTATCTTTTAAAACCCAATCCTGTCTGTGTCCTTTAAGATCATCAAGAAGCTGATAGAAAGGAAGCAGGCTCAGATCAGAAAAGTCTATCCAGGGCTGTCCTGTTTTAAGGATGGAGTCCGACAGATTCCCATTGAGAGCATTCCTGGCATACGTACGTTTATGCAACATACTGTAAAGAACAAGTTATCATAATTATTTTTTAATGTGTGTTTTGATGATATTTGAGTGTAAGTTGAGTTTGATTGCATTAACAGGTGAAACTGGCTGGAAGCCTGTGGGCAAAGGGTGAGTGTGGAAAGTTTCCCATTATATTACTCCACTCAGTTAGGATTTTAACGGATTCTCTGCACTTCCAAGAATTAAGAATGTGACATAAGTTTGATTCTTCCTTTGTAATACAAGCATATAATATAACCTTTTTATTTGGTCTTTATTACTTATTTATGTCATGGATACCAAACAGACTTCAGTTGCATTATCAGTCTTCTAAGTTGGGTGTCTCTGATTTATTTGGAAACTTTAGGAAGGAACTGAAGGACCCAGACCAACTGTACAGCACCCTAAAAACCATCCTGCAGCATGTTAAGGTGAGGGACAGACACATGTGCACACAACCTCCATCTATCACACACCTATTCTCACTGACTGGTTTGTTTATTTTAGAGTCACCAGAACGCCTGGCCTTTCATGGAGCCTGTGAAGAAAACGGAGGCGCCTGGTTACTACCAAGTCATTCGCTTCCCCATGGGTATGCATGCACATTCCACAGTCTGAGTTCAAGTAGTTGTGAATAACACAAACAAAAATAAGAATTAAATGCCACTTCCCATGTTTAGAGGTCTTAATGGGTTCTTTTCCATTGTAAATATTCATGCTTCAGATGACATACTGTTGATGTACCTTTATAAATTTGCATCATTAAATAGGCATGAGACTGTATAAATGGAAATTAGCCCAGCTTCTATCTTCACTGCTTGTCTAACCACATCTGCTCATTGTCAAGTCTTTTCTAGCCATAGAATATATAAGAAATGGGTGGAGCTGCTGTAACATTGTTTAGTGACAAGTTTTGAACAGGCTTAACTCAACTTGGAGTACCATGCACTGTACATGTGTCCCCATCCTTTATAACCAGAATGTGTTTAGAATTGTGAAGCAAAATTTTCAGTGTTTTTACTCTTGGATCAAGTGAAAGCACATCACCTTTAAATTACATAAACTAGGGCTAGAAACATAAACATCTGATTCTTTAACTTTAATTCTAAATCAAACAGTAAACCATGTTTCTAATGAGCAGCTCTGACTGACCCCACAAGTTTGGTTGCATAAGTTTGTTGTTGACAGCTTGATTTTTTACTAAATTATGTTTAGTATTAAAAAAAAACATGAGAGGGACTTGATTGAAGAAAATATGCAAGTTCTGTGGATTATGTTTCACATTTACAGCTGTTTTCACTTACAGACCTCAAGACAATGAGTGAGCGTCTGAAGAGCAAGTACTACACAACACGCAAACTCTTCATGGCCGACATGCAGCGCATCTTCACCAACTGTCGTGAATACAACCCTCCAGAGAGCGAGTACTACAAGTGTGCCAACTTGCTTGAGAAATTCTTCTACACCAAGATTAAAGAAGCAGGCCTCATCGAGAAGTAGATAATAGAGATTTTCCTTGTGTGGAAAACTCAAGTTAGGGTATGCAAGAGGCAAGCAAAGAGTAGGACTACTGATGACGGAGTGGGCAGGGTTTCAGAGACATATTTTATGTTAAAAATGCAAACTGGTCTCAGATCAGCACTTTGATTTGACAGACACTGGCCCAGATCCCGTATTAGATCAGTACCTTAGGTTCACTCTGAAAGATGGGACAGAAGGAAGCGCCTCCGAGCAGAACAGAGACCGCAAAGTATTGTTGTATTTCATCACATATCCCAGAAGCCCCCTAAAAGAAAGGACAGTGGAATGTGTGAGTAATACATATTAAACAGTGAGAAAAGTTATTGTGTTAGCCGCTGAAGGCATCACAGACTGATGAGTATCTCTCTGTTTGACTTCATCTCCTTTGTTTTCACACTGCCTCTTAAGTATCTGCCTTTTCCTCCCAGTTGACTCAGGGAGAGACATCACATGAAGGAACCACATCTTCAGTGGACTGAGTCTTTAAAAAAAAAAGAAAGTGTTAGCTGTGAGGAAAGTTTCCCCATCTGTGCTTGTGAGCATGTACGCCACTGAGGTCAAAGTTAGTCTGTCATGAGTTCAACCTGCCAAAAGAGGAATACGTACTTTAAATTTGTACAGAATTTAATGATTTTATAGCACTTATGCCTGTTGTATATTTTAAATGTGTATACATATATTTTCTCTCTCAGAACTAAAGATTTTTTTTTCTCTCCAAGCCACAAAAGGCAGTTTGACTATCCAAATGCACTTTTATTTTTCCAAGTATTGGTTAGCATAAATTAGAGGCTCTTTTCTTTAACTTTACATATAAATTACAGTCAGCTAAGGACTAATTTAATTATCTAGAGTTTATTCTTATTTATGTGCTGTAATTTAGAAGAATTCTGCTTAAGACAAGGTCTTAATTTATTTTTATTTTTGTCCTGGAGATTGATAACTTTATACTTAGGAGATAAATGAAGATTGTGCAATAGTATGTAGTTTTGCTGTTTTGTAAAAAGGTGTTTATACTTTCTAAACGTTAGGAGGGGGGGGTACTTTTGTAATATATCTGGAAAATTTATTTCATGCTCTTTGTACAATTGGTTTTAATGACATAGAATTAGCTTATTTTGTAGACTGAATAAAACAAACCTGAGGTTAAATTTGTCTTATTTTTTGGCTCAGCTGCATTATTCTTTGAGACCCGATAGGGATAAAAAGTTTATTGTCACAAACATTTAAAATTACACAGAATGCATCAGATCACACCGTGTATACACGCCTCAAAGAAAATACTGAGGAATGTGACTACATTTGTGGAATACTGATTATTACAGTTACCAAAAAAACAGAAATGGAGAAAAGAAGCTGCATGAGCATAAAACAAACATAAAAACGATCTAAAACTGATCACAGTTGCTCATAATCTTACAGAAATAAAATCGAGAGAACATTTTGCCATACACACACATATAAGCAAAATAGCTGCTTTCAGCGACATCCAACAAAAGACTCATTGTACTTCTCAAATGGCTGCTGGTTGCTCATGGACGTCCTTGATTTCTGCACCGATCTCCTCCCGGATTTCTGCTTGAAAATCGGAGAACGGAGAAACTGCAAGTCTGTGTGCTTGTCTCCACGCCGAAGTTTCCTGTTGGAGGGTGAGGAGGGGATACAAATGTTGAGCATTTTTCCAGTAAGAACAATATACAGCAACCCTAGCGTTTTAACCTACGCGTGTAAGGAGGGCTCCTTATAGTCAACCGCCATGGTGCAGCGCCGCTTACGAGCAGGAACAGGCGTGGAACATCGGGTATCTGAGGGGCGAGAGCCGCCACAGGAGAAGTTGCGATAGGCTGCAGGGGACAGATTGGTCACATCACACAGACTCAAGCCCCGCCCTGCTGTCCTTATACCAAGCCCACCTGTAGAAATTCGAGGAAAGATGTGATGCAAAGAAAGGAAAAGAGGAAACAAGAATCATGTGTATATATGTACATACACCAACAGCCAAGGCCCAGAGTGCATTAAAGATATTAGTGAGGTGACAATGAAACGGTAACACGACCATCACACGTGCTCATGCATGATGGGGTCAAGAGACTTTTATCAGAGATATTATTGCTTTGACAGTTTATCCTTAAATGCAGTTTTGAGCAGAATCAAAGACTTACGTTGTTTGTATGTTTTGGGCCTCTGTGGCTTTTGGGGGGTTAAAAGAGATGAGGCTTCACAGGAAGCATCTCCAAGACTGGACAGGATGTTGTCTATTCTCTTCATCTCAGCCTCAACCAGAGGGCTGACAGGAAGCAAGTAGTCCTCCTCCATGTTAGGCTCTGAAACAAACATGAAATCAACTTTAACTGCGCTGCATCCACAAGTTATGGCCCCCCTCCCAAAAACAGATCAGATCATCAAATGTAAAAACAATTAATCCACAGTCTTTGTTATTGGTCACATAAAATCTGAAAGTAATGAGTACAATTTAAAAAAGAAATGTATGGGTTTGTCAACAAGCACTTAAACACCTCATACACAAGTTGACAGTAAAGGTTAGTAATATGTTTTGGTTTTCTACATTTAATCAGAATAAGTACATTTCCATTGTGCTCTGGATGCATCATGGAAATTATATATACAGTAAATGCAAAGGTCCATGTTGTGTATGAGGGTAATTTTTTCCTTTTATGAAGGAACCTGTTAGTTACTCTGTCTAAATGCTCATTTGAAGGAGAGATACAGTATGTAGGTTCCATGTTTGTTTTTTGTTTTTTTTACTAGTTTTCCTCATGACATTAGGATTAGAACATATTCATTATTAAACATAATCTACAATTTACTGACCTTGTGGATTTTCCTGTTCCAGCCTAGCAGATTCAGGGCTCGAATCAGGCGAGTTATGAAGAATAACTTTACACTTTTCAGTCTTTGCAACTTTGGGGATCGACTCATCTCTGAAAACTACACAAATACAAAATAATTCAATAAAAAAGAACAAGAGGTGGTAGATACAAATTAAAGCCAAGAAACACTAATCTAAATGCTCACCAGAGAGCTGCCGTTTTGGAGGGACGTTTTCTTTTTGTCCGACTACTTTTGAGGCCCGGCCTCTTCGAGTCGTGAAGACTTTGATGTTGTCAGGAGAAGCCTGTTTCCGCCGAGTCTTCTGAGGGACGTATAGGCTGTCCTCTGATTCAGAAGACGGTGATGACAAGCTGGATTCTGTCTGTTTGGATCCGGCAGATATTGCTTCAGTTTGGGTCTCTTCACTGATGGGTGTGGCTGGCTGATTTTCTTCCGCCTTGGCCTTGAAAGGCGTGATGTGGACCGTCTCTTCACATTCAAAGTCAAATGTGTCATTAAATCCCAGTGACGTGTTGAGCTTGTTGCCTTGTGGTTGAGGTGCTGTTTTGGCCCGTGTGGCTGAACGGTCCCGACTCTTTGAGCGGGCTCTGGGTTTTGGATTCTCCCATGGTTTCTTTAATGGGGCACGTTCTGGTTTGCGGCCTCTCTCGGGTTTCCGTGAAACTGGTTCAGGTTTGGAGCGGAGCTGCTGCTGAGCTTGTTTTTTGCTTTGCTGCTGTTTTTTTTTGGGAGGGGCCAATTCAGGAGTAGAGTGATGCAATTCCTCAGTGTCAATATGATCAGCCACCTCTGATTCAGTTCTGTCACTGAGAATAGGACTTGGTATTTCAGCCCCAAATTCAGCAACTGGTTCTCCCTCACTCATCAGCTTCTGTTCTCGAACACGCTGAGACCTCCTCCCGCTTCTTCTGTCTGTGTGCCGACGCCTTACGCCCACCGTGGATGGCAATGTAACCTCTTTGTCACAATGAAGTTGTTTACTCTTTTTAGAGGGTGAGAGGTCTATGTTGGGAAACAATCAACAACAAAAAAAAAAAGATATGATAGCTTAATTTTTGGCTATGCTACAAACATTACAAAACTACGGTCAAGGAACAATCAAAAGTTCAGATCAACAGGCTAAATAAATAAAAATAATATATATAAGGGTGGGACTCTATTAAAAATGTGTCTAAATAATTATTAATAATTAATTAATCTTGATTAATTGCATTTTAATCACATAACAACATTTGTCCCAAAAATCTACATATTTTTTTATTTAAATGTATTTTACTGAAGGACTTAATCGAATAACAAACGCAGACATTAAAGGGGCTATTTGGACTTTTCTGAGCTTTCTACAGAGTTATACTGCAGCTGCAACTTTATAAAGTTAGTTGTACAAAGTGTCACAATGTGCACGTAACATTAAAACTATTCAAATAAATATAAAAAATATGCATATATATTTAAATAAAATAATTAAAATAAACTAAAATCATATCAAAATGTCAGCATGTCATTTGGTGCTAAAGGCCAAGGTGAACATTATATTAAAAATAAATACACTCAATAAAACACTGATTTGATTATTTCGCTCATACCTGCACAAATTGGCGAAGCTTCACACAGCATGCGCTCATCATGTTCCGGGCTGCTCCACTTTTTTCTGTGAATTGAAAGGCAACAACCTGGCAGTTAACTCTAAAAAAAAAAAGTATAAAATACCATTTTCAGATTTTTTTTCTCTTTTAAAAACTTACCTTTCTGAATCCAAATTATGCTGGGATTCCGCAAAGATGTCTGCAGGTTTAGTCTAGATAAGGATCAGTATAAAAACAAATAAAACACTGAAAAGGCATGTTTATCTAGGCAACTTGGCATCCCTGATTTAATACACATGGATTGGACATAGACAGGAACACATCTCAGACTGTACCTCTGAAGCTCTAGCTACCAGAGCCTCCTGCTCTTTCAGCTTCCTCTTGAGCAGAAGCAGGTGAAGGAACAAAACTTGCTGCTCCCCTTTCAGCTGCAGGATCACAGCATTAGCCTGCCTTACTTTCTCCTTCTCAGCCTCCAGGGCCACAGCCAGTGACTTATTGTTTAGCTGTACACCCTTAAGGATGGTGTGGGTAGAAATAGTCCCTGGGAAAAAGATCGTAGGGATATGACTTGTTTTGAGACTTTAACAACACACTATCATGTACTCATTTGCATCTGTCCATGCATCATCAATATACACAGAGCAGATTAACATCTGAAGTTCAGAATGTAAATATATTAGTTAATTAAAGTTAAACCACTTACCACTGCTTTTGTTTATCATCCTGCCTCGCCCCATGCTGGGAGCTGCAGCACTGGCCAGCCGTTTATTCCTCTTTTCCTTCATTTTCTCCTTGATGTCCTCCAGACTTTGCTGGAAGGACTTTTTCTGGGCCCGTTCTCTCACCATGGTTTATGATCTGTTCATTTTCAAAGAATATTCCATTGTTTGGTGTTCAGCAACGTGGCATAAACATGCAACGCAAGACAAAATTACGACGCAAAAGTGCTGCTAGCTCTTTAGCTATGTTAGCACGCTAGTAAACGTTACACTCGATCAAAGCATTAGAATATGTTCAATCATTCAAGAATGACACTGTATACAAAGGGTGCGCAAATTTAAACCTACCAGAAAAATGTGTATCGGGAGGTTATGTGGGTTTTACCTTTTCACTTCAAAACATATATAAACGACATACATTAGGCAGCAAAACAACCCATTTTCGAAGCTAATCCGCTCTTCGGGAGTCGCTGTTCGAATTGAGAGTCGCGACTGCTGATTGGTAGAAATATGAAAAGACGTCACTTCCGCCGAGTAACATAACTGTCCACTAGATGGCGATAATGTAAAATATACCGCACATCCTTGCTGCGGTGATGTGCTGTATTTGGTATTTTTAACCTTTGGGATTAAACGGTAAACAACCACAGAGCACCACAATTATCTAATTATAATTCTTGTCATCTTAATCAGTCCCTTTTTTCTATCGCTTTCTTGCCTGCCAATCAGAAACAAACAAAGTACCACTGGAGACTGTACACCTCTGGAGAATGAAGCCTAATAAACTCATAGCCTGTGGTCTATAAGTAAACTTCTTAAAAATGTAAATTGGATTAAGACTCATCAAGGGTCAGGCTCATTCAACTCCACCAAAATTGGCATTTATAATTGAGTGCAGTAGATAAGAGCTGGTGGAGTGCTGTGCTGCATGTGGATGGAGCTGATAACTGTGTTAATCTTAAAACCCTCAGACAGACAGTGTTTGATTCATGTTCCTTGAGGTTTATGAAACTCTCAAGGCTCGTTCAAATTCAGATTACATGGCAGCTCAGAGAGTCAATCAATTATAAGATTAATGCAAAGTTTAAATTGAGCTAGTTAGACTTTTTACACTCTTCTTAAGGGTCCTCTTGACACCCCTCCTTTTGCTTTCCACATCAAGCCAAAAAGAAAATAATAAGAAATATTATGATTTGAGTTTATACATTTACACAGTACTGAAGGTACTCTGCATTTGTAAGTACTCATTTACACCTTTTAAAGATATATGTCAGTAAATGTACTGTAAATGTTGAATTGCTTGAAATTACATAATGGTTCATTATTTAAATTATTTTAAATGTCAAAGTTAAAATTGACCTGCCTTGCATGATAGGGGAAAAAATTTAGTTTCTTTCATCAGGTCGAAGCTGCTAATTGCATCATTTGGACCTTCTGTCAGTGAAGAGTGTTAATCCAGGTGTCAACACCAACCAATTAAATGGTACAGTTGTGCAACCAGGATACCTTTTTGTTATGACTACACAAAAACTGTTTATCAAAACTTCTATATACCTGACAGGATCTCTAAGACCACAGTGTGTGATTTCACTTTAAAATATAAGCCCCTCCTTCCAGGTGTCTCATACTGATGAACCCCACTCATAAAAGTCTGCTCCCTAAGTTTTTCCCTTTTCTAAAATTCCCCAGAAATACAATAACTGAAAAGGGCAGAATATTACATGGTGGGTTTCTTTTCTTCTTGTTCTTGTTGAAAAAAAAAAAACAACAAATTGTTTCTCCAGAGATTACGTGGCATCACAGCAACTTCATCACCAGCACATTGCAACAACTTACCAGTTATACTGGGGGGAAAAGCCATGCTTTACAGAAATATGTTGTAAAATCTACTTTTTTTACATTAACTTATTAGTCAGTAAATATGGGCTAGATAAAACTCTTTATTAGATAAAGCTCTTTATTGAGTCCAAAGGAAGGGTTAAATGTAAACTTTATTGTTTACAATAAATAAACAGGCAATAATCATGGGATGGCGACAAACAAATCACATGTACCTTTAAGGCTGAAATTTAAAGGCACAGGACTCATTTATTTATCATGGATTTGCTCAAATTAATTTGTCTGTAAAGTACCTTGAAATGACATGAAGTGGCTCTACACAAATAAAGCTGAATTGAATTAAAGACATCTAATTTCATTACAAAAGTTTGCTTTGTAGCTAAGACCTATTTATTTATTTATTTATTTATTTATTTATTTATTTATTTATTTATTTATTTATTTATTTATTTATTTATATCTTGTCCTGTCCAGCATTATAACAATCAGAAGGAAGGAGAAATTAATCAAAATAAAGTAAGCAAAAGAGAAAAAGAGAGTGAAGAGAAGAGATAAAAAAGAGAAACAAAGATATACCAGATATAAAGTCACAGCAGCAGCTGTTCAACCTTAGCAGAAAAAAACAGACAACCAGCTTCTACACCTGTAAGGAAGCAGAAAACCACCTGCAAGTGTAGTCGGACCTCTAATGTGTCATTATTCCACGAGGATTATACACAGGAGTCAAACTACAAATTCAAACATGGCTTACGTACTGTAAACATATGTACAGTTATATACAGGGGAAAACACTGTTACAGAAATCAGTCATCAAATGCAGCAGGCTGAAGTTTGCCTACTTAAAGTGTTGGTCGATTGAAGTTCTCTGGTCAGGATTCAGTGACACAAGGACATGTCCCTGCTAGGACATGACCCTCAGCTGCTCACTTTACCATACAGCTGAATTTTCTCTGACTGCAGGCAAAGGAATGCACATGTGTGTGTTCTTGGCTTGTTTCTGATGTTAGAATAAAAATGTACTTTTACTGTGTTTAATAACTGTAAAAAGAGCTGGCACTGGCCATGCAGTAGCATTCCCAATTTCCTTAGACATATTACACACTTTGTCTTTTAGTCTAGAACTGAGTTAACTTGGCTTATTGGAAAAGGCACACATAATAGCAAGCTAGAGGAAAAAGAAAATTACTTGCTGCAAAACTCTTAAACAATCATAGCAACATGAAGGTAGAGATACTGTAAATGCATAAAAAACATCAGTAGACTACAGAATGAACTAAAGTTAGAAAGAGAAAAGATTGAGTCTAGTTATCATCCAAAAAGGGAACTTTTCAAGTTACATTAAAAGAAATGCTTCTTGCTGTCCTAAGTTCACCTTCTGGCTCTTATGCACAGGCAGATGGGCTGCAGTAAGTTAACGGCAGGAACTACAGAAGGCTTTAGTAAACCTGGAGCCTTTTCAATGTTGCCCACTGAAAACAAATGTCTTCACCAGGTTGTCTCAGCTGTGAAATAGACCTTAAGTTTGGGGGCAGATCCTGGAGTACAGCACTTTGTATGTTTTTAGTTGGGATTATTTCTGCATTGCTTAGTTAAGGGATATGTAACAGTAAAGCTTTATTATGACTGAAGAAATATCAGAAAACATAAAAAACTAAGCTTTCACATTTACAGGTGTGCCTTTTTAGTGTGGATTCAGGGGCTGTATGAGCACTCTGAACAAAGTGTGCCATACAAACTGGGAATGAATCACTGTTTTAATAATAAAATCACTTCTGTTTACTTAAGAGGTGTAATAATCTTGGTAAAAGGAAGCAAATGTTACAGCTGTTCCCTCACAGCAGGGAATTACTCTGTGATTTTTTTTTTCTTTTTTCTGCTTGTGTCTATACTAAAGAGAAAAAGAAAACGAAAGAGTATGAGGGAGAAAAACATATAAAGTCAGATAGACAGCCCAAGGGGCCCCACAGATTTTTGCTCAGCTTGCTTTAATGGACAAATCCATCACACAGTCATTTCATGCCACCCCTTACTATCCGCATGTCAGCAGCCTGGAGAGAAACTTATTATCACAGGTATGGAAAAGGATGAGCTCATTAAAACAGAGATGAAGTTGGTTTTATGGTATTGTGAGAGGTTAGGACACAATGTAGATGAAGTGCAATATGTCTGTGAACATCAGCTCATTTGAATACATTGCATTTTTTCAGTCAATCAGTTCAGTTGTGTTCAAGTCTTGATCTGATGCAATAGCATCCTTATTAAGAGATCATAAATCCAGCTCAGTCCAGTCAGATATATTTCTTACACACTCTGTCCAGACAGTGTGACCAGCCAACAAAATGATCATCGGCTTTTCTACCAGATGAAATGTAGTAACTTTAATCTGTGCATTCGCCTCTTCTGGAACAGAAAACACACAGGCCAGCTTTTTAATATGGAAAAGTGCATATGGTGCCATATTCACAATTTGTGGTCATGGAATCATAACATAGACTGTGCAATCAACCCATTAATAAACTATTTTAAAACAGAAAAGGGCCAGGAAATTAGATGATAGCTTGTTTTATGGATCTTAGATCAATAGAAAACTCCAGCGAAGATGACTTGGCCACCTACAGTTATGTGGAAACAAAAGTACACCTTTCACTTGTAAGGTTATACAAATCAAGAGAACACTACAAATACAAAAAAAAATCCCATGATCCCATGACAAATTACATCATGACGTTGTTCACTCAACAAAATCTAAATCAAAATACAGAAGTTGTGTGTGAGAAACAGCAGATGCTCACTGTTTTCATCATAGAGGGTAAGTACTGTAGCAGCCAGGTGCTACTTTAAAAAACACTCCCTAAATGTTGCTTTAACTCGGATGCAGTGTTGAGCAACTCCACTCCATAAGCAGCCCCAGTTGGTGAACTCATACACAAATGTTAGTTAATTAACACTGATACAGTTTTAATATTGTGAAAACTTGTGTTCATTTAACAATTTTCATTGGTTCCCGTATTAACTCTGGGCAAGTGTTGACTTTAACTCTGAGTGTGTTAAATTTGAGATTTTGAATTTGCTGTGCAGGTTTCAAGGAGGAAAGATGTGAGCAATGAAGCAATTGTTGCTGCCCATCAATCTGGGATGAGTTACATGGTCATGGGTTATATGATCAAATAATCTGGACTCCTCAATTCTAATGTGAAAAAGATTATTCAAAAGTGGAAAACATTCAAAACCGGTCTTCCCAGTCTTTACAAACTCATCCCAAGGTAAGACTGTACTGTGCTTAAAAAAATGCAAAGCCAAGCACTACATCTGAGACTCTACAGGTCTTAGCTTGCCTGTTAAATGTTAACTTTTTTGACAGTGCTATTAGAAAAAAGACTAAACAAGGCTGTCTTGTTTGGAAAATGTGCCAGAAGAAAAGCCTTTTCTCTAAAAATAACATGTCAGCACAGCTTAGATTTGCAGGATTGCATCTGAACAAGCCAAAAGTCATCTGGAACGAAATCTTTGGACTCATGAGACCAGAGTGGAGATGTGTGGCCATAATGTGTCTCACTGTCTTTGGTGAAAACCAAACTCAATATCGGCATAAATATTTCATACCAACAGTGAAAAATAGTGGTGGAAAGGTGAAGGTTTGGGCTTGTTTTGCAGCCACAGGACCTGGATGCATGCAATCAGTGAGTCAATCATGAACTTGTCTTTAAATATTCCACAGTGAAATATGAAGCCATCTGTCTGACTGCCAAACCTTGACTGAAACTTATGCAACAGGACAATGATCCCAAGCAAAACCAGCAACTCTTTTGGGGGCAGCAGTGTCTCAGGTGATAGAGCAGGTCATCCAGTGACTGGAAGGTTGGCAGTTTGAATCCTGTTCAGTCTGTGGTTGTGTCCTTGGGCAAGACACTTAACACCGCTTGCCTCCAGTGTTGGCATTACTGGTGTATGAATGTATATGAATGTTCGGTGGTGGTTGGAGAGACCGCTGGCGCGGATTGGCTGACATGTTACTGTAAGTCTACCCCAGGGCAGGTGTGGCTACACATATAGCTTACCATCACTAAATGTGAATGAATAACAAACTTGATTCACTGTGAAGTGCTTTGGGTGCCTTGAAAAGCACTGAATTTAACAAAATGGCTAAAACAGAAAAGAAGGTCCAGTCAAAATCCAGACCTCATTCTGACTGAAATGCTTTGGGAGAGCCCTTAACAGATGTATGTACAAACACTTAACCACAGACATCAATGAACTGAAGCAACAAAGATATGAGAGACTGATAACACCAAGCAGAAATAAGCTATTGCTGGTAAATTTGGTTCTATGAACTTTTACACAGTATATGCATTTTGACTCCACTTTATCAGACTGCATCCTCCTGACATCCTTTTTTTTTGTTTAGTATACAAGAAGGAAGACATTAATTCACTCCAATCAACAGAAAACGCCAAGGCTGATGAAATAAACTCAGAATACAAATGTATCAGTCGTCATAATGCTGTAAAGATTCAGTTTTTTAAAGAAATGGTTCACTGTAATGTATTATATCAGCACAGAAGAACCCTGTTGTGACATTTTCCTTCTGTGGATGCAAAGCTATTGACAGGTTTCATTGGCAACAAATCTTACTGAAGGAGCACTCCTTTGCCATTACATTTATTTCAACCCGGACAACAGCAGCAGCACTGAGCCCCACACAATCAGTTCTCTGTGGGTTGCAGTTTCACCAATATGCCTTCCAGCTTGCTCTTGAACACCCTGCTGGGCCATTTACTTCACAGCCAGCCTCCCCTCTTTTTTTTTTTTTTTTTTTTTTTAACTGATCTGCCTCCATGCATACATACAGCAATGCCTTCTGCAGGACAGGAAATACCTCACAGGGACTTAACAAAACCTGTCTGGAGTTGTAGAAGCTATAAATGCAACTTAAAGAAGTGGACTGACATTTTGGGCCTGGCATGACCACCTTCACTTATTTAATTCTTAATCTTTGGTACCTGTAGATGATTTTTTTTTTACCAGTTATAACCTGCAATAGATTGTAATCATCATCAGAATAGAGGAAAGTTCTGATGAACCATCTCCCTAAGATGCCTTTTCCCTCAGTGTGTCAATGATGTTTGTACTGAAATCTATTCAAATACCCAATACTAACGCAATGCGGATACCTGGAAGAGTTTCGCTTACTGCTTAAAGCTCAGATTCGTCCTTCAAGTACTGGAATGGCCTCGACTATTAGCTTCAGTTTCACTCCAAGGCCAGAGGTGTATGGGGTTTCTCAAATAAAGCAGGAGACCATTAAGTGCAGAAAACTAATCCAAACCTTTTCCACAACTATGTTGCTAGCCAAGATCACTTGTTTTTTAGGGAAAGTGAAAAATTTCAATTTGTCCTCACAATCAAACATATTTTCTTGGTGACATTTGCATGCTACAGCTGGGGTGCACTACATGGAGAATTTGGCCATGCAAGAAAGCCCGGGAACTATGACGTGATAGTGACAACTCTGCTTTAAAATAAGTTTAAAACAAAAACAGAAGAAGAAGAAGAAGAAGAAGAAGAAGAAGAAGAAGAAGAAGAAGAAGAACAGCCACTTAAGCAAGAGTCTGAGCCTACCTTTTCTGTATCATGGGCTCTTTAAAGTTTGAATAAATTAGGTTTTTATAGCTAAGGATAATTTACAGTCATCATTGTGAATATTCAGTGGAAGCAAATTTCAAATCTATATAAAAACAATTCAGCCTCCCAACATTTTGGCCCAGTAATCAGTAGACATGAGCTCATTTAGATAATGTCTGCCCATGGAGAATGAGAATTTTATATGATAGCAAAGCTTACTCAGGGAGCTTTTCCTCTAGATTGCAGAGTAATTAAGAAAATGAATTTAACAGAAAGGATGGGGGTCAGGTTGAGTAGTCTAAAAGAGTTTAAAAAGACAAAAAAACACCCCAAACAACAACAAACAAACTACACTTTCACTGAGAACTACTCTTGGTATTGCTAACAAGGATAATCAAAGCCTCATTTGACTGCAAAAGACCTGCAGGAACATTTTGCAGTGTTAAGTAGAGATCCACTGGCACACCTGCACAAATTTAATCTTCATGACAGCAAAACCTTTCCTGCACTGTCATCACAAAATTCAGCATCCGAAGTTTGGAAATGAAGATTTAAACAAGCCTAATGCATTTTTGGGGGGAAAAAAACAACTAAAATAACATTTTAGGCAGTAATGAGAAAAGGATTTTCAAAATAGATGGAAAAAAATGAAAAGAATTTTCATAAACTAAGGTGAAAAGTTCATGCTTGAGCTTGTCTTGCAGTCAGAGGTTTAGGTAGCAGCGTGTAGAGTAAATTCAGTTTGATTTCAGATAAATTTGAAGGAAACCTGCTCAGTGGCCTTTACAACAGACTGATAACTCTACACACACTTTAACATCCAACACACACTACTTCAATAAGCCTAAGCTGGTAGCTTTTCGAAGGCCTTTGCAGTCACACAACGTAAACACCTTTGAAATAGACTGTAACAAAGAGGTGCATGGAAGTGACCTGTATAGATACTGTGACAGACTTCAAGCTGCTACAAAAAGTACTTGAAAGCAGTAATTCTTGTCAAAGAAGGCATTTAGGGTGTACCTTTTTACTGTGTACTTTGAAAGTGAGAAAGAGCCATTTTTAACTTTTTTTTATTTATTTTATTTTTTTTTAAATCATCCTTTATTTACTTACAATTCACTGTGCCAAAAAGTTTGACTCATTCTGTTTTCAGTCATTGTGGAAGAATACACAAGTCTACTGGGATCAACTTTAATTTACCATAAAGACAATATGATCTGCCCTCTAACTCTAAGATAAAACGTGAATGTAATTCTCCAAGTTATTCCTTTCCTAACTTAACATTGTTTGATTTATAGCTTCAAGATTTCCCTCTGTACCTCTTTTTATTTGATTTTTTACTGCACTTACTGCAATGCAGACTTTAAAAAGTGCCTTGTAAGGACAGTTTTGCAGTTGTATTTCAAGTTACATTTTCCATTTATTTAATCAAATCCAGTCTTTCCATCTCTTATTTCTGTTTCTTGGTGTCTCATTGCATTTACCCATGACCACCTTTTGTTTTATGATTTGGATTAAAGTGCAACATACAGAAGTCAAAACACTGCATCTTAATGCCAAGAGCTTATTATAATTTTTTTTCTATGTGAACAGCAAGCAAAACTGCCCTCACAGGGCATATGCAGCTCAGCTTTGTACCTTTGTAGTCTCTCCAGGTAGTTAAGAGTAAAAGAAAATCTCTGGATGCCAAGCTAGGCTTTTGCAATGCTAACACATGTTTATGAGTGCATGTTCGCCTGCCTGCCATGAATTTGATGGTCGGGTGAGAGACTGAGAGCCGATGAAGAGAGTAGCCATGACTGTTTTGTGATAACCAAACAAAGATGTCACAAGGTGAAGAGAAAAGAGAGTAAATGCTGGCGAACGAATGAGCCACAGAGTTCAGGGGCCAATGGTTGAATTCCTGCATTCTGTGGAGAATTGAGCATCCCGCACAGATGTTCAAAATCATCATCCCAGACGATTAATAATCATAATGATAACAAATGTCGTTACATCTGGGAAGTTATAGCGACAGTGAGTGATTGGATGTTAATTCTTTGAACTGGGCTGCTGAGTTATTTACTTTGGACTGGCTGTGGGAGACAGAGGTAAAAAATATTGGGCTAATTAATCCAGTTTGGTGTCAGCTGGCTGGTAAAAGACCGAAACAAGAAGAAAATGTGAGGGGTCATGCAGAGTTTAGAAAGCAGTAAAATAGCCTCTAACCAGATTCTGACAGAGGACATTTCAAAGACAACATTTTAAATAATGTCAGCAGAAGAATGCCGTCAGCAATCACACACTTTATATGGAACTACACCTTCCTCTAAACAAAATAACATCTCGGAGAACATTCCTACACTGATTTATCACTAAAAATGAAGTTTTAGGGATAATTTGGGAATATGATTTGGATGTGTCCTTTTCATTTTGCTTTGTTTAGAGAAATACCTGAACAGAGACCAAGGAAAGAAGAATTTCACGTGCTGTTAAGTAGCAGGTAAAGGAGGATAAACTGGGTTTATGTTGGAGTCAGAATATAGTGATTTATGTGTTTGGACGGAGGGGATGTCTGACAGCATCTTAACGTGTCTACTTTTCTGGCAATGTCTTGGTGAACTCATACACAAGCAGCTGAAGAGACAAAGATAGATAATTATTCCAGCAAATACTCCTTTCTAATGAGTCTTTGGAACAAATTTCTTTCAGCAAACAGATGAACACTGTTACATGTTGACATAATTTTGTACCTATTGATTCAATATATTGCATATTTTGAAGCATTAAATTGGTTTTGGAGCTATTTTCATTTATGACTTTGTGAGGACGTTTTTACTCACAGAAAAATAAACAAGAGTCTTCTGCCATCATTATAAATTTCCACAGCAACTGTTTATTGGAAAACAATGGTCAAGTGGCATACCTCGTACTTACAGATGCATGCAAAAATGTGGGCACACTTGGTCAGAATGTCCTTGACTGTGGGTAGAGAATGAAATGATCTCCAAAAATAAAAAGATCTTTTCATTTGCAACATTTTTATTAAATTCGCTTTATAAGGAAAATTTTTACAGTGTAATTAGTTTTTCAGTGCTATGACTTTCCTCAAATAATAACTAGTAAATGCCACATGATAAAAATTTGAAGACTTTTTCATATAAACATCAGTTGAATTCTGAACAGCTATCTCCTATTTTGATTAGCTGTGGCTGGCAGTTCTGGTGGTCTAATTCTAAAATACTAAGTAAAAGAGAGTAAAAAATAAAAAGCAAAGAGCCTAAAAACATGTAATGTTTTAAATCTATGTGAGGATACGTTGACCAGCTACCTCATGATGACACGTAGCAACAAAATGCACACTAAGTGATGGTGGAAAAGTGATGCTGTGTGGAGATCAATGTTTGCAGTGCAGCAGTTGCTCAAACTGTTATTCAATTTCTCAAGTTTCACTTGTTTCAGTTGGTAAAATTTGCTCTTTTGTGATCTCATTCTGAAGAGCTGTTTTCTTGGCCTCCCACCTTTGAATTTCTCCCTTTTCCTATAAACTAAAAGAACCCAGCCTGATCTCTCACACTCAGACACTTACATAAATATAAGAAACAATTATCTCACCTTTAACATGAATGCTGCAGGTGAAGCTGAATAGAAAACAAACAATCTCTGAAAGACTCTGGGTGGAATAAAAAGATATGATACTTGCTAAAGTGCATGTGCACAACAACTTTTTTTTATCTTGAACCACTTAAAAAATAAATACATAAAATGCAAAATCATAAAGAAAGACATCTTGAACCTGAAAAGCGTTTGAGAAAATAATATTTTATTCACAATAAAATCAGTTTGACCAGGGTGCCCATAGTTTTGCAAACCACTCTATATGCAAACACAGTTATAGCCATGACAGAAGAACACCATTCTATACAATAGAAATGGGGAACGCTGCACTTCTGTGACAGCTACATCTGTGCATGCACCTGTACAAAGTCACCCTCACACCTGAAAATACTCTGCTTTCTCTCATTTGCTGCTTTATATTTCTTCACTGTAATCTGTCTTACGGTTTTGGTCCCAGCTCTTCAAATCTGGTTGGTGACAGACTGTTGATGCTGTGGAGAACAGGGAGTGCTGTTTTATTTCACATCTTGATCAGGTCTCACGTCTGCTTCGCTGTAGTTCTGAACTGACTGAGTCATCAACAGTGTCAGTACGGGGAAAACAAGACCGATGTGTGTGTTGAACAGATGGGTCCGGGGGCTGGATGAAGCAGCGCCTGGGGGAGGGGCTGACTGTGAAACAGGGCAGGGCTAGAGTTTGTGGCTGGCTGGAGAGGGAAAGGGGGCATCGATGCCATGGCAGCAGCGGCAGCAACGGAGAGTTGACGCTGCATGAGACAGGAGGCCAGAGGTTTGTTCAGGTCTTGGTTCTTCCGTAGACTCAGCCTTATCTGAGGATGAAACAAACAAATTAAGACTTCTTTTCTCTCATCAGAAAATGTAACATTTTAGGTAAAAAGTTAGAAAATCAAAAGAAGTATGCAGCAGCAGGTACTAGTTGTCCTATTTACTACAAAACAATCATAGTAGTCTTACATAATCAGCCCCCCCATCAACAATATCATAGGAGTAAAACAGTGAAAGCATTATTCTTCAGTCCATGGGAATTTGTCTCAGTGGCAGCAGGGAGTGGAGCTTTCTGGAAGAGATTCAGCTCGTGTACACCAACACAATGATGAGGGGTGAAAGAACAGTAAGCCAAGCAACAGCAGACCACTCACCGCCTGCAGACTCTGGTGGCGCTGGGTGGGAGTGTAGGGGCTGAACTTCGGCTTGGCTGGTTTACCTGCTGCTCTATCCTTGTGCCTCCTGCTGCTGATGTGCTGGAGAGGAGGAGAAAAACTCTCCGATGAACAGGGAGGAAATGAACTCAAACAGACGCACGTAGCAGCACAAAGATGAGGCGAACTAAACCATCTTTCCCTGGAAATATGAATCATTTGTCAAGAGAAAGGAAAAGGAGCTCAATCACAGTTCATATTCTGACCATTCAGGCAGGAATATTTATAATCCATAGGCTCTGACATTTAGATTTAAAATATTCATGGGGGGGCGGGTTTGGAAATCTTCTTGATGTGATTGACCAACACAAACAGATGGCTACGGCCAGCATGGCACACAATCAGCAGCGAACTGTTAAATATTCATGAGCACCTGGCCAAAGTTAACTTTTAAACAGTTAGGTGTAAAGACCAACGCTATGCATTCAGATCACGAACAGAACGTCGAGCATTAGATTCAAATGTCGACTGGAATAGAAGAGTCATGGTGGCTTTGTGCTCATTATCTGAAGGGATGTGTGATTTTAACTCACCTGAATGACAGGTGTGAGATGTTCACACTGTCATTTGCAGTAAAATATGCATGGTCCTATATTTCCTGTCTGTAATGCATGATGGACAAAGTGATGAAAGCTATGCTGAAGATTTTGAATTTGTGAGGTAAGTGAATACTGTGTCTCTGTGAAAGTTTAGCTTTTAATTGCTTTATAGGTTTTAAAGAACAAAATATAATGACAATGTTACTGAGCTTTACTGCACAAAGACAAGGACATAACTTCTTACCTGAATCTTAGCTATATAAACCAAAGGATATGCTTTTTGGTCTAAAGCTCTGAAAATTGCAACATGTCCCTGGAATCAAAAAATAACCAATGAAACACAAAGTTAACTTTGTCTTCAATCGTACCTCAGCCAAGTAAAGAATAAAGCTGTTTATGGAAAGGGAGAGCATTAAACCTCAACGTTTGTACAGTTTAAAGTAACATAACATTATTACAGTACAGTTTCCATCAAAACATATAAATTTTAACTGAATTTTTAGAAAACATCTGCTAAATAAAATGTGAATTTATGCGCTTTTCCATTCCCCGTCGTAAATGGGATTATTAAGGCTTGGATCATTGTGGTGAGCAGTAAATAGGGCCAATTTTCCAGTCAGAGCTACAGAAGAAGAGCACAAACTGCTGCCATTAAAAGACCACCAGTCAGGACTAAAACACAGTAAAACAAATTGTGAATAGAATAAAATGTTTAAAAGCAATGGAGTGGAAAGTTAAACTAACTTATGTGACAGCTACAGTATGTATATGCTCCTGGATATTTCTTTATGTTTTGGCTTGAACCTGTTTTCCATCACACTAATTGTCCCTTTACTGTTATTCCAAGTTCTTCACCTCTCCTATATCTGAGAACCTTCTTGCAATATTTTCCCTTTTCTTTTTTTTTTTCTTTGCATTTTTATTGAGTCCTTTATATTTGCTAGTCTAGAAAAAAAGTACTTTTAACAGCTTTATGAAAATACAGCATGAAATATGTATATATGTCTAGAGTTTAGGTTTGGTACCAACAAGTAGTAAAACATTTTTTCTAACAGTAGCTTTTAAGGCAAGTAAAGTTTCTAGCGAACCACTGGTCACTAAGTCTCATTTACACTCATCAGCTACAACATTATAACCATAGACAGACAAATGCGTAACTTTGCCTTATTAGAATTACAGTTCTGCCATGAAACCTTGGGCTTTGGTTTCCACTTGGATGTTGTTGTAGAAAAATGATTATCAAGAGTCTGGATGACTGAAATTTAACAAAGTTTGTTACAAAGCAGAGCGACTCCCATGAGAACCTCACTGCTCCCAGTCCAGGGTCAGATTCCTCAGGTCATCACTTCTACCCAGTAAAACACAACTAGTACCCCTGCCTGGTCCCCATCAAAACTATTTGCATAACTGAAGTATAAATCCTTTCTACCACCTTTCAACTACTTTGTTGGAGGAGTATCTCATAATCTAAGAACCTGTTGTTCATAATTTCTCACATTCATGGCTCCTTAATTATCAGCCCTGTGTCTCCAACATCTGCACAGCACCAGTTTCATTTTGCCGTTTCATTATCACTAGATATCAAAACCTGATCTATCTTCAGAGATGTGTGCATGGCTGTCTGATGACTAGTAGATTTTACAGCTGTGTCACTGGCAAACCTCAGTAATACTGAAAAGGTATAGTGGTCACGACGGTCGTCATGGAACAACAGGAGAGGAAGGGGGAGAGGAGAGGGCAGTGCGCTGCGCTGGGCTGACACAGAGATGACTGGAACAGGGATGTTTGTGCAAATCTACATGAACAGTTTTGTTTTTTATTCTTTTTTTTTAATGCAGAAAAAATGTGGGTGTTGAACCCTCTTACCAGTAAAAGTGTGGGTGTTAAAACACCCTCATCCCCCACAGGTGTTACACCCTCAAATCCATCCATAGAGCCAACCAGCTGATTTTGTTCCAGCTGATCACCTCTATGTCTCACCGGATGCTGCTCATACGTTAAATGCGTTAAAGATTTTAAAGCAATTAATACATAAATTAGTTATTTTTGACACCTTTAATTAAAACGGATAAACATGGATAATGAATATAATGGAAAATGTGTAATAAGGATTTAAAAAGTAAATAAATGATATAAACAATAAAAGTGATTAATGTCTTTTTCAATGTTACTTAGGTCCACTTCCAATTGTTTCTTCCAACACTTTACCTTAACCCTTTATTTTACAGGGATAAAATGGCAGAATCAAGGATTAGTAATAATCAGGTCTTCATCAAGGAAGTTGGAGTCGATTTGGATGGCTAGATAAGCAGTACTCCTTGACTGTTTTTATTTTTTTATTTTTATTTTTTTGTAAGTAAAACATCATATCCCTGTAAAACAGGGAGGTATGATGCTAGGGGGAGGATTGGGGTTGGGGCTAAGACACCTCTGGACAAGGGGATCATTTTAGGACATTCTGTCTCCGCCACAAATAAAAAAATACTCATCAACTGTTTTAAAAACCAAACAAATAGTCAACACTAGCTACGTTTACATGGACAAATATTTCATCTATCTGATTAAAATCTATCTGATCTGAGATTTTAGCTGACATGTTTGTATGGGCGCTAGATAAAGTGAATTTACATGATGGACAGATTTAATACAATCGTAATGCTTTTGACATGCGCAGTGCCAACTAGGTGAAAAAAATATAAAACATTTTTTGTTTGTTCTGAACCTTTTGACTGTCGAAATGCACAATAATCCTCAAATCTTTTAATTTCAAACAAAAACATTGTATTCATAACAGTTCTGTTCTGTTTTGCTGCCGCCATTGTTCAAGTCCCTGAAAGTCATTATGTCACGCAACCCCCATGTAGTTCGAGCACAGAGGCAACATCCATCGTGATCCGATCATGAAAGGTTTTAACCACCCCTCTCGATCGGATTGAAAATTCTTTCTGATCGAGGCTGATCGGATCAGCTGATGTGTTTACATGATGCATTTTTATACTGATTTGACGTTTGATCGGATTAAAAGTGCTCCATGAAAATTAGCTACTGCTGACTTGATCAAACATCCAAGACTTCTATCGGATCTAAACATACATGATCCTTTAAGACCTAAGCCTGCATCCCACAAGACCCAAATCTGCTGCCAACATCCCAGTACCAGACACCACAAGACTCCCCTAGAGGTCCTAAGTCCATGCCTTGATGAGTGTATGTACAGTATAAGTTTATTTGAACTCTTTTATCTTTCTGTGTCACACAATATTTAAAACTGGTATTAAAAGATGACCAACCACTCTAAATTGATGTGTTGCAGCTTCAGAGTGGGCAGAATATCTCTGGATTTTTATCATGACAGATAAGTCTTCATTTTTTGTCAAACAAACCTGTTTGAGCTGAGTCTCTGAGTTGACGTGCACATCGCAGATTTCACAATGGAAAGTTTTATTCTGGAGTCCAGTAGACAATTCAGACGGAGTGGCCATCTTGGCTTTGACTCCCATCCGCGGGAATGACTTTATGGCCCCATCGCCACTTCTGGCCTCAAGCATGGTTTTGTGCTTAGTACCTGAGCACAGATAAGCACAGATAAAGTCACATCACAGCTGAGAATATGTTATGTTTGACTACACAAAAACTGCTTCTCACCGCTGTTGTGGGCC
The DNA here is from genome assembly GCF_017639745.1 of Melanotaenia boesemani. NCBI lineage: Eukaryota > Metazoa > Chordata > Actinopteri > Atheriniformes > Melanotaeniidae > Melanotaenia > Melanotaenia boesemani. The sequence continues at coordinate 15,918,421 of NC_055698.1, read as the reverse complement.
TGCAGCTGAGAGGCTGAGTTGACAGCCACCTTGCAGAGGGAGCAGTAAAGAAGACGTATGGCTTTCTCTTCTTCTGTCTCCTCCTCAGGAACCTCTACCACTGCATCTTTCTGTGTCTCTTTCTCTGTTGTTCTTGGACTGGCTGGCAAGGAGTGGTCAGAAGACTCGATAAAAATTTCACTGCTTGATGGCGCTGTTTCTGAGGTTGGGTCTGGGACTGATGACTCTAAAGTGAAGGCAAACAAAGTTGTAAGAGATTATGTTACACATTGGGATAATGAGGGAAAAAAGGTGATATAAGATGAATCTCCAGCAGGTCTTTGGTCTGCCTTAGGTTTCCACCCAGTAGGATAGATCCTCAGCATATGCCCAAACCACCAGCAGGTTTTCTCCACAACCATCCCAAACTATAGATCTGAAAAGTCAAACTGTGGTCCTTGAGGTCCACAGACTCAGAGCTTTAGATAATTTTCCTGCTTTAGCATACCTGACTCAGATTAAATTGATTGCCTCAAAAGATAAAGTTCTGCACAAGCCTGTAAATGACCTATTTTTTTAGTCAAGTGTATTGAAGTAGGGAAACATCTAAAACCTGCATGACAGCAGTTTTTTAGACCTGGGTTTGACATCCATTCTGTAGATACTAACAATTTTGGCCACATATCCTGATTTTGTCCTCTTGATCATTCCCCACAGAATGTGCCTAGCAATGACCAAAGATTAGGCAGATAACTTTAGAAAAGGTATCCAACGAAATGGATATCTTTTGGTTCAGATGTCTCTTCACAGACTAGTATAGCATCCACATCACTACAGACTTTGCACCAAGTTGCCTGTAATTCTCCCGCTCCATTTCCTCTCTCCTCCTCAACTTGAACTCCTCTACTTAAAGCACCAACTTTCCCCCACCCACCCCTGGGCACTCTTATTTGGCAACAAACCATGGCCACTGACCTGGAGATGTTAACTCTCATTTGGCTGCAAACAAGTCCCAAAGCAAGCTAGAGGTCACTGCACAATGAAGCCAACAGGAGCACACCATCTGCAAAAGCTAATGATGTGATCTGGAGCACAGTTAACTGGAAAGCCTCTCTGAAGTGGCTTTGCCAAAATTTCTGTCAATAAAAAATATGAACAGAGTAGCTGACATAGTGCAGCTGTGGCGGAGTCAGCTACAGCTTCATCACTTTTCATAGCACAAAATAAAACCTCAGCAGTTCACAGGTGATTATGAGCTCTACCAACCTCTCCTTTCACAATAATAATCAATTATTTCCTCGAGGATCTGTTTGCAAGCACTGAAACTGACAGTCTTGTACAGATATGATTTGGCTCTGTTATCTCTTCAGAGACTAACTTGCTCCTGAAGGACCACCTGCTGCCTTCAGGATTCACTCTTTGCTAATAACAATGATTAACTCTTCCAAACTGAGTGGGTGTCTGTTTGTCACCACCAATTCCCCACTCTCTCTGTGAAGTGATCTTCAGAGACCTCTAATCCACTTCCCTGAAACAAACTCCAAAGTAAAAATGATCAGTCATTTTCTAACATAAGCAAACTTTCATTTTGCTGGTGTTAATATTTCTGTTCCTTTGCAGTAAAATGGTTTATTTTTGCTTCCTAACCCCTACACAGATGCAGATGTAGCACATCAGCAGAAGCACAAATACTGTATATACACCTCCACACTAATGCTGTCATGTCTCCAGACACGCATACACTGCAGAAGCTTGAAACACACACACACACACTGTACAGCTGCCCACAGATCGTATTCAAAGCATTTTCAATGTGCTTTTGATCTCAGGAGGCCACTGAATGAGGTCAAAAAATGTAGACATGAAGAAGGAGCAGAGGATAATGCTCAACCTTTAATCTCCTCGCTGTGCAACCCAAAGCAGCAGGAGGGTTATCACATCAAAGAGTTAAAGTCGTGACTAGGAAAAAAACATTTGAGTTGTACGTTCATATATCTAACGGTGTCATGCATTTGAAGTCGGAGCACACTCACACATGCATATGCAGGGAAAGCATGCATCCCTGCAGAGACACACACCTTCTGATGTTATGTCAGAGTTGGAGGGCTGCAAACAGGGTGCCAAGAGGATTTGCGATGTGGTTTCCTTAGCGACTGGTTCAGGGGTCCTGATCTTTGAATCTGGGGCATCCAGAGCTTTCAGCCTTTTTGCATGTTTTGTGCCACTATAATGGGAAGAGGCTTGAGCCTGTGTGACAGCAAACAAAATATTGTGAAGCAGCTGAACACAAATATAAACACCTGACTGCTTTTTATTTTAGTTTATATCACAATATGTGACTTGAAATAGCCCTTTCAGTGGCTGTGAATGTGAGCTTGCACCAGTTTCATTTGTAAAATTCATAGTTAAACACTTTAACAGCAAAGCATTTGGTGCATCAGCTCTTCAGGTTTTACCTTATTTTGGAAACAACAGTGAAAATACATTACAGTTCTGGAAATAACGGCGCTTTTATGAATATAAACCAAAAAAAATTCAAACTCTCTACAAAGGTCAAATGATGTGTGAGTGTTTTAAATGAATGCAAATAAGAGTCTTTTTTTTGTTTTGTTAGTTTTTCTTTTAATTAAATTCCACACTTAAAAGTATGTGTGTGCATAACTGTATATGTGTATAATATGTGCATATGTATGTTATTTATATATGTACATATGTATATATATTTTTACGATTTAATACATCTTAACTATTTTTCCTCGTTGTATTTTTTTTCTTTAATTTTGGGAGTTACACTGTCTGAAACTGGTGAGAAACAATATTTCGTTTCAGCTAATACCATGCGTGATGACAGTAAATTACATTGAATCTTGATAAAGGCATTTCCTTCTCAATCAGACATAACACGAGACAGCTCAACCCAATGAAAACTGGTCAAACGGGCAAATATAAGGGCAGGCTTGCTTAGCCGTCCAGCTGTCCACTATGGGAGGGTGTAGAACCTTGAGAGAAAAAATATTGAAGTGTTTGTTTCACATGCATCACCACCCACCTCAGAGTTGAATCTAAGGCGACAGACACCACAGGAACTGGCCTTCCTCTTCAAGGGGGAGGTTAGCCCGAAACCAGGGCTAAACAGAGCTTTGTGGATGTGATCCATCTGCAGCAAAAAAGTGTAACACTTTTTAAGTATTAATTGTGGACTAGCTGTGATATTAACAACAATGGTTAAATTGCCACAAACTTATCTGTCGCAGCATAGAAAAACACACCATCACACTTCTGGAAATGCATCAAATGAATGTGTCGCAACCCTGACCCGCCACCCCTATAAGCTAACATTTGGAGCTCTATTGCCTCCTTGAAACTGAATAACTGAGGGTAATAAAAAATTCCCCATATCAAATATGATGCCCCTTCAAAAAACTGATGTATGAATCTGTTGGCACCCATTCCCTTTTTATAAACAGATATGACATAAACAGACACTGTTGTCAATTCTTTTTTTTCCCCCCATAAATGGATTTTTTAAACAGGGTTGCACCCACTAACACAAGCCAAATAGATCACCTTCTTATTGCTGGTTATAACATATTTAACTTTAGTGCGTTGCACATTGAGGATGCAGACATACACGCAAACTTGCAGAAGCTGATTACTCTCAGTAACTATTTCCTCTCTGGGGACGAGACTGCAAATTATCACAACATTTTACAGACTCTGGTTGCATGCACACTTAAGTCAAACCTTGGTTACACTTCAGCCTGACTGGATAACTGTCCTCATCCCAGTACACACATACAGGACCGAGTATGTTACACACCACCACACTGTTGACTGTGTGAAGAAAATTGATGAAGATATTTCATGACTATAACTTTTTCAGTAGGGGATCATCACACATGAAAGTATTGCCAATTTCACTACATATACGTTTCGTGTTTCTTGAATGGTTATTTTGTCAGATGATGCTACAGTTATGAGGTCTAGATTTTTTTTTAGAGCAGAGCAACAATGCTTTACGTGACTGCAACCTGACGCAGAGTCTTAACAGGATGCTTTTCAAGTGACGTATACAAACTTTATAGCTTCTGTACTGTAAGCATGGCCCATTTGAGTCTAGTTGAGTGTATTTGTGCTGGAGTTGTTCGAGCCCTGATGCATTATCTTTGTGAGTCAGTCTGGTTTTGACAGTTTCAATTTCATGTGATATTAGTCCAGATCCATTTTTTTAGTGTCATGTAATAGTAGTGACTGTGTACTGCTGGCTGTGTGAGCCACACAGAACTGCAAAAGAAACTGAAAACATCTTGATGAGGAACAATTACTGGTGATTGAGATTATGGTACGTTTGATAGCATGTAAAAGTTAGTGACCTTTGTTAATGTTAAATTAACCTGTGCAAGGTTTGCACATGGACCAATTTACTCAACTGTGGGTTAATTGTCTTGAAAACTGTGGAAATTCTAATAAGAGTGTGCTTGTGAACAATTCTCCATTTACAGCATTAGCCCCATCCCTTTGTCTTGCACCTCTGTTTCAAAAAGAATCAGTACTTCTGTGTGAGCATTCAAACTGAGGGATGGGGTTAACTGGCGGGGGTAAGTGTTGAAATAGGATTGGGCCTTATTGTTAAAAATCTCTTATACCCTAATTGTTGATGTTTCTCACACTAGTAGTCACCGCCACTCAATCTTTACTGATTCATTGGTTGCTCTGAGGCATCAGAGTTGTGGGTTGTCCAGCAGATGTGAATTTAAAGTGCTCCAAAGATGCTCTGATTCTTTCTTCTACATGTTAGTACTGGATACCATTTGGACCACCATGAAGCCATGTTGACCACAGCCTCTGCTATCCATTTTAAACAAACAACAAACTTTTTACAGCCACCTTTAAAATCTGCAGGGGTGACTCGCCCATCTGTTCCAGGAAAACTCTGTGAGACTGACAGTGTGAATGTTTTCCCAGTCAAACAGTTGGAAATCATTACCATTTGAAGAAAGTGGGAAAATTAAATAGTTTCTTTGTAGTGATGTTTGTGTTTCCTTCTGACATCAAAAATGCACAAAATAATGATGAAGGTCATGACCTTACATTATGCCACAAACAGTAGAACTCACCATTACATGTGTGTGTGCAGATAATATGCCCACACATTGCTGCACACCTTTGGACATACCTGGAAATCATAACAGGCACATATACGGAGTGTAATAAAAGCTAATTGTATGAGCGGAGCAAAACAAACCTTTTACTTTTTGCCATATATGCAGCCAAAGCAGGGAAGGCTGGCAGTGATGTAATAATGTAAGTGATTATTGGTCACCCAGTTCATTGTGAAATATTTTAATGAATGTTTTTGTTATGTAATTCTACTTGGATGTATGTAAAGGCTTGTTTTATTTTTATTATACATAAGTGTTTTCAATCATGTAAAGCACTTTGTGTTGCCTATGGCATGAAACGTGCTTTATAAATAAAGTTTGATTTGATGTGATCTGATTTCACAGGAGACTTTGCATTTTTTCCTGAGTGCCAAAGCTTCAAACGTCAAAAGTAGAATCTGTGTATGCGTGATCTCTCACGCGTTCTTTGATCATTCTAAGCAGCTGCACTGGAATGCATCTTTTTTCCTCACTGGTCTCTTATCTTTCTGTTTCCCTGCAGCTGTTTGTGTATATGAAACTCAAACACACCCCAATAACAACACAAATGGTTTTCTATGTGTGTATGTGTCTAAGAGTGTGTCTATCAAGTGAAGGATTAAATCTACAACTTTTTGTTAAAACATTTATGAGGATGTGAGTGCAGTTTTATCCTTGTCTGGAATGGAGCTTGAACATCAGCTACAGGCTGCCTCCCTCCCTACTCCTCCTCCTTTCTCAGCCCCGGGGCTTCTGTGTTGCCGTTTGACCTTCCATCACACGTTCATCACTCCACCCCTCCATCTGCTTACCTCTGAACTCTCTACCTCTCCATCTCCATTTGATCAAAGTCACCTTCCTGCTTCTCCATGGACTCACTTTCTTTCCTTCGATTCCCACTCTGTATTTTATAATCAAATAGCACCTGTGGCAAAGTCAGCTTGCCCTTTTCACTCATTTCCTCGTCTTTCCTTTGCACACACAGATACCACATCACCTGCTGAAGCAAATCTTCCTGTGCTGAACAGAGACATCAAAACGTCCACACAGCATCAATTATAATCATTATCAGCACATTATTTCTGGAAACTTTTTCACACTCAAAGGTGGCGGTATGTCAGACATGCTCAGCTCCAGGAAACCAGCTATGGCTGAGACATATGGCAAAGTGAAGAAAAGCAGACTTTTACCTGGATCACAATCAAGCCCTTGAGAAAATTTACAATGATGGATAATCCTTGATTTACTTTGTGCACCAGCTATGCATGAATGTATGACGTCAAGCAGCAAAAAGGAGTAACTTCATGATGAATGAGCTGCAGCATTTGGTCCTTTCTTAAATGATCCTTTTCTTGGAAACAGCAAAACTTTTCTGTTTCCAGTTAAAACAGAAATACTGTCAAACTACAGGCCAAACTAGCAGGACAAACATCCGCAATCATGCAAGCCTGTAACCATGACAACACACATGTGGGCACCAAACAAACTCCTGTGCAGCACTTTATGGAGGAAGATGCACACTGGATCTATTGAAGAGAAAATGCAGGTCTATAAACATGTGCAAGAAAAAATACACACTTTCTAGGAGTTCTGCTGTCACACACCCACAGGTTCAAAACAGAGGAGGAAGAACAGTTTCTGAAATAATAAACTTATGGAAATATTATTGTTATTCCTGAGTCTCTCCAAATAATATTAAAATCTAAACCTCAAATTGAACATGTGACACTGATCAGTGGTCTAATTTATATCATATATATGATACAGCTGAAACAACTCATGAATTATATACAATTTATTTTTTTCCAATGCAGAATACCAGAGATCCAACCTTCTCTCATCATATCTGACACACACCAGATATGAGGGATTAGGTATGTGTCATATCAAAGACTGAATTAAGTCATTATTTGAGATATGATATGACTAAGAATTGACCAGAAGTCTGTCTGTAAAAATTTTACTTGTGTCCAACATGATGTAGTGACTTTCAGTCTGGCGGTATTCCTGCAGACCAGCAGAAATGTTAGAGGTGGAATTAAATAAAATACGTTTGAAGGGATATGACTCAGAAGGGAGAGATTTTTAAAGATATATATCAGGCTGTGTTAAGGTCATCCAACGAGATAAAGCTTTGGAAAGGTGAAGCATGCCAGCAATTTAAAAAATAATATTTGGAATTTGGTTAATTGTGACAAATGAGGAGAAAAAGAGAGAAAGCATGATTGAGGAAAAGGTCAGTTAAGAATATGATGGAGAGGAGAGGAGCTAGAAAACTCCAAATTAGAAAAAAGCACATAAAAAAAGACAATGTAGAAAAATAAATAAATTAAAATAGAATAAAATAAATTTAAATTAAATTGAATTATATATATATATATATATATATATATATATATATACAGAGAAAGAGAGAGCGAGAGAGTGTGTGTGTGTGTGAGAGAGAGAGAGAGAGAGATGTAATTAAAAGACTAATGGAGCAAGTGTAACAGTGAAAAGTGGAAGGAATGGATGATAAGTCTGGAAACGAGAGAGAAGTGAGGTGAAATGGAGGGGAAGGGGCTGAAACCTAGACAAGTTACTCATTTCTAGTAGAAAGGCTTTTAACAGATACAATCATCCCATACACACACATGCAAAATAGATACACTGCAGTCTGAAAAATACCTGCAGTATCAAAACATCATCATTCGCTGACTTGAAAGAAATGTACGTACAAGAGATTGCTCAATTATTTCTTCTGATTCAGGCCAAAAGGAAGATTTTTTGCATTTTCCCGCCAGGGTTATATTAAGAGATAAGATGTGATTCCTGTGCAAACCATATATCAGCCCCAAGACCCGCTTGACACCTCTGCTGTCCTTAGGGCTTTCTTGGCCAGCATTAGTTCCCTCCACCTTCACCCTCCACAAACACAGAAGCAGACAGCTCTAAGAAAAGCTCTGCATGAGGAATACGAAAGAACCAGCTCAACCCCCCTCCTCCACACCCCCCAGGTTGTGTGGAAATGTCACCGCGCTCTGTATCACAGGTGATATATTTGGAAAGGTGTAGGCAGCACACTCATATAGCCTGCTGGTTATTGAACATTTAACTTCCACACAGTAAAATTAACTCAACTTGCAGCAAAAGAACTGGTGCGATAAATGCAAAAAAATAAAAAGGCATTTTAAGATTATGGTTACCATGACAGCCTCGATGACTGACAGTACTCACGTCTGAGAAGCCAGGCAGCAGGTGGAAGGGCAGGAGGGCTTTCAGGTCAGGGGAGGGCTGGGTCCTGCCCAGCATGGGACGAGCCAGAGGTGGCAGAGCACTGTGACAAACATTACCTGAGAAACAACCCAGCAGGGAGAAGACAGACAGGTGGATGAAACATGACGGTGATAATGATGTTGGGAGCTGATGGAGTAGAAATAACACAATTTAATTCTCAAATATTTACAAGTTTTGTTGTTTGGAGACTTTTGCTCCTTTGTTGGTTTAAAGTACCCACTCATCAGAGTACTGCCCTCTGAAATACAACCAAGCACTATAATTACATTTAAGAATGGCTGTGAATGCATGTGCATTTTACATGTTGTGTTTACATGTAATCAAAGCAACCAAATAGAGGTTATGGTCATATTATGACAGTTGTCATATGAGAGATTAAAACGTTCCAATGCCTTTTCATTGAATAAATATGCAAATACACAAATAAATAAATAAAATAAACAAAAAAAAAAAAAAAAAAAAGAAAAGAAAGTGTTTCACACAGTCTGTCAGTCAGCCAATCAGTTAACACACACACACATACACATTAAGGCAATCTGGTTCAGTGAGTCCTTTATAAGCTAGTTTGTTGAACCTGATTGGGGAGCTTTCATGTTGAGCTTGATTACAGCTCAAATCAAGACCAGTGCACAAGTTTAATCATCATAATCAAAATCAAACAACACACCCTTCCGCTCTGCCATTAGTCTGATTGCCTTTGGCTCAAGCCCTGTGAATGTGTTCGTACGTGTGCGCAGCTTGTAACTTTGCGCGTGCTCGATCTAAGTTATTCCTGTTGTAAAAAATAACTTATGAGAAAACTTATGGGATTCTCAAAACACGTGGACAATATGACAGACTGAAGACAGACACGGGTGTAACTTCAGATTTTAGACTTAGTTGTTTGCATCCAACGATCCAACCAACTTTTAGTCTTTTTTGTATTAAAATTTACGGCTTTGAAACAAATAAGGTGTTTAATGAATAAGAATTTTCTTCTTGTGTTTTTAAGGGAGCGCATCTGCCATAATATTTCTACATAGCATACGCTAATCTTCTTTCTGCAGCCCCGCATGCATGATTTTATATTTTCAATGTTATTAGCATATAAACATTCAAATATTATATACCAAACTAAATCTAAGCTGAAACAAAGTGCATGTGTGCTCCTCTGTGCAGGTGACTGACTCAAAGCTCACATCCAACATAACACGGCAACAAGTGACTCTGCTGCGTTATGATCAGATAAAATATTCTTCTGAGACAAAAATGATGCGTTTACGTACCAAAATACATGGCGACAATCAGTGAAATCCGATTGTTGAGCGTTTGATGAAAGTGGTTTTCATTTCAAAGATGAGGCTCCCCGCATCTTCTCCTCGGGTTTCTCCTTCTCTCTGCAGCGGAGCCGCGGGCTGCTCCTTTCCATCTGGATTCCCTCCTCCTTCTACCAACTGCCCACTGCTCCTCCTCCTCCTCTTCTTCTTTCTCATCTCCTCACGATTCCTGCCTAAATCTGCGCCTGAATCTCCATCTACAAATCTGGTTTAAATTCAGTTAATCGACGGAAACTACTATAATTAGTGTTACAGTAGTACCACCCTGGGTTTACAGAGCCCTTAATGCCAGCAAACACACACACACACACACACCCAAAAGAGGTCCTTTTGGCTGTTACACAGCAAGTAACTCATTAACACAAAGATGATGGTATTTCATGTTTTTGTGAAAGCATGCCATTTTAAAATAGGATTACATATCTCAGAGTTTTGAGGCTGCACTGCCAGGCTGCTGTGTTTGGGGAGGAGTGATATGTTCTTCTTATGCTTATTTAAATGCTTTCCCATCCTCACTTCTTTTCCTCTTGGGGCCATGGTATTTTTAGATGCATCCTGAAGTGTACTTTCCTCTTCATGCAGGAAAACTGCATGAAGAGGAAAGTACACTGGACGCATATAGTAACAGCTCAGTCCAGCTAAAAACATCCAGGCTGTATGCTCACAAACATGCATTCAGCACTCAACTTTTAAAAGAATGTAGAGTTGCTTTCTGTCTGTCTGACTAGTGCACACTAATATTTCACATGTACTATATCTTTTGGCACCATGGCCTTGCTTCAACTTTCCTGTCATGAAACTCAAACATATTTCTACTCCGTGCACAACAACATGTGTTTTCCCACAATCCAAAACTCCAGGGAGACTTATCTTAGGAAGACTGTCAAGTTCAGCAGCTGCCGTACTCCAAATACACACACACACACACACACTGTGTTTATGCAACTAGGCTTAATTTTAATTCAGTAATAATAACACTAATGATTCAGATGAAAACGCATTATGTGGCATTCATCTATAACTAAACAGGATAACTTAAAAAATACCGACTGAGCCATTTCTTTTGGACTGCACCTCCATTCATGAGCCACATGGAACAAAAGCTGAAGGGAAGAAAAATAGAGAGATGGAAATATCTACTCATAAACTCAATTTCACGCCCTTTTTGTCACTTAGTGTATTGCCAAGTGTTTTGTGCTCCTCTAAGAAAGAGCAGAGAACTGTGTGGAGGCTGTGTGGTATTACCACACTCCAACTCTCCTTTAAAAGGAGAAGGTGAAGAGTTTCCTCTGAAACTTAAGTCTCATTCACACATTTTGCTGCAAAACTTTGTTGTGTAAAATATGGTGATTCTAAGGTGTGAAACATGACTAAACTAGTAACACGGTGAAAGTCAAAAGTTATGACTGTGAAGAATAGACTATAATAAGGTCAGTGGAAAAGTTGCCAGTCATGGACTAAAACTGGCTTTTGATGCTGCAGATGTCCCCATGTACACACAAATGTAAATTAAGGCTCAGCTGTCTGTTCACAACGATCTTCTTCAACGTTTTTCTTAGTGTCAGGTTTCAGCCGAAAGCACTCAAATAATGGTTTGGTGTATCATCTTCACACCTGCACCACAGACTCACAGACAACCACCAAGGCTGTCATGGCAACAGAGGTATGTAATATTATGTTAAGTGAGCTGACCCTGAAGCGCTCAGATCTGTGGGTTGCTGGCAACCTGCAGCCAGAACAGAGAAATGTGACCCAGACAGGGCGCAGAATGTAGATGCCCAAGCACAGCAGGCTCCATTAGATGCTTTCAAATGAGGTAATTGACTTGAGTTTGCATGTGTGTGCGTGTGCAAGGTGGCAGACAAATGTACAAGCAAATTGTTTGGGAAACTGATTTTTTAGCACATTTTAATGTCATGACAAGCTGAGCTGAGACTAAACAGCTCTAGGCTTCAAGCAGGAGTAATAAACACACAACGTTGTGTCTGCAATCTCCCCCTCAGCTCACTTCCAGCTCTATTTCCACTGCACATTTTTGGGGCATAGATAGTGTGAACGCACAACCACCCAACAGCTCACCTCTCCTTTGATTTGTCGCCATAACAACATCACCATGGTAATCAGCGTGTATTGACTTTGATTCTATTTATGTAATGTTGTGCGCTGACGTGGAAATTTCAAATCTTTGCTGACAGACACTGACAGATGCAGGATGATGGGGAGCAGAGGTATGAGGGGCATGGGGGGCTGTTGCACACTCATACTTAAATTTTGGTTTTCACACAGTTGGAGCCCCATACACGTTTGAGTTCTTTATTATGCCTGCTAGTGGAATCCTCCAGCAATAAGTGTAGTACACAAGCGTGTATGTAAACAATATGTAAACAACTAGCAAATACACTCTTTGCTTTGGGGGATTCTTTTTTTTTTTTTTTTTTTAGCTACACTCCTCCTGGTTCATTTATTTACCTACTGCTATTTCTTTCAGCAGGTGATGTTTCAAGTGATGGCGGATATGTTGAGATTAATTCAAGACTCTTTAGTTTTAAATTATTTCCCCTTAGTTTAGATTTATCTTTAATTTTAGCCAAACTGAGCAGTTCAGGAAAAATGCTGCACTAATCCTCGGCTATAAAGCAAAGAAGAAAATCGGAAAAATATGGAAAGTTATTCCTTTGCGCCTTCACTGCTCAGAAAATCTTGGAGTTCACTAAATGAACTTCATTTGATCACATAAACTCTGATGCATTGTAAGGGAGGCGGTAGTCTGACCATCAGGAGCGACTTAGTTTTGAGTGGTGCTAAACGGCTCTCTGGATCCAGGGATTTAAACTTTAAATTCTTTGATTTTTTCATGATCTGCTTGAACCCCTGAGCCACAGCTGCACAACAAAAATCCCCACAGTTGGAATTTCAAAAGGATATCTGGAAGAGCTTCTTCCCAAGTTACATACTCTAGAAAACTATGTTTAACAGAAAATTGACTTTATTTTTTTTTTTTTTTTTTGAGAAACAGAACAATGATAAGAGAGTTCAGTTGTTTATTTTCTTTTTATTAAAGCTGTCATGTGCATTTGAATGTTTGTGCTGACTGTAGGATTTACATCGCTTGCAATCACATATAAACACACACAAAAACAGGAAGCAAAAATAAACAACAGAACAAGAGCTTTGTGAATCCATTTCAGGAGGTAAAGAGAGGAAGAGAAAGCAAGGTGCAACAGAGATGATGGATTTCATAAGAACTACTTTAGAAGATCCCTTCACTGTGGGTTCAAAGGTCACATGAAACACAAAGATCATAATAAAACCCGTACAGATGTGGTGCTGCAGCTGTAAATTCTTAGCAGATTAGACTCCCCCCAGAAACGAAGTGCTGGAGGCGGAGAAATCATAAACAGTAGATAAACAGATCCATGTTGGGGTCAGAGGTGCCAGCGCTTTAACATCTGAGTCCTGGTTTTAGATGCTCTTTTTACAAGCTACACATGTCTAGTAGCATGGCAGTAATAGCCATCACATGTATGTGTTAAATTCAGCTCTTTCCAACCACAGCAAGAGCCTTGCCTCCAGGGCGAGGTCAGAAACACACGAAGAGAGGAGGAATTTGCAAGAACCTGAAGTGATGAGAAAACATTGCTTCACTGCTCAGTGCTCTTGTTCTGACTCAAAGAACAGAGAGCTTGTAATTCTTTAAGTTTCAATTTTCTTTCACTACACAAGCATTACATCTAGACTTAGGAGGACAAAGCAAGATTTAAAGATTTCATGACCAGGATTTCAACCTGCTCAGCCTGTATGGATTATTACTCCAGATGTCTTTACCCTGCCCATAAAAATATCTTCATTCACAAGATATAATTAAACATTTACTGCCTGCTGCAGAGCCTCCCTATCATATTTTCACAAGACAGACTTAGTAAAAACATTTATGGTCATTTCACTGTGGCAAAATCATCTCCGGCAGAGAAATCTTGCTTGGGGGGAGTCTGTGCTCGCACACACACATGCAGACGCATTGAAACCACAGCAAAGGCTCCCCATGCACATCTGTTTGCCAGAGATAGAGCACTATCTGTCCAGAATGTCATTAGCAAGCACTGCTGTAGATATATATTCTCTCAGCTGTGCCATATGAGCCTGTCCAATCACATCCACAGCAATGAGATCCTCTGCATATACACATACTGGCATCAAAGCATCCAGTCCGTCAATGAATTTACTATTTGTGAGAGAAAAGTGTAAATCAATTCCAAGAAGCCGCAGAAGTTTTCTTCTATAACAACAATCCTGCGCAAGCTAAATATCATGACCATTAATGGAAGGCCCAGTGAGGGATTAGATGGATGAAACATGTGGATTAGTAGTAAATTAGACTTGGAGTAAATTTATTTCAGCACTGCATCGTCAGGTTTTAAATACTGCCACCTACAGCCTGATAGGAGTCAACACCTTCAACGCATCATATCAGCTGTATAAGCAGCTCCAACATCTTCTAAGTGTATTTTCTTGTTTAAATGAAACTGTCTCATCAAATTATTGTGCATATTAGACACAAACATGATTTTTATTAATATTATCAGAGTAAAATGTTAATACCCCATCAAATGTTGTAGTATTATGACATTTGATTAATGGGAAAATAGTGCAGGAAAACTGGTATGTAAGAAAGGAGAGACTGGTTGGTCAGGGTTTCATTCTTAAAACAAGATCATATCCATGAGCTCTGAGAGAAAAGAAGACTGAAAACATCATGAGATCAGCACTGTGTTTAACTTTATCACATTTCTTTGGTATAAACTGGACAAAAGAATGAAAAACAACAACAAATATACAAGGAAGGGGCAGTTATATGGAAGCACTTTGGAGGGTCTGTTTATTGATGAAAGGAAGCTGGACATTAACTAGCTCCCCTGTTCCTCAAGTGCTTAAAATGTGGGGTTATTGGAAGGTTTTGATTGCTTGTATCAATAATAAATGTACACTACTCCTTCCTACTAACCGCTCTGCTTTAGTTTATGTGTCTCATGCAGGTAATGATAATTAAATGAAAACAAAATTATTTAAATAATTTATTCCTGATCAAACTCTGTGCATTCTTTTATAAAGACAATACAACTTTGCAAACCATCACTAAAAACATAAAAAGAAAAAGAATTGCCCAACAACCACCATAAGTAATGTATAAAATAAGGATTTACTAAATATTTGCAACATGTAATCAATGAGCTATAAACTGTACAGTTTTTGTTTTTTAAATCATTTCACGAACATTAACCTCTCTTTCTTGCTCTTCAGACTAAACTTGAGGCTACATGCTCGATTGACAGTCAAGCAACATGTTGATTCAACACAGTCAAGGGAAATCTTTTTGGGGACAGCAGTCTGTTAGGAGCTCTTGCAGCAGCCTTTACGTTCTCCCTGAGTCTCACTGGTTGGTCCAAGGGGGCTGGACAGGGTCACAGCACTAATAGAGCCACGAGTCACCTCTCTGCTGGCTACCTTCCTATGGATGGCTGGGGAGAACAAAGACAAACACTTCAGGTCTAGATCCAATATGCTGAGTAAACACACATCAAACAGAGGATGCATGTTTTGCCATTTTGTACCTGTCAGAACTTCATTGAAAGCAGCTTCTACATTTGTGGAGTCCAGTGCCGATGTCTCCATAAACATGAGCCCTTTCTTGTCTGGATTGGTGCAGGGTTTAAAAGAAGTCATTCAAAGATCATATTCAAAAAACGCACGAGCATTTAGATTGTTTTCATGAAAATGATTACATGGATAAGTCATATAAAGACATTTTACATTAACAATAGTGCATCAACCTGCAAAGTCTCTGGCTTCCTCTGTTGGCACAGTCCTGATGGTGTCCAGGTCGCTCTTGTTTCCGACCAACATCACCACCATGTGAGGGTCTGCATGGTCATACAGCTCTTTCAGCCACCGCTCTGCACTCTCATAGGTCAGGTGTTTGCTAATGTCATACACCAAGAGGGCTCCAACTGCTCCTCTGTAGTACCTGAATCCACCAATGACAGAAACCAAATGTACACAGGTTGGATCTTGCATTCACACTGAGAGTAGTCATTAGTCAGACTCAGACTGCAATCAGACTGCTATATGTAGTGGAACCAAAGTTAAAATTGTGTGTGAGTGTGTGTGTGTGTACCCACGCTGAAGTGATAGCCCTGTATCTCTCCAGCCCTGCCGTGTCCCAGATTTGAGCTTTAATGGTGAAGGTGTCCAGCTGAACAGTTCGTGTGCTGAACTCTACACCGATGGTGGTACGGCTGTCATGATTGAATTCATTCTTGGTAAAGCGGGACAGAAGGTTGCTTTTTCCAACACCAGACTCCCCTATCAACACCACTAAACACACACAGATGTCTTACATTTAAATCAGGTTTAACTACACTTTAGGACAAACAGTACAAACATATCACTGACATCTGACAGAAACTCTAACAAATCAGATATCAGATAGATAATCAGAACGTGTGCAGACTTTCTGCCACCCTTACAACACACCGACATTATAATATGACACAAACGTGGCAGATCTACACATTAGCTGACTTCTCAGAGCAATGAATGGAATGGAAAGTTAGTGCTGGTTTATTTTAGTAAGGAAAATATGAAAACACACACAACACGCTCTCAGGACATTTTAAAGGTTATGTTTTTCTAGTGGGTCAAAGTTTAAATGGTTTACAGCCAAATGGGCAGGAAGCATTCACTTCCTTCTTTTCCTGCTCCCTGTTGTTCCATGAAAAATTACACCGGACAAAATATACAGTAATAAACACGACAGGCTTTATCCACACCTTTACAATCATAGCTGATTTACATGACTCACCTTTAAAAACAAAATTGTACGAATCATTAGTTCCCATGCTGCAGTCAGTGGCAATGGGTTTCTATTAGTATCCCAAAGCCAGTTTTGAAATGTAAAGTTTAAAAAGAACACAAAACGGCCTCACTCCACCAGCACAGTAAATGAAAAAATAGACTTCTTTTTCCTCAATGTAAGAAACCTCCTGAATGAGAGCAGACGGGGAAGTAACAGGATTCCCAGTTGCTCATCAGCTGACACCCAAAGAAGGGCTGGGGGAAGGAGAACAGGTGGAACAGGTAGAGCAACTTGCAGGTGGAGACTCCACCCTCTGCAACGCTCTTCTCACTCTTGGATTGTGATCATTTGTATGACAAGGCCTCACCCAACAAGTAGGTCGCCAGGGCATGTCGCTCTTTCACCACGTGTGCTTTGTGGTGCAGATTAATAACTGACATACAGTTGAAGCCAGCAAATTAGAGGCTGGGCTCTAATGAAACAACTCAGCCATCAGGAGATACAGTAGCACAGCTTCTAGTAGAATATACAACTATCAGTTTTATATATATCACCGACAATTGAAACAAAACAAATCTGGACAGACTACAGAGAACAATGTTCAGGGTTAGGTATACAAATTTAGCCCACTGTTGTGGCTAGTCATTATAACCAGAGCATTTACAGTCTGTTATTTATTATTGGAAATTCTGTTGAACAGATAGATGTGTTTCTCTGTACACAGCAATATTTGAAAGTTTCCTTTCAAGGAAGATTAATAAAAAAAATAAAAAAAAATGAAACACTTGTTTGTACTTTTCAATAAATCAATATTACTCCACATCTTCAAATATAACAATTTGTTTTTCCAAAACCACAGAAAAACCACATTTTATTCTCACATTTCCCTTGAGACAAACGGAAGCAGAACCTTCAAACACTGCGTCAATGTACCCCCACCGAAGTCATCACAAGCTGTAATCAATTAACACACAAGACTGTTTTTGACAATTATTTATTACTTTTTTTCTTAGTACAGTACTGTTAAAAGTTAGTTTCAACATTTTCAACTGGGAAATGGATTTTTTTTGTTGTCGTTTTTCAGCTGAGGTCAACAGACAAAGCAAAGCTATTGAGCAGTTGCCAAGGTTACCACAACTACAATGCTGAGATTTTCAAAAGGAAAATAATAATAATAATAATAATAAAACAATCTAGACTTAAGATTTGAGAAAATGTATGATACCACCATACCAGAATTATTTTTAAAGCCTTTCCTTTTTTTCAACTGATTGATTTCCACATTTATGTGAAACAAATTATTTATGATTTCTAGGTACTAAATGCACCTCAAAAAAAAAAAAAAAAAAGGAAAGAAAAGAAAAGAAAAAAAGAAAAAAAAAAAGAGAATGAATAATCAATTTAAAATGAAAGGGAAGCTTGTTTTTGTATTATTCATATTCATACTAACAGCAATCTCTGTTTCAGGGATGCTGCAAAGTGATACTCGATAATGGCTCTGAATAGTCCTGAATGATGCTGTGAGAAATGCACTGGGAGGGATGGTGTCTAATTAACCCACTGAGCGAGGCTGTAGCTTGCT
Source organism: Melanotaenia boesemani (assembly GCF_017639745.1). Classification (NCBI taxonomy): domain Eukaryota; kingdom Metazoa; phylum Chordata; class Actinopteri; order Atheriniformes; family Melanotaeniidae; genus Melanotaenia; species Melanotaenia boesemani. Next base: position 15,900,274 of record NC_055698.1, on the reverse strand, counting down.
GACAATGCTCTCACAAGGCAGTGCAGGACAGCAGGAACAGCATTGGTGCCTCAGAAGGAAAAAGACACTGTGCACTCGTGGGTGGGCACTTTGATCTGGAATGACAAATTACAACTTCAGGGAAGTGTGCAGGGTGTCATGATATTAGGCGCTTGCAATAAATAATGGAGGCTGTGTGTGTAGAATCTTAAGAATGGGGGGAGAAAGGGAAAAACGAGGTTAACCATCTGTGTGGACAAGATATCCTCCCACTCGTCGTCAGGATTACTGCCTGTATAACAAAAAACTACTGCGCCGCCCAACAGTAGCCATATATGAAACAAAGCTATCTGCCAATCACATCACACGGGTATTATCTCTATCATGTAAATGTTTTCCTACAACACTCTACTCCAGATTTCTGTGAAGGAAACAATGAATGAAAAAAATGCTTGGTAATCCCTTTCCGAGACAGGATTTTGCTCCTTCACTCTACACCAGAGGATCCATCCAGGTGAAAGCGGTTCAGTCCAATTTAACAGCAGAACTGGGATCTCTAGATCTGGGAGGATGATGCCAAAATGAAATTAGAGGGCAAAGGGAATGATGTGAGAACAGATGTGTCGTAAGGGTCTTGCAGTTCCTGCCCAAGTTTCTTCTTGATTGGGACAATACACTAAAATTTCTCATGGTTCTCTGTAGATTGAGTGTGTTTATGAGTTAAGTATGTACTTATGAGCATGTCTGTGTGTCAGTATGTACTGTATGTCTTTACGAGGGCTGTGAGCCCAGCAGTCTCTCAATAGCGGCATTGATGTCTCCTCCGGTAGCAATGAGGGCCTGCAGGTTGGCCTCGCGGTTGATGAAGCCCATAGCGTTCAGCTGGTCTAGCTGGGACTGGAACCGAACCTCTGGAGTCTGGGTCTACAGAAGGAGAATTAATAGAACTTCAAATCAAATACAAAACATCATACAGGTTTTAAGATGCAATTCCTGTGCATATAAACAGGTATGTACCGTTGCACTTCCTCCACCACCTCCACCAGCAAACATCTGGAGCATCTGCTGCATCAGCTGCTGCTGGGCGGTGTTTGTTCCAGCACTGCTGGGCGAGGACGCCGGGTTCTCTGTGGGCATGCCCCCTCCTGTGGGTATGCCAGGAATCCCACCTGGCATCAGACTGGGCCAGAAAAACAAAAACAAAAAAAATGAAATGTTAAAAGAAAATTTTCCACAAGACACGTGATGAGTGTTTATCTCTCTGCGTAGGCATACCTGGGCATGAGGCCTGGGGCTTCTGTCTGCAGCGTCTGTAGACCCTGTTGGATCTGCATTAGGGCTTGCATGGCCCGGGGATTGGTCATCACTGACAGGGCCTCCGGGTTCTGCATCTGCACCCCAACAGAAGCAGCAGCCACAAATTAACCAAACAATCCACAACATGTGCGCTCAAAAAGATAAAGAACAAATACAAATTATCAAGATAACTTGAGAGTAAAAGAAAAAAATTGGGAATTGTAGAAAAGTGATATTTGAACTGCTGTTCAAATATTTATTTAATTCTTTATTAAGTAAAAAAAAAAAGATTTAAAATTATTGCAGTTTTCTTAATTAGACTGTCTTTTGTGTAAAAATAGATGGCTTTCTGTATGAGACCTAAAAAGAATTGCCACTAGCACATTTTGGGTGTGGAAAATTAAACTTAAGTTGAACAAAGTAATTAAATTAATTAAATTAAGTGAATTATTTAATTTATTCATTTTGAAAAAGCCATTCTTTTTTATGTTCTAAAGTAGAGAGTTAGATTTAAAAAAAAAACAAAAAAAAAAACACCAGAGTCCAATTATAATGCCCATGTGCTGGGTTGTGCATGCGTGCAGTTTAAAACTGCAAGGTAGCAACAGGTACTTGATCGTACACACAGGCTGATGACAGCATTAACGCCATGCAGACCCCACTGGAGTCTCCAACACTGGCAAAGTTCAAATATATATAAGCAAAATATCATTAATGACATTATTTCATTTTACAATTCAAATAATTTTCGAAACATAAAAGTTTTGTGTTTTGAAAATGAAATTTATGTTAAATTCAACTTAGTGATACAATCACGCCACCTGCTGCTGGACACTGGTAAGCAACCTCCACTGTTTAGGCTCTATGTAGTTTTAAAACAATTAATATGTAGTAGCCTACCAGATACGTTTGCATTCTGCTGCAATAATAACATATTCAGAAAAAAAAATCTAATTTATTTATTGAAACGGACGTCGATGCGGAACTTCACCACAGCCTACAACCCTACCTTGTAACGCTTCCTGTTTGTGCTTGTGGTTGTACTTGATGAGTCATATGACAGTTTGCATCAGAGCACCACTGGTCTGTTTTTTTTTTTTATTATTTATTTCATATCCAGGTTGATCAAAACTTCTTTTTTTTTTCCAAAAATCCAGAACTCAGAAAATAAGCAAAAACGTTGGTACCTGCTGCAGAAAGACGGGCAGCTGAGCTCTGAACTGTTCCTGCAGCTGTGGGTTTCCAGCAAACAATGGATTATTCATCAAAACCTTGTAAAGAAAGGGGAAGAGAGAGAGAAAAAGAGTCAGGGATATTAGTTATTCAACAATGCATTATGCAGTTTATATATTAAACACCTAAATAATGCCTCCCTCAGCAAATTTGCAAAAAAAAAAAAAAAAAAGAAAAAAAAACATTGAACCATAAAAATGAAGAATTATTACGAATCCATGATTGTTGTTATTTAGAAACATAACTGCTAGCTTATCCTGGTTTGGTGTCCAGTCAGTCGTGGTTATTAAAAGCAGACGAGAGAGAGCTTTTGTTCTTGCAATTTCATGAAAATGTGTGTTTAACAAGGAATGCCATCCTGCTTGGCCAATGAGATGCTCATCTTGATATTCTATTACAAACCTATGACTTGTGACTATTTAAATATGTCCTCTGTAAAATCTTGCTGCAAATTTTGAATCTAAAATTTGACAGTTTACCATGTAATAATAAAAATAATTATTTTGTAAACTAGTGTGTAAATAGCTTTTTCCCCTTCTTACCTGGGAGGCTAACTCTGGGTTTTGAGCCAGTGACTGCATCATGCTGCGCATGTAAGGAGCAGACAGCATGTTTTGCATCAGCTGAGGGTTTTCCGAGATCTGTTGCAGTAGACTCTGCATGCCTGGACTGTTGAACATGCCTTCAACACACACACGCAAGAATAAATTAGTGGAGAATCTGAATTATGTGCCAAATGCATGTGTATTAAGTAAGATGGCCTGATCGGTCTTACCATTTCCCAAACTACCAGGATTGATGCCAAGAGGGTTAGACACACTGGGGTTGGTTCCCCCTGTGGTGGTGGTACTTCCTGTGGTCCCCCCTCCACTCTCAGAGGGGTTAGAAGAATTTGGTGTCCCCCATGGATTGGGCAGGGGCTCTCTATTCTCTGTCCGTGATGGCTGAGCACCAGACTCAGAGTTCCCACCTAGAGCTGAAAACGGGTTGCTACCAAACTACAAGGAAAAAGTTTAAACACATTTAGAAAAACTAAAAAATGTCTAAATACAGTTACAAATGCAAAATTTGTAAATGAAAACACAGCAAAGGTTTCCACAATTAGTGAAAACAAATACAAATAAAGGCCAACACAGAGCACAAAAACACCCAATTCAATTTGTAAACATTCTTCACGGATACCTGTTCTCTGGCAGCGCTGAACATGGGTTCCTGGATGTCTGTGTACATCCTCCGCAAGGCATTGTAACCTCCTGGGATGCTCTCCAAGTTGCTGAGAGCCCGGTCCTGGTTTCGCATCATTTCCTGCATCATAGCTGGGTTCCTGGCCAGCTCCATGGTCTGGGAGGCAAGATAAAAAAAGGGGAGCGGAAGAATGTCTGTTAAGGTTTGTTTTAAACAGAGCAAGCCAAACTGAGAAAATGCAGTGGGAGATTACTATAATTACTGTTCTAAACTGATAATTGCCTTTTAATCCCTCTCCATTTTCTTTACCTGCCGCATGAGCTCAGGGTTATTAAGCATGTGAGAGATCTCAGGGTTGCGCTCCATCAGCTGCTGCATCTGAGGATTAGCCATGATCATCTGTCTCATCAGGTCAGGGTTGGACATCATGTTCTGCACCAGCGGGTTCTCCATAATCTGAGAAAGCATCTCTGGGTTTGACATGAGCTGCCTCTGCATCTGTTGCTGAAGTTCCATGAAGTTGGCAGAGCCCATGCCCAGTCCAGCCAGACTGGCCAGGTCACCAAAGCCAGCTGAGGGAGGATGGACAGAATTGTTAAACATGATTCATTATACTCTTTGAAAGGTGAAAAGTTATTAAAAATAAGTAATTACATACAGGTGGACTCACTAAGTATATTGGGTGTCTGTGTGGGTGGTGGGGCAGAACCAGTTGAGCCTGTTGTAGAGGCTGGGTTCGTGCCTGGACTAGAGGTGGAGGTACTGCCTGCCTGAGTGGAGGATGAGCTAGAGGCTGAGGTGCTACCACCATCTGCTGCCCTGCAGAGATGAATTGCAGTCATATGGAAAAAGTGAGAAATGCAGTAAATTCAACTCAATGTGTTTAGACAATGTTAAGTTAAATGCAACAACAAAGGCAAGTGAGTCGTCTGTACACTAGGATATACACCAATACCTTCTAGAATCCCTCTTAAACAGCTTGTTTAAAAAGTTCTGTTAAACCAGAATGTTTTGTATAAAATAAATAAATAATGCTGCCTTACTTGTGTGCTGTCTTTATGACTAGGTGAACTGTCAGGCCATCTTTGATGCCATGTTGGCTAAGGCTGTCACCATCCTTCAAGATCTTCCCTGCAAAAATCAGAACCAACTGGTCCTGTTTGGCTTTGAACCGTTTCGAGATCTCTTCTTTAAACTGTAAGACAGAAAATAAATAATGAGGTGACCCAGATGGCTCATCACACTGAAACCTAAAAGTAAAAAGAAAGAAAGAAAAAAGTTCACTTGTCAACAGGTATAGTTTTATTTTGCCCAGTCACGCCACAATCACAATCACGCCAGTGTTGTGTTGTGAGAGAACGATATATCGATAGATTTTAATTTTTCACTGGTGAAAACATTTATGAATAACAGGAATAATTTGAATTGTACCAACTAACTTTAAAGAAAAGGTTAATATTTCTCCTTAGTGCAGCTCAAGTGCAGTTCTGTTTTGCTGGAACATTCAGACTGTACAGATTCTATTCCCACAAAAGTACTTTTCCTTATCCTATTAGCAGTGGCCTTGTAGTAAATCTGCCAAATTACTATTAGCTTTTGACTTTGTTCCAAAAGATCATTTTTAGAGTTGATACAGTATGTGTGTGTATATATATATATATATATATATATATATACACACACATATATACATATATATATATATGTCTTATTTATATAATTTGGCTACAGTTAAGTTGAATAAATGGTTACTGATGGTCATAAGGTCTTTAGCCTGGAACTTGCTATAATAGACCTAAGGCAGATTTTATGTTAAGAATAAATAGATAAATACATAAAACTATTCAAACTATGTTTTTGTAAAGTCATTGCATCTGAGAGTCTTGGGGGGTTTTCTTTACATTGTCGATTTTCACTTTTGTTTTCACTTTTTTTTTTTTTATCTTTGTTTCGTTTCACTGTTCAAATTCAGTTATGTGATTATGTTAAATTTGTTATTTGTACATATGATAGAGCTGGGCGATTAATCGATAAAATCGATAAATCGAATTTTCCATTTCTGGAGATTAATTTTTTTGAAAATCGGGATTTTTTTCCATAGTTAGTTAGCAGCAGATTTAGCCCTCCCTCCACACCAGAACGGTGTTTGTCTGACAGATTTTCAGTAAAGTGACCGTCACTCACGCCTGGGATTTAGCTGTGCATATAACTGCAGTGAGAAATGCTGCTCTCTATGAGATGCAGAAGTCAACTTAACCCACAAACACTAGTTAAGAGACAACCTTCATCAGGGGAATTATTTCTGCAGTGGATCCTGTATGATAAGGATCCAGATGGAAAGCGATCACGGATGCATTGTGTCACATATTTCAATGTAAGATATGAAGTCGTTTATATGGTGGAAGAGCTATGACATTATATGCTTTATTTTTGCTAGCATTCATCTATATAAACAAATGAATGTTTTTAATAAGTTTATTTATGTTTTGTAAAAGAAAAGGAAAAAAAATCGATTAAAATCGGAAATCGGATTTGGTTATAAAAAATCGGAGATTTTATTTTTAGGCCATATCGCCCAGCCCTAACATATGATATATATATAGTCTTCAGGTGTCTGTATGTGCATGCGTCACTATAAAGTACTTTACGGTATAGTGCATTTGTGAGTGAGTAAGAACCTTTAGTCATGTCATTACACATAAATTTAGCACCTTGAATAAATTTTAGTATTTCTTATACATATCTGCAAGTACATGCTAGGGACTACAATGGAGCAAAATGTGTTGGGTGTAGAAAATGTGTAGAAGACAGTCAACCATATTTTAAAAATTTCTGTAATAACTGTATAACAATGGTCTATTCATGCTGATCCTTTGCCTATAACAGTTGCATGTCTATATTTAAATCCTAATCTTAACTTTGACTATGTTGATAAGCCAATGCAAAGATAAATAAACATATATTTTATTGTAGTAACAGGGATTACGTTTGGTTTCATTGTAACTTGTTGCCAAGCCAACAGTAGCCCTGAGAATACTACAAATTCCCAAGGAAGCAGAATGACTCAGTGGCAGCAGTGAGAATGTTCTAGAGTGAAGCAAGCTTTGACTTTTCATTTAGCTGTCCAGCTGAAATAGGATGTGAAAGTGATACAGTATATAGTTTATCATAACCACTTTCATGATTCCATCAGCCTAGGACGAGCGTTCCCGTCAGCTGACACTTGTTTGGCTACTCAGATGCTAACGCTCGATTCGCAAGCTGAGTTAGCTCACTAGCTAACCGCTACCTGGCTAACCGGTTAGCAATTTCAAGTATTAGCGCGGTCATGTGTCTCTGCTGGACATCAGCTACGTTAATATCGCTAATAAAATGAAAATCTAAGCAATACTACTCCCATTTCACAAAACCCCTTTTACTTCACACACTCTCAGTAAGCCGGTAAGAGTGAGGACAAAGCTAAAGGAGCTAACAAGTTAGCTTCCTAGCTGAAGTTGTGGGCAGGGGCATGACGTTAGAGCACGGCGATGAAGAGCACCCGCCTGCTGTGAGATCAACAAACCTGAGTGACAGAGGCATCTTCAGCGATGGCGATTTCTTCCTTGTCTTTAGGGGTTTTCACTGTGACCTTAATAATAGTTCCTTCTGAGGCTTCAGCTTTATTATTGTTGTTGTTACCAGGATCTGCGGCGCCTTGGTCAGCCATCTTTACTCCGCCGATGGAAAAGCTCAAGTCTGGCGTCAGCTTCCGGGTCATAAAAGGTCAAACTTTTTTTTCCAGAAACAACGTTAACAGTTTCTACAGCACGCCGGAAGACACAGCTGATGATGTGTGTTATTGTTCATCTCTCAGTAGTAAGTTATGGCCTTTCTCAATATATGTTGAACAAAAGGCCAAACAAATACAAATACATGTACATGATAGATAGATAGATAGATAGATAGATAGATAGATAGATAGATAGATAGATAGATAGATAGATAGATAGATAGATAGATAGATAGATAGATAGATAGATAGATAGATAGATAGATAGATAGATAAATAAACAAATAAGCATTGAAGTAAAATAGTTTTAAAAAGTAAATAAAATGAGAGAAAAGATTAGTTTTAATTTTGATGACAGAGATTACATCTGTTTTGGATGATCTAAGATGAAGATTTATTTTGTACCAGAAAATCTTAAAAATATTTTGACCCCAAACCCATAAAAGCATTATAATCCCGTAGCAATATTTTGCAGCTGATTCTGAGATGGGAAGATAACGAGGGTGGAGATCTTAGAAATAGAATTTCGATAAATAGATATTATCCACTTTTTAATCCATTTATTGTATTAAAAGTCCAAGAGCGAACAGTTGCTCCGGGTGACAAGTTTCACCTGCATTAGCATATTTAGCATCTGAGAAAATGCAACTGTGCAGCTGTAATGATTTGCATGTGCAGGTATTGCATAACAAGCTGCAGCCTGAATGAGCTGCAGTTGTCTGTTCAGTCTTTTAGGAAAACTAGTAAATACACTGCTCAGGTTTACTAGAATTAAATGCATAGACCAGCTCTTTCAAATTTATCTGAAATAATAGTCCTTTAATCATTTAAATGCTCTTCAGGTAACAGTAGCCTAACTTTGTGAATAACCTAAAATGGCTGTTGAAATTAAAGTCTATTCTGTGAAATCATTCAGATATTTGTCTTAGTTGTATTTTTTTTTTCAGTTCAGCACTAATTTTTTATTAGTTCTTCCTGTGATCCAAATAAAATAACCCATATTTTGTCTTTGTTAAAATTACTAAATGTTACTATTAATTTGTTTAAGATACTCAAGGAACTTAATTTGTTGCTTTACACAATTTAACCTTTTAAAATCCCCAAAGTTTCAACTAAAACTGTTACTTATGTATAACAAGACTTTGTTGTGGACCACCTATTTTAGTGGACTACTGCTGATGTAATAGAACCGTTTTTTTTTTGTCATATTCAAACCAGTTTAGCCTGCGATGGACTGGTGACCTGTCCAGGCTGTACTCTGCCTCTCACCTGCAGTATACCTGCTGAGATAGGCTCCAACTTCTCCGCGACTCTTAATTGGACGAAATGGTACAGAAAATAAATGAATGCATGACACTAGTTTAGCAGTGTGACAGAAAGTCCTATTTAGCAAGATAATCTACTGTTTTCAGAAGATAGCTAAAGGCCATCACTTTTGGCTGTGCATTTAGTGATTTTTATTTATTTATTTTTTATCAACCACTGTATGCATTGAGAATTTATTACTTGTCTGTGCTCTGTCCTCTAGTCTGTACAATGTGTTCATGCAGTGTCAACCAAGGGAAAATGTGCTATAGCAAAGCTGTGAAAGATAAGATTCCTCTGTCAGAGTTATTGTGATGATACCCTTTAAAATGGGTCAAATTACATGATTTTACCAATTCATGTGTATAAATGATGTTCTTTAGAATAAGACATTGTGCCTTTCTCTCTCATTTAGACAGCTTGGTTCTCTTCATGATAGGTTGATGTCCAGGAATAAAATATAAAATGCAACTGTCGATTGATACTCTAGATCGATTTATTTAGCAAAATTCTCACCATATTTTGCAGATTAGCTAAATCCAGTTTAATCTAGTTACTTAAACAAATACACATTTGATACATTTGACATATTTCATAATAAAAAAAAATAACTCAGCCTCAAAATGAAGCACAGAGATTCAGTTTGCTCTAAACTCATCACAGTGAGACAAAACTCAATCCAACTGTACAAATAATGAATCTCTAAATTCTACATCTAATACTTTCTAAGAAAAATCATGCTAAGCTAAGTTAAATATTTAACTTAAAAAATCTACATAGTTTTTTTCTTCACACAGCTGTGACTGAGTCTGAGAAGACCTATTATCCTGTCTTTTTTGTTTTTAAAGTCATTGTCACATCACAGTGTCATTGGTTATTCTGCAGCAACCATTACATCATCATCCTTTGGCAGCTTCTGCAAACATTGACTTCACTGAAAAACTCAGTTTTTACTAGTTTGTGTAAATAAATAAACTAAAATGGTGCAATTTGTAGTGGGCACAGATAATGGTTTTTTATTTTTTATTTATTTATTTATTTATTTATTTATTTATTTATTTTGTCCTGTATAGACTGGCAGACTAAAATATAAATTTATGCACACCCCAACACATGCAACACAGAATGTAAAAAGTTAAAGCAGGAAATCCTCCATGAAATCCCTGAATATGCGCTCTATTGTAGGCAGAAATTAAAAATTATTTATCGCCCTTATTAAAGTGGATGTAATGTAACCTAATATTTTTTTACATTAATTAATTAATTGATGGATTGGTTTGTCCAGTGAATTTGACCTTGCTTTATATAGGAAAACCCCTTAAAAGGTGAAAATGAAAAAATGTGGGTTGTCTGCCTGGTTTACTCAGTATTAGCCTTAATTATTGACTTGAATATTTGACACAGATGCACACGTTGGTTGATGATTTGTATATTAACTTGTTATTTATTGAAAAGTTGATTTTCACTTAGAGAACATGTTTATTTAAACAAAATATCCATACCATCACTGATTATTTAAAAGAAAAAGAAATCAACCCTTTTCTTTAACATTATCCATCATAACTGAGTGCTAGTTCAACCTATCTCGAATCTAACCTCAACTTTAAACAAAAATTTAGCCTTTCTTTAGATCTGAATGCTGGATAAATTGCCCTCATGGTAAAGGAATGTGCAACGATAGAAACATGTCATGCGTTAGTTTCTTTTTAAATATTTTTGTGTCATATTGGGGACTTAAAATATTCATTTCAGTGCTTTGTGTAAGCTTTGGCTTTAGATATAATCAGATATTTTATATAAGTTAAAACAGTCTTGTAGTGGACATAAACAGGTATTGCCTGTATACTGTAGAGTGCTGCCTCTATATGTGACGCCCCCATGAGACGACAACACTGAAAGAGAAGTGTGTGTTTCAGCATGTTGCATTGACACAGACAGTCCTGCATACCTATGCATATCCCCAGTTCTAGAGTACACCATTTACAAACAAACAAAACCCCCCCAAAAGAGATACATTGACCACCACCCCTTCTCTAAGGCCCCAGTACCCCGCCACCCCACCCCTACCCCCCCACCTCTCTCTCCCACAGACACACATACACACTCAATGTACAGGGTCACATGCACTGTAGGGTCTCATTCAAGTGCAGCCCACACAGGGAGACCAATGGCAGCAAAGGATTTTGCTTTCATCAACAAAAAAGACGAGGGGACGACTTTTCGGTTGTAGCATTGTCTGTGACTTTCTCTCTACCCACCAATTGAGCAACAGTCCTCGCTGTTTTCCATCCACCTGTTTCTATCTATACCTCCCGAAGGTGGGCAGAAGAGACGGTGCTTTTCCAGAAACAAGGTAAGGGTTCAAATTTCTGGGTAGATTTTGAGTGTTGTACATGCATGATGACTGTGACTGGATAGAGGCTGGCAGAATCAGATATAACATCATTACTGATTAACAAGTACTGGTGTTATGTGAAGATCTGAAGAGGGGAACAAACACAAATTTGCAGGATCATAAAGAATTGCTTTGAGACAGGCTTTGCTTTGGACGTATTCTTCTATTAGCAATGTCTCCAGTAAAAAAGAGGTAAATGTATTTGTTTTTTTCTTAATTGATTAGAAACCCAGGCTGTTTCAGTACGAAATTCTACTTTGCCAGGTTCAAATGCTGTCTTATTTTTAGTTTCATTGTCTGATTTATAAATCTTCATGTCTGTATTTTGAATTGTCTTTTTGATTGGCTCCTTCCCTCCCAAAAAATATCATGATCTAACTTTTTTCCCACTTTCTTCTTTAGACTAGGCAGCACATGCATGAACACTATGTGTCCTAATAGATTTTTGAAGTGTTTAATGTTCTGCTGTTAAAGTAATTTATAGCTTTAAGTCATTAAACATGTTAGTTAAGGTTTCACTCTCTTCATCTCAAACCTTGATAAATGATGTAATGTGAAATGCATTAACTCTTGCTATTTTATTTTATAGTTGCTCTGCTGCTGCCCCATTATCTCAGCTCAAGATGTACAGCTTCATGGGAGGGGGTCTGTTCTGTGCCATCGTGGGTAACATCCTGTTAGTGGTCTCCACTGCAACAGACTACTGGATGCAGTATCGTCTCTCTGGAAACTATGCCCACCAGGGTCTCTGGAGGTACTGCATGTCCAACAAGTGCTACATGCAGACTGACAGCATAGGTAAGACTTTATTTAATCTGTTTAGTGTTTTTATTATTAGTGTTTTACTGTTGTGTGACTGACAAAGAGCAGTTCTAAATGCAATTTTGAAACAAAAAAGGTTAGACGACTTGTGCAGTAAGCTATCAATAAATCTAACTTTTTTTGATTAGAAGTAAAACCAAACTGCTGACTCAAGCAGAAATTTGGTGAAAAAGCTTGAAAAGTGAAAATAAAAATCACAAATTTACTTCAGCACTTCAGGCCAGTAGCTGAAATCATTTACTCATAGCATTTGTAAGTATGTCATTAATCGATTTCTACCTGTTTTCTTCCAGCTTACTGGAATGCCACCAGGGCCTTTATGATCCTGTCAGGGATGTCATGCTTTGCTGGCATCATCGCTGGCATCATGTCCTTTTCACACTTCTCCTCTTTCGAAAGGTTCAACCGCTCCTTTGCTGCAGGAATCATGTTTTTCGTCTCCAGTGAGTTTTCTGTCTTTTGGCTTGACACAGACATGCAACCAGAGGTATTAGAGGCAATCAGATCTTGTACTTTAGCGAACTGACTTGTGTCAAAATGTAGAAATACCTTGAAACAAGTCAGTTAAAGAAAAACAAGTAATGTTTTTACTCAACTAAAAGTACAGAAGTATTAGAATCCAGTACTAAAAGTTGAAGTATTCACTATCCAGAACTGTACACCTCATAATAAGTAGAAGAATAAAACCAATAGTTCACTGAATGCATTGTTTAATGCACCAGTGAGTATCTCTTACATGCACTTCCTCATCTCCCTTTTAGCTTTCTTTGTTCTGCTGGCTATGGCCATATACACTGGAGTGACAGTCAACTTCCTGGGAAGACGTTTTGGTGACTGGCGCTTCTCCTGGTCTTACATACTAGGCTGGGTGGCCATGCTCATGACATTCTTTGCAGGTAATAAATGTCAGCACATCTACATCTACATCCAGATCTGCATCTGCATGTAAACTTAATGATGCAAACCATGCAGTGCAAATATAGAATCTAATATTCCAGACTATTTGTTATTTAAACTATATAACCAAGACAAGCTCAAATTTGTGTAAACAGAGGAAATGGAATATTGAGATCTCAAATAAAACTCTCTTTAAAGCCCGATGGTTTATGTATTTTTCTTATGACTCAACTTTAATAGAACTTATTCCTTTTCTCTGTTGCAGGTATTTTCTACATATGTGCCTACAGAATGTGTGAGTGCAGGAGAGGAACTGGACCACGCTAGAGGGAGACAGGCAGCTTGTTTATCAAAAAAGAAAAGGGGAAAAAACAGGACATTTTCAGTTTGGATAGAAGACAAGCAGCAACCATCAAGACAGCGACTGATCTACTGAAGAGATGACGTCTGATGCCGATATTGGAGGTCTTGGGTGGTCTGCTGAACAGTTATTTTTTAAGTCACTGCAACATGGATTTGTTTATCTTTTATTTTTTAGGAATCGTCATGATGATAACACCGGAAACTAAATAATAAACCTAATCACATGTTTAAATATTTTAAATTATTGGCATTATTTCACTTTCTCTCTCAGACTATTTAAATTTTTTCATTTAGAGCATTCTTGTAAAGTTGATTACCAGTAGCTTTGTGTTTTTCAGCTTTTGTGATTAAATACACCAGAAGATGGCAGCACTAAAACACCCCACCACCGAACAAATACCTTCTTTTACATTGTGTTTTAACCACTCTAATTACATAATATACTAAGGTTTGATGTAAAAGTGTGCATTGCACCAACACACTGAATCTAAGACTGAGCATGTTTTAAGAAAGCAGGTTGTTTATCATTTATCTTCAGCTGTAATCTTTTAATGGGGAGAATTAAACAAACCAGGCAGGCATGTGTATGTTTTCTCTCAGGAAATGCCTTAGAGGTCAGCATACTATGTTGTAAGAAAGTACATGTTGAAAAAATTCATTTTAAAGTAGCAGTGAACAGTGGAACATGTGTTTGTCTACGGTTTCCCTGAAGCTATTTAGATTTGTTCTGCTTCAGTCTTTTTCAAGGATGTCCCCAACCTAATATTAGAATGCATGTTTGTTGTCAAGATGTTATGGGAAAAGGCTTTGCCTCTGGCATCCAGAAAGGATATTCCATAACAACTTTATGATGACAACATATAAAAAAAGTAGATGGAGGCTGTTTGTGTCCGTGTTTGTACTGTGTTACAAACAGCCGAACATAACCTGAGAAGAAGATCATGTTCCTGGACCGGGGAACCAGGGTGGGGGACTCCAACCATTAATTGTTCCACTGCCTTTGTTAGATACAGTTTCCTCTCTTTCCTTGGTACTTGTCCATGCCTCGTCATCAGCTGAGAGGAAAGGAGAGCAGAAGTTGCTGAGGTAATGAATGCTTTGGCTACTTGATGACGCAGAAACAATGATAGAAATGTAAACAGTCAGTAGGCAGATCCCTTGATCCAAGTTTCCATACTTGGTCCTTGTGGCTGCTATAAAGAGATAAGCTCTGTAATATTGAGGGCTTTTCTCCAGATTCTTTCATAACCCACTCTAAATCATCCACCCTGTTCAGGTTTTAGTGATTGTTGTATGACACGGCAAAATTTTCACATTTCGTTCCAGCTTGCATCTACTAAATGATTGTAGATATTCACTTATTACAAAGTAGAACTTTGTTCTCATGTGTTTTAAGTTTTTTGCTGATGAAGATCATCCTACTTAATTAATAACAGAAATCACAGTGTGTGATCTAATCATTTTTCTTTTGACTTATTATCATACTCATGGGTTTACTCATTGACTACACTGGTAATGTGTGTCTAGTATTTCTGCAACATTTAATCAAATTCCTCAATATAAGGTGTATTGTAATATCAATGAGCACTAATGTTTTCTATCACTAAATATCTTTAACAGGTCAAATACTGACTTGGAAATCTGCTAAAACTGGTTCTGGACAGAGAGAAGAAACATTTTTTAAAGAATAAAATGTAATTTCTCTTATATTTTCCCACCAAAAACATTGCTCTATTGCACATCAGAGTGGTATGTGAACAGAAGGTAACCGGTCTAAATTCAGACCCGCTCAGCTTAATAAATAGTTTTATAGGTGAGTGATTCAACACAGGAATGCAGGTTAGAGGCCACTTCTTCAAGTGTCTGTGCTGAAAACAGCAGGTATGTTGCTGCCAGAGAGAGCTGAGAACATCTGGTTGTCTTCACTGACAGATCCTGCTGATAATGTGACAACTCCCCCAATATAGCTAATTGTAGACCTGCTTTTCGTTCACTTTCAAGGCAAATTTTCACCCACAGTGGCACATGGAAGTACAGACATTCAAAACACACACATTGTATGTACTGCAGACTAAAGGGGAAGGAATTGGTTGTAAACTATTAACACTGGTACACTCACGTATCTCATCACGTCTCCATGGATTTAAAATGATAGAGGTGTTAATTCTACAAGAGTAATTATTTAAGTAGTAATTATTTACATTTGAGCAAGATATATATATATAATCATATATCTGAACTTTCATCCTTTATATCCATAAATCCCTTTTGGAAAAAGTGAAAATAAATAGACAGCCATACAGTAAATTATTTTCTAGATATTTTCATGAGCCTTTGACGGATTTTCCCAGTGGCAGCCGGGGTGACTCCAGCACCCTGCAATTCAAAACTCAGACAAACAGATGGATTTTGATTAGCTATTTATATTTCTCGAAAAGAGCCATTCTTAGATCAAAATAAATGTCTCTCTCATAAAATTGAGGATTCATTTCCACTTCTTTAAATTCACACCTCACACATTTTTGATTTCCTGAATATTTTTTCATTCCTTGACTTTAATATTTGGAAGTCAAAAAATCTTGTGCTTGTAGTTAAGCTAGATGCGACATAGAATTGACAGTCAAACTAGTTTAATTTAAATGAGCTAGTACATGCATGCGTACAATCCATTATGCACTGTCTTTGTCTCTTCCACTGACTGATGGCCAGAGTTATTGCTCTCAGTGATGGAAGAGGACGCCGACACAGCAGGATCTTATAAAAACTGTCCTCATCCCATTCAGCCACCCTGGTCATCCTGCACCCATCCCTCTAGTTTTTGATGTCTACTGTCATTCACACAATTTTTTTCTGCATCACTTCTCTCTGTTTCAGTGCATATCATGGAAATTTCAGGTGCCAATGACATGAGTCTGGTTTTGGAAAGACTTTATTGTGTGAGTGAACACTAATGTGGTTTTGCATTTAGTGCACGCAGTACAAGAGACAGAGATAATGAAACATTGCACAGGACAACAAAGAATAAAGTATATAATTTACACATCTTGTCATAAATAAAAGCCTACACATGAGTGAATATTAAATGGTTCATTTTACACTTGATACACACTTATGAGTGGATGTCTGCTGCAGCTCCTGAGGGGGGTCTGGGTTGTGTAGTCAGAGAAAACTTTTTGGTTCAACAAAAATATTTAAAGAGCGTCCCTAGTAAAACAGGTAGAATTGGTTCTGTCTAAGACTTTATCTGAGTATTATCAGACTAGATCTCCTTTAACAACTTGTGAATGCTAGAAGTTATTTTAGACAACGCTAATAATGAACCTAAACAACTCATATGAGCAAAATGTGTGCTTTCAGAATAAGATGTCAGGAAAAAAATGACAGCTTTGGTCAAGTCTTTCTGTTTCCCTTCCAGGTCTTTTCTGCTGTTTTTGCTTCTACATTAGCTCAGTAACCTGTTATTCACCAGTAGCAGTGATGACTTAAACACACTCATGTAAAACAACAAATGTCTTTTCCGTTAATCTTCTTTGTAGCAAAGAAGCTATGACAGCCTGAAAATAAAGATGCAAAGCATTTCCTTTCCCTTAAGAGCAAACTGACAGTAGTCTGCATCTCTCTTCAGGAGAAGGAGTTCAGTTTCACATTGTTCATTGTTTTGTTAATAACTGTAAACCTTTTGTGCAGCCCATGTTGAAGGACTCTGGATTCATTCCTGCCTTTGTTTACTTCATGAATGAAAGCGAAGATTGAGAACATTGCATGAGAGACATGCTACAGTAATCTCTAGCTTCTGCTAACTACATTGCACATTGCTTGTCCATCCAGACATTTCATTTTGCTTTTATATCTGTCTACCTAGTCACGCCTGAAGGAAACGGTAGAAAGACCTTAAAGATCACAAGACACGATGACAGAAAAATGAAAAATCCTTTTGAAGTCATAGCTGAAGCAGGCCAGGGTGTAATCTAAGATACAGGGTAATAACACACTGAGCTTTCCTTTTCAAGTCAGGCTCAGCTGAAACGCAGACATGGAAGCACGGACATCTAAAAGCACTGCGATAATCTAGCAAAGATCTGCAGTGGGCTTGAGGAACATGTTCAAAAGATTTTTTTTAAAGAAACAACAAAAAAGAAAACATAAATGCAGCTCATATGCAGTCTGTGGGACTCGAGTATGTGTTAGAAGTTTTCATATGTTCGATATAAAATGCATAAAGACAAATATTGTGGCACAGACTGAACTTTTGCTGCATATCCTCCCTCTCTTCCTTTTCACTGTGTTAAAACCAGAATGCAAAGCTGAAAGGCAACAGAGTGTGATATGAATCTTTCTACAAATAGTCTGTCTTAAAACACATAGTAAAATATAACTTTAAAATAAAACAACAAAAAAAAACAACATTTTCAGCTCAAATTGTAACAGTATACACAGAACAGAGTAAATTAAGACTGCTATACATACTTTCTTTTACAGTGGTCAGATCTGTTTCTTTAAAGAACTAAAATCTTTTCAACCTTTTGAACACATCGGTGTGTCCGTGTTAAATGTTGGGTTCAGGAAGGGCAGCATGGCTTTGATTTCGGATCTTGTCATTGCTTGTGACGACGTCTTTATGATTTTCTTACCTGCAGCCAACAACAAATGATTTGCGAGTGACTAATGTTATTACATCTGCTGACAGTGTCTGCTCCAGCACAAACATGTTAAATAAAGGCCACAATTTAAAATGTCTGATAGCACTGAAACTAATTTTAAATCTTTTTCTAATCTTAAACTTTGCACCAAACAACTTCCATGTTTCCAGTCTCATATAAGTCTAACAAGTTATTTTCAGGAATGTTTTGAGAAACTCTACAAGGGTCCTCTCTAAGCTGAGAGGAGCAGGTGAAACAGTGTCTTTGTTAAGATGTCAGATAAATGTCAGTAAGGTCATCTATGATAAATGATCAGGTTACAACGTTAAACAGGGTGTGTCTCTCTGGAAGGGTTTGATGTCTAATAATCTGGCTCTTGGATTTCAGTGTTTCCAAGCTTTCCATCTGGTGCACGGGTCCCTCTGGATTATAGATTTAGAGCAAGCAAAGACTAAAGAATGAAAGGGTCAGAATGAGATTCTCGCTCCATCATCACTCATCTTTTCTATGTTTCATCAGATATCATTCTGAGGATTTTGGGAGGTCTTTGGAGCAGTTGGTACCTGAGGTGCCTGATTACAAGGCAGAGTTAAGTTCCTAATAACTTTAAGTTATTAGGAAAACAAGGTTGTGGAGAAGTTGATTGTGAAAGAGGTTTGCATAGATACCCAGAATTAAGGGAGATGTAAAATGAGAGGGGTTGACTTTGTGGCCATCCCAGGCAGCTTGATGGTGAGGGGATGTGGTGAGACGCTTGGTGTGTTTGTCTTCTGTGTTTAAAAAAAAACAACCAAAGTTGGGACAAAACCAAAGGTCACAATGGGGTTTTTAACATCTGCAGTGTCTTTAAATTTGTCGGCGGCGATGGTGGTGATGATGATTGTGCATGTCCTCCATTGTGATTCTGCCCCACACGCCAATCACAAACGCTTCAATCTCACACTCATTGTCCCCACGAGCGATTCGAAAGTAGCCGTTCTCCCCCCAGTTTTTTCCCCAGGAGTTGGCAGCAATCTGGAAATAAAATATTATTACGGGAATGGAATTATTAAACTATACACCAAAAAGGAGAAATCACTGTATGTTTGTTTTGTAGGATTTAAAATAAATATATAAATAAAATAAACATACCCAATATTTTCTTGTTATCCCGTTATAGTCTCTCCCTTCTCCCCACCTGTGCACAAAACAGAGATGACAGTCAATCAAAACAATTAGGTTGGACTGAAAACAACCAAAATATTTCTTATGACAGAGGTTATTTTTAAAGTAAGAATGCTTTTTAAGAAAACATGTCTGCGAATGTTTCGCCTCAGATATGCTTGGTGTTATTAATAGAGAACAGGAGAAAGAAGTATAAGTAGTGTCGAAGTGCCAGAAAACTGCTTTCATCTTTCTAACAACATCCTGAAAACAGGAGTATTTGTGGCTGGACCCTGCCTCGTTGCACTCCTACATCATTCCAAATCCAAAGAACACAGAATTCCCCTTTTTCTTTGACATTTCCTCCTTCAGACAATAAACAGGAAAGATAGAATAGGCTACTTAGAAGTGACCAACACCTCGGTCCACCAACACTGTTGAACGTGAACTTTATCTTTATCTCACTTGCCAACAGATTTGTTCTCATGAAATCTTGGCAAATGCTCATAAGTTCCCATCATGCCACACACTTTTGGTACTAGCTAAGCTGCTGCCAGTCTCTGTCGTCTCTTCTCGCCATGATCAAAACATTCTCCCAAAGCCAATTCCCATCCTGTTTTTGCATGCCAGCCCTAAGAGACTCCCGGTGCCCAATCGCTTGTTATCTTTTTATAAGGGAAAGGAATGTTGGGAAATAGACTGGATGGTCTCAGTCTCTGTCAACTCAGTAGTTTGCCACAACAACACTGACATGTAGAGCCAGCCTTCCATCAGCGAGTAAATTCATTGTTTCTTTAAGTGGAGTCAAACGTCATGGTGACAAGGAGCACACACTTTCAAAACAGCTGCATAAACAACTCAGTTTGAAATAGACCAGAGAAACGAGAAAACAGGGTTGTGAAAGAGGGCATACACACCTGTGTATATGTGTGTGAGCTCCAATCATCATCTGCCTGCATATTTGTACGTATAAACAGAACCAGACAGAATTGGACCAGTGCTGATCTCTTATCAAGCCCACAATAAGCTCACTTGCTAACTTAGGGACAATGATGGGCATACCACTGTGCCCATGCTCCCCTCCCTTGCCTAACGCCCCTCATCCCACCCCTGACCTCCTCTCTGGGGATTGATCCTCTTCTCTCTGTCCACAGCAGTGAGGATCAGCAGCCCAGACAATGCCCTTTCCACCACAGTGGACCTCAATGCTCTCTCCATAAACTTTCCCAGGCCCTGGGCTTAAAGGAACGCACAGCTATGGGATTTGGCCTATGTAAACATGATGTCTGTGGCTATCAGGTTGGAGGTGAAAACATCACACTCTCCCCGGACCTCTACCACCTCCCCTGTGTAAACCTTTGTCACTGCTACATCCACTCATCGAGAGATGAGGATTTACAGCATCAGGAGCAGTAGGAAACTAGACATTCAGGAAAACCTAGAATCCATGTCCTCAGTGTCATCTCACATGCTGTTTTGGTTTGACTTTGACATCAAAACTATTTAATCACATTTTACAAAGTTAACCATAAACTGGAGGACACACTTCTCCCTTTAAAATGAAAAGCTTCTCCTCCATTATTTAGAATAGAATAGAATAGAAATACTTTATTAATCCCTTCGGAGAGCCTCAGGGAAATTTGAGTTACCATGGTGAGGCCTTTTCTCATAGTGATATTGGTAGCATTACTGGACTGTTGGTCTATTTCAGATACTCCTGTTAAAATCTGCAGGACAAAGCTGCTGGTTTGTAAAGGGTTGTTGCTTTTAGAAAACACTTGGCAGGTGATTTAATGAGCCATCAATCAGAAAGGAATTAACCACCATTAATATAAACAAACAACTAGTGTAATTAATCAGATAAATCATCTGTGTAGTAAAACAAATTCCTTGACCTTGAATTATACCAGTTGTCCCTATTTGAGTTTGACAAGGTCTATTATGTTTTGCTAAAATTATCTTGAGACCACCGTGGGGGTCATGACCCCCAGTTTGGGAAAGACTGACTTAACCAGTGCAAAAGCCCATGGTTAAACATCTCATGCCATTCCCTCTTTAGTCCATATAAGTATTTTTTGGCTAGTAAAACTTAGCATGACATGAAAAGTCCTAACGTCCTAACGCTGAGTGCTGGCAAATCAAAACCTAAGATCCATGTAAGGAACAAAGTAAATTAAACATTTTAATTGTACAAATTTTGAGCCTTTGTTGATAAATTGCAAACATTTTGTGCCATGAAGCAACGTACAGCACGACTTTTTGTCAGGGGATCAGGTTGCAGTTTTTAAGGGGAAATTTTAGAACATTGTGTCTGTATGATGCAACTTTAAAAAGCTACATGAATCTTTAAAAATAGTTTGTCTTTGCAAAACATTAGGTCATAAAATTCTGTTATGAAACAGACAAAAGGTGCACCAAAAGAGAGTTTATCAAAGTAGTTTGTAAATTGTGTCTCCATCAATGATCAGCCATACGAAGACAGAGAAAAAGCTTCAGTTATAGTACTAAACTTTCCTGTTTTATTTTTCCTTGTTTTGTTTATTTGTTTGTGTTAAATAGTTGTTCAGGACAGGATTAGGTCGGAGAGTGACGACAAGATCTTGTCAAACCATCGTTCTTTAACCCATGTGACAGATTTATTGGTAAATTTTACAAAATAAACAGAAACATAGTATTGTAACTGCAAACCTGCCAAAACCAGCTTAATGAACCACAGAGAAGCGCCCTTTCAAATATTCAAGTAAAAAGGTTGCTTGGGACATTTCATAGGTCAGTGCCTCTCCTTGCTATTTGTTGTCTTCTAGACACCTCACGAAACATCAAACAACTACCTGTCTGTCTGTCTGTCTGGGAATTAATAATAAGTGTATTTTGACTGGGACTTGAAGTGGAGAAGAAGTGAGGAAATGAGGAAGACAACCAGATAAAGTGAGATGATGGAGACACAACAAAGCAGGAGGAAATGTACTCCCTGATTTCTTTTGCACCTTGACAATCCTGTCCCAGCTCATACTTGTTTCTTCTTAAATTTTCTTTCTTGGTTAGTTAGTCCTGAAGTCTGTTATTACTTTTGTTTAATAGTTTTGCTTCCAGTTCTTAACAATCCTGCCACTGCAGCGCTTTTGGACTCATTGAATTAATCATGATTCCTACATCCCTGTGCCTCGTAGTATTGCCTTTGGGTCCTACATCCTTGTCTCTCATTCAAGGCTCATGACAGGAAGACAGGAATAACACGAGACAGAGGATGAGTGTTAACAATTCCAGGTGTGTCAGCCGTCTACCTGCCTGCATATTTGTGGTCGCCAGAGTTACTAAATGGGGGAGGGGGGGTGTTGTCTGGAGCAGATGAAAGAGTGGAGCCAAGGTGTGTCTCCAAAAGCAATTGTCAGGGAGGGGCTCTTATTCACATGTTCACTCCTGACTGTGTGCAAACACACGTGTATGTGGAGATTTGAATCAAATCTATTACCAGCAGCTGCTCAATAAAGCCCTGATACACCCTTTATAAGTACTTTTCTCTGCTCTAAAGGATATGCTGTGCATGTAGAAGCAGTGAAAATAGCCTTATGGTTTATTATTAAAAAAAAGGGGAAATGTTTTCCTCCAGACCTTTTACAGTTTTTGTTGGATTTGGCATGTGGCCTTCCTGTCTTTTACTCAAACGGGGAACAAGCTTTCAAGCTTAAACACAAAGGCTTAAAATCCACCCTGAAATCCAATAAGTTTATGCTGAGCCTAATCATGTTTTTTTCTTAAGCCAAGACTTGTTGTGAACTGTCACTTTACAGCAGGCACTTACCCTGTGATCCGGACTGAGTGTGTGCCATGTTTGCGGTATTGCGGTGATTTGGTGAAGCTGACGTCAGTGTGTTTGTAGATCCCATTCTTATAGACAAAGAAGTCCTCGTGGACCTCCATAATAGCTGCAAGAACAAGCAAGCAAGGGATATAAGGTATAAGCTGCTAACATATTCATACACACACACACAAATACATTATGACTATACTGGACCCATTTTTAGTGGTGTGGGTCTTATCAGAAAAAAAAACTGATTAATTAAAAAGTAAGTAAAGCTATTTCATCAAAGGTATTCAAAATGTTCCCTTGAGTTGCACACACCCACACATCAGAAGGTTGGTGTGTATGGGTGTGTGTGCATGGTTATTTAGGAAGTGTGAACCATTATAAATTGTTGATAAGACTGGGGGTCCACACAATGTTCTCACACAAGGAAAAGTGTATTCAGAGTGAGTCAGTCTTCAAAACTTTCCCTATCAAGAGGGAATTGCTGGGATAGAAAAATTACTCTATGTCTCTCTCTCGCTCTCTTTCTCTCTCTCTCTCTCACACACACACACACACACACACACACACACACACACACACACACACACACACACACATACACACACACATACACACACACACGCATATCCAAATATCTCCTATTAAAGAGAAACTCAAAGAAAAAGAAAAGAATTTTGAGCTATGAGCCAGTGAGTCTTCGTGCTGCACAACAATACAACAGACTCATGGACAACACATACACACACACACGCCCCCTCTATTCAGTGGTCCAGATGAGCACTAGATCGTGAGGCGGGATAATAAAGGAAAGTCAGTTTAACCCTACTGACATGAAAGTCCATCATTTGGGACCAGGTAAATGGGGTCAGAGTTGAAACCTCGGTCACAAACATTAGGATCAGAGGGTCAAACATGACATTGTTGGGTCTGCCCACAGCTTCATTGTGCATGTGTTTTAATTTGTCTCTCCTATGAGAGGCTAAAATGGTTTAGATTTTCATAAAAAGTAATACTCACTATATATATAATATTTACAAGCTGATTGTGTTTACATTCTGCATCTCCTTACCTTGCACGGGGCCATTATCCATGATCTCCTTCATAATCTCCTTTTCCTAAGAGAGAAGTTAAACAGGAACAATTTATAGGCAAAGGAGAGCAACACAGGCAGATCATTACATGTCAGTGAAATAAAGAGGATGAAAACAACCCCCCTGACCCTCTAGGACATTAAAAGTCAGATAACAAGGTTGAGTTCAGCAGAGCCTGCTGGTCTTAATGTGCCTTATCGACTTCAAGGCTATCAAGACCCAGAAACAACTGGTTGTAATGATTCTGAGAAGCATTAGCTGTCATTTAGCACTGATGGATGTTTGCTGATGAAAAAAAAAAAAAAAAAAAAGCTGCAGCTTAGTCAGGATGAACTCTGCATGCACAGACTGCTCCTGGAGGCAGTTCTAGTGAATGTTACATGACACTTTGTAACATGAGAACAGAACAGGAGTAATCTCACAATAAGAGAGATGAGAGGGAAGCAGTATTTAAATTTAGAATCCAACTAAAAACAAGCTTTTTGTTTTAACTCCATTTTCATCCATGGGTAATAACTGTAATGCTATCATAATATGATAAATTCTAAAAATATGTCACCTGAATGATTCCAGTTTACTAAACCAATTGTAACTGAGCATCAGTCTCTATAACACTAGTTATTCAATAAAAGATCTCATTTCAGATACACTGATTATGGGCACTGATATGTAAAGTGCAGTCTGTAATAATGTAATTTTACTTATTGCTTTGTTTATCCAGTACATTTCAAGCTAAATGCCTCTAAATGATCATTATTGATTATTCATTTATTACTTATAATTATTACATATTACTTCTAAATCATATTTACAGAAAACCTCTCAATCTTGAATCAACAGACCTGAAAGCAACCAAAGATAAACAGATTCTCTTGCCCTTGTACAGACTTATTTTCTCCTTAATTCTCATGTTCATTCAGGCCAAGACAAGTCATGCATGTTAAAAGTTTGCAAAAACATGTACAACATAGATTGCGTGTGATGCGTGAGAAGCAATGGAAATGGACGGGGTGCTCGATTTAAGTCAGTGTTTACTGCAAGTTCACTGTGCAAATTGTTATGCTGGTTGATTGTTTAACTGATGTGGGTATCTGTGTGCATGAGGGTGCATGTCAGTATATGTTTATTAATCCATTTACCCATTTCCTGTGTCTGGCTGCATATGAGTGTGTGTTTTATGTATGTGTTTGTGCCATGCTTACATTAGACGAGAGCCTGTAAGGCGGAGTAGACTGGTAGATGTCATTGTGCTGGTTGTATGCATTGGGGCAGCGCTGTGTGGCTTGTCTTTTCCCCCGACCAACTGAGCGACTCTGCATCATGCAGCGACCCAATTCAGCTGGTGTTTGCTGTGGAGGCTGATATGGGTAACAGTCCTCCGTCACAACTCTGTTGGATGGATGAAATGTGTAATTCTTCAGACATGTATTTGCATGCAATAATGTTAATTTTCAGAGTCATAAAAGAAGTGCTTACCCACGACGTCGGAGATACCACCAGGCTCCATCTAAGCGTCCTCCAGCACAGCCTCCCTGGTTGCGTGTGTCACAGGAGATAAGATTTTGGGGGGACAGCTGAGGAGTCATGTGACCCATGGATTGGATGGATATTCTGTCTGATGCCACAGCTAGTGAACGGCATAGATAACATTAAGATGGAGCGGAGCAGAGAAGACTTTAGAACAAAACTACAGTGTTGTTGTTCTTGCTGACAATTTTTGTTCCTGCATGTCTCATATTTGAAGAAAAATTTATTCCCCTATTAGGACCCACCTGCAGTTGAGAAAGCCCAGGAAGCAGCACAGTTGCCCTGATCCAGCGGTTCATGAATCTTCCCAGGCCACTTCTCTGCTGAGTTAAAGTAGAGTGGCAGGCGATCATTCTGAGGATCAATGTTCATCTGTAAAAAAAAAGACACAATGGGTAAAAACTCATTAAAGCTTTTTGATTAAGGTTATGTTTATGTATCTTAAGTCAGCTGCAACTGATTTGAGACTTTTCTATTCTGCATAATTTTAAACCTTTTTGATTGTCACATCATAAAACTTTAGCTATGTGACATGTTTTTCCTTATAAGTTCTATAAGTTATAAGTCTGCCTAATAATTATTAAAAGAAGGGGTTAATTATTTTAGGCCACTCTCTCCTGCATTAGGCAAAATAATATGTCCATAAACCATTAAATCCAGTCAGCATTCAAGTTTTTAGAGTCTATAAATGGAGACTGCAGAGAACTGACGATGAGGTCACAGTCACTTGTATTGTAGTTGTGCACTGAGTGCAAAGACAGCAATTACAATACTTGTGGACAGCTTTGTATTGCAAACTTTGGATCACAAGTATATTACATAAGTCTCCGAACCAACTCAACAACAGAGATGATTTTCTTCAAAGGCAATTAGAGACCATTTGGCCCAAGGTCGTACAAGTACCTTTGATCCCAATGCTCTCTGTGAAACCATGTTCAGTTACATCAGCATAAATTCGAGTGCATTTTCCTGGCAGACTTGAGCACATATACTTGAAGGTAATTCTCAGATACCACACATACCCTATCTATTAATCTGCACTTGAGGTTGGATGCTCACCTAATCTGTCAGTGATGTGTGATAACACAGCACATGCTTTTGAACAACTGACTTCCCTCTTTCTCACAAGGACCCTGGCTGCCTGTGCTGCATTCCTCTGATTAATGGTGAGGTATTCAAAGCATGGCCACCTGATGCATAACTGAGGTATGTGCTCCTGGTCCGAGATTTATAGCTGTGAAAGGCCAAAGTCCAAAAAGCACCTACTGTGAAGAATAAGTCAAAATGCTGCAAGAGCTTGGTGGTGAACATGTTTGAGTGTGAGTCATTTATCAATGAAATCACTGTTTTCCATCTTTTACAAAGCAGCCTACAAACAAGACAGGAAAGGCGAGAGAGGGGATTTTCTAGGCTTCATGATCATGCTTGTGGCACAGGTAGGGACACGCTGATAGCAGAGGAAGGAGTCTTTTTAGGTGGGAATGTATGGGTGGTGGGTCGAGAGAGGGGGATGTAGACTAAAGAGGAGGTTGCTCTTTATTCTCCAGACAGCCACCATCCCACCCCCAACTTCTCCATCTGATGTTTTGGTTCCGTCTTATGTAATCTGTCTGAGTAAAATGTAAACAAAGACTAAGTCAATCAGAGCAGGCTGAGGCTCCAGACGGAGCTGTTATTGCCTACTAACAAGCCACCATAATCAAGTGAAAACTGTTTTGATAAAAGTTCACTTGCCATAAGTTTTAAACCTATATCTTGTATTGCACATCACTAATTCGCAGGAAGTATGCAGGAGCTTGTAAAGAAATTAAAAGTCACAACTTAGCTGCAACAAGTTCACTTTTGGTTAACATTCTCCCCTGTTGCTAAAACGTCTCACCTCCCCCTTCACACACATTTCCCTGCCTCACATGTGACAACAGACCGAAATTGTAGGTGATGAGCAGAGTGTGCATCTGACTGAAAACAGAAGAACATTATGCAAAACTGTACAGCAGTGGCATGCCAATCAAAGAAGCTTCACACTGAAGCATGCCATGCTGAATTATCTGTTGTACTCTATATGGGATCATCATTTAAAAAATGAAGATCACACTGTATTAAAGAACACCTGAAACTTGAGTCCATTAAAAAAACAAGGATTAAAGCCACAAAAAGCCAATGACTTTCTACAAAATAGAGAAGAAAGGAGATAATAAAAAGTGCATATCACCTGTCTGGGATTCACACAAATGGGAACCAGTAGATTTTGAGAGATTTACAGCACATAGATAATATTTGGACAAATATTTTATATGGGCCGACAGGAAACAAGAGGCTCGCCATCAGGGCCTGAAATAAGCTAAACACACTGTAATTAAAAGATAAAAGATCATTTCAATTAATTGAACAGCTTATTTTTATCTACATATAATTCATTATGGAAAATTATAGTATAATTGTAACTGCAAATATAGTTTTGTGTAATTTTCTAACTTTATTGTAAAATTTGAAAGGAAAATCTTAAACATTTTAATCTGATTTGGGGAAAAAAACTATTTTGATAAAGCTTCAGTATATGTCATACAATATATGTGACAATATTGTCATGATCTGATTTTTAGATGTTTCTTATTTAGCCTTAGTTCCCTCAGAATGAGTAGTTCATGCGCATTATTGCTCATGGCCAGATCCTTGTCAATCCTGTCCTAGGTCTTCATTGTTTCTTCCTAACTTTTCTCAGTCAGTTGTCCTGAAGTCTGCTCTTAGTTAGTTTTGGTTCTGGTTCTTGTCAAACCTGCCATTGCAGCACCTTTAGTTTCATTTAATAAATCCCAGTTCCTACATGCACTTTGCCTCCTGTCTTGTCCTGTATTTGGGTCCTACTTCCTTGTCTCTCATCCACAACTAACAAACATGTGATAACATGTTGTGTTGTTGAATTTCAGATGATAATTTAACAGATATTTCATGGGGAAAACTTGAATTCTACACCTACCAACAACACATTTAGTGATAGTCCGATAGATTTTCAATTAATATTGCTTTTCAGTCCACAGATTTGTCTGATTTGACTTGCATAAGGACTCTTTAAAACTTATGTTTGTGTCTAAAATGTTCAGAACTTGCCCAAACATACACCTTAATTAACTGGGGCCCTGAAATCCAAGACTGGTTTCAAAGAATGAAGGCACTCCTGTACCTGTATCTCATTCATGTTCATAATTGTTCTGGAGGGTCTCTGTGTGCCCAGGCGGTAGCGAATGCCCTCATCCAAAGACATGCCGTAGAACTGACTGTAGTTAGCTGCTTTCCACCTAAAAACGCAACGAGGAGAAAAAAAAAAAAGAAGTTTGAAACCATAAATTTCTGTAAATCCTTACATACCACCAACTTCACTATTCCTTTGTGTTTCTCACCCATAGTTCCCTCTGTTGACAGCATGGATAATGTCAGCCTCAATCAGACAAGCGTTTTGTTCACATTCCCAGCGCCCCGTGGACCCGCATGTGCTACGAGATAAAAAACAAATAATAAAAATAAGATTAAGGGCTATTAAAATGCAGAAGCAGCTGCACGACAGCAGCTTCAATTTCCATATTTTTGCTGAGGCCATTAAAGCCAGCAGCTAAAACAAAAAAGACCCTGTTACAGACCAGTGTGCAGTGGAATTCAAAAATAAGAAATAAATCAAGAGAAAATGCCAATAAGTGGAAAAGACTGGATAAAGTACAAATGAGAAACAAAGACTGAAAAGTCATAAGAGACATTAGGCTGCAGAGCACAGAACCATTTTTAGTCAGAGGACAGCAGGATATTAATGATGACGCACAGGCATCTATTTTAGGAATGTTCTGAAGTAATTTACTTTTTGATGAGTCATTCTGAAAAAGTGGGTCTGCACATATTGAAAAAAAAAGCTAAATCTTTACTTTGCACAGGCACCAATACAATACATATATATATATATATATATATATATATATATATATATACATGGGTTTGAGAGAGAGCGAGAGAGATAAAGATAAAATGTTTTTTCACTACTTAGGAAAATTTTACATGACAGAAACTATACCAGACAGAAGACTCTCAAAGATGAGTCATTTTTAAAAGTCCGCACACACACCTGACGTCTGCTTACCTTTTGCTCTTTTATGCCTTGAAACATCGTTGAAACTGATGCTAAAAGACATTTACTGTAGCATCAACGTTTTTCTACATGTTCTGTTATCCAGCAAAATGCTTTAAAATCTTAATAAACTTAAACTCATCTTGGCAAACCAGCATCCACATTTCATATAGCTTTAAAATTACTTTGGAATCAAAGTGTAGGAGTCCTCAATTCTTTCTCAGAAACTTTGCAGTTAATCATAGCTAATACAAAATAACTTTACAAAAATGTTTATAATAAGCTAAATTAAGAATATTGTAAGTACTGTGCACTATTGGAGATTAAAAATGAGTAATGTTCCTCCATATGTATGTAAATTATTCAGATTTGGTACCACAAGACTTTAAATTTGATGTGAAGGTCGCTTGCCCAAGGCAGTTATTAAAAACTCGCAGTGATGATGAGGTCAAATTTACCATAAGTCACACGGAAGTCTACAGACTGTATCACTTCTCAGATTGTTATCCTCCTGCTGGTGTCTCAGACATATGCCAGTGTTTTATGTCTGTTTTATATTCTTTATGTGTAGCACTTTGGTCAACCATTGCTGTTTTTAAACATGCTTTTTAAAAATTTGGATTTGAATATGTGTAAATACAATGCTCAAATGTACAACTTCTCATAAATTTACTTAGACTCGCAAATTTAATGCCAGCAAGTGTCTGCTCGGTATCCTACTGAGACCATTTGGAGACTTTTGATTAGGGGAGAGCAACAATGACCTTTCCCTCTTCCTCCCTTCAGCTGGAGTACAGGTATGCAGCACGATGCCAGGAGGAGTGCTGGGACCAGCTTAACAACAGATTTATAGAGATGGAGTGTGAGTGCAAATAAAATATGAGTGCTAGAGGGACAGTGGGAGGCCATATTTTACATTCCCCGTCACACTCCCTGTTAAGGATTGACACTTTCAGAGTGAACATACCCACGCTGCTGGATTACACGAGGTGTAATGTCTCACCACCCCGAAAAAAATGTTAGTGTGTTTTCATATATCTATGCCATCTACAACAGCTGACAAAAATCCAAGCGGGCACTGGCTGTTATCCAATCAGACAATCAGGGAGGGCAGACAGTATCAAAACAAAGTGTAGAAAGTTGCTCCCTTTAGGCGTTCAGGTTCTTTATACTAGCAGCCAGTGCCACATTTCAAATCCTTTGAGGCAGATAGTGTTATCAGAGAGGAAAAGGAATATACTAGAAATCCCATTAAAGCAACAAAAGACTATGAAGATATATCACATAATGTGGTATATCTTCACACACAACAGTAAACATTAGCACAGCTGAGATTTCTCTGGCTCATTCAGTTTGTGCAAGGTCTACAGATGAATGATTTAGGCCTTAGCTGTACAGTAGAGAAGAAACAGATAAAGTATATGAGACACATTTTCTAAGCAGGTGTTATATTTGATAGACATAAGCAAGGTTTCCCTTTTCTGTTGAAGTTCATTTGTGATAGCAGGAGGAAATGATAAGTCCATGCAGGGGCCCAGCCACTATTAATGAGACACTTTGGAGGGAGACGGAGGAAAGTTGTCTGTTAACTCAAAACGGAAGTCTAACTCTCCACCCTGCAGAGCTAGGAGGTCACACATTTGGCACAGTAATAAGTGGAGGGAGTGGGAGTAGGACGAGGGAATGCTTAGATCCTAGTTTTAAGTCCATATGTGTATTGTGGGTACATGTGAGAGCATATCCGGGTAAGAGTTTTGTTTGCCAGTGAAAGATGAGATTTTGCATCTAAAGACCACTTTCATGGTCTGAAGCACTGGAAAATATAAATCAGTGCTATCAAGGATTTACATAAGGACTTAAAACAAGAGTAGAGCTACTTTGTGTTATGAGATCCAGGCCCATTTTTTAGAGGAAGTGGATTTTTGTCAACATCAAAGTAATCTAAGGACAACGGCATCAGTTATGGTTAACTTTGCCATTTCATTCAATGGGACACACAAAAACACTTCTGTCAGGACAACTTTCTTACTAAATATGGGAAAATTTCTGAAGGGGCTTGTTTTGATTTCATTCATGTTGTTAATATTTTAAAACTAAAGCAAAGTCTACTAAACGTTGCGTTGTGATGAAAAAACAAGAATAAATGGCAATTACTGTATAATCTATTTAAGTTTAGTTCTTGCTTTAAAATTTTGTCCAGTGTGAGCTTAGTTTCAGGTGTTAACATACAAAATGCAGAGCTATACCAAAATCCTTGATCTCTGGATGAGCTAAAACCACAGATGTATCTGTATTATATAATCAATCTATATGTTCAAAGCGATATTTAATGCCTCATATCTACTGAAAGACACAATTTTCACCATCTAAAACATCCCAAACATGTGGCTTTTCTGCACCATGTCACTTTTGCATCGGACAGATAAACAGGCTGGGTCTAGTTTTCACCATATAAAGTTAAGAATCTGAACCAACAAGGTGCATAAACATCTGCTGCAAAAATTACAGTGTATTTCATATAACCCCACTTTAAAAATACTGATATATTCAAATCAGATACTTTTTTAGTTTGACCAGGAGGAGCTCCTTTCCCATTTGACCAGCTCTTCCAGTAGCAACTCTAATTTTACACAATAAGTTTAAACTGATATCTTGTCTAAACTGAGATTTATCTAGATGAATATAAAAAGTCCAAGTACAAGTAAATACAGCATGTAATGTACTACACCCCCTGCCACCTAACATAAGCATGTTTGCACTGTCAGAATACACTGTTGCCAAGCAAATCAAACACAGGAGAAAGTGGGAAATGTTTTGCATCATAAGATTTGGAATAAATTCTATCCTACTATTCTACAGTCATTTGGCAGACGCTTTTCTGCAAAGCGACTCACATCTGAGAGCAACAACAACACAATCAAGAATTTGAACAGGAGGGGATGTCATAATTAAGTAGTAGTCAAATTGCTGTGAGTTATCTGTGGTAGTAAGGAAGGATTGGCTGGACAGAAAATAAGCTCGCTGTTGGACAGATTTAGCTGAAGGTGGCAATCCTTATTCTATTCAGAGATATCAGCAAGGCATGCTGATATTCACATTGAGATGGTTGTGTCGTCATGTGGGAAGGAAAGGTAAAGCCGAGTGTCATCTGCATAGCAGTGGAGGGAGAAGCCATGAGAGTTAATGACTGCACCGAGTGAGGAGGTGTATAGTGAAAAGAGAAGAGGGCCAAGCACAGAGCCCTGTGGCACCCCTATTGTCAGCCCATTTGATCTGGACACTCCTCCATGCCAAGATACTCTGGAGGATCTTTCTGTGAGGTAGGACATAAACCACGAGAGGACAGATCCTGAGATGCCAAGCTCCGAGAGTGTGGAGAGAAGGATCTGATTGTTGACCATGTCAAAGGCAGCAGACAGGTCCAGCAGTATAAGGACTTATTAAATATGCAGGTAAGTAAACTTAAGTTCAGTTTGTGAAGGTAGTATCTGATTATATAGAATATTACCAAATGCCAAAGAAAACATTAATGGGAAACAGCAGTGACATGAACGAAAATTAGAGGACACAGCTGTAAACAAGTGCACATTTGGCTGCAGCCAGTCATACCAGGTCAGTGTCACCATGCTAGTATGTTTTTTATGGAAATTTATGAGTTAGAACTAAACCAAAATGCAAGAGAAAATGGCTCAGAATGCTACATATTGTTTAAGGGTTGGGTTGGACTCAAACAAATATATTTTTAGTTTGGTTTTTTCTTTTTCTCATTTCTATCAATTAATTTGATAATGACAAAGTTGCTTGTTAGTTTGTAATTTTCTAAGCTCTAGTTTGTTTTTGTTCTTTATGTCTTGTTTTATGCAGGTAAAACAAGACATATAGACTTTGTAGACCCGCTCCTTCTGTAATACACTTTTAATTGTTCACTTTAAACTTATGACCAGGTTGCCATGTCCATCCTTTTAAATGAAACTTTCAGCATTCAGCATCATTCAACACCCAAAATTTAAAACTGATGATTGTCTTGAAAGTTTCAAATTAGAGGTTAAGAAATATTTGTTAAGGGATGTAACAAAATTGCCAGCCTAAAGTAATTTGTTTCCGCCTTAAAGGCTTAAGCCAATATTTTTTAGTCTTATTGTGTCAAGCTAAACCACCATGACAGTGAGCCTGCATTCATAATACCAGAGGCTTGAAATAGAGGTAGCTGAATAGGGCTGAGCTTTTATTTATAATGGTACACTTTTAACAGATGTTGAAAATAGCTTACAAAAAATGGTCAAGAGAATAGAGAAAGTTCAGATGAAGAGGGTCGGAGGGTATTTGGAAAAGAGTGTGCATGAGTTTAAGAGGATCAGTAAAAGATTTTCTCATAAACTTGAATATTAAAGGTAAGTATTTCTTCATAAAACCTCAAGTGGTTTCTTACTTGAAACATGTGCTGTGCACAAACATTTTGCAACCCGCATAATATCATTTCAAACTGTGCAAATCCCAAAGGTTTTAAGAGTACCAAGCAGTGCAATGAGTCTGGAAGGAATTTGGAGAAAAGATGTGCACATAAGATGGTGCAACGGTGCATTTATTTTTAAGAAGAGAATTTTCCTCCTGTTTAGAGTCCATATTGAGCAAAAATATTTGCACAAGTACATTTAAAGCTCATTGGAGACAAATCAGTCAGAATGTGAGGGAAAATGTTTAAACCTTAAGCTACTTAAGGGGACATTTAAAGGTAAAGCCCAGGATTTATATAGGTGAAACAGAAATGTATTAAAAAAGGGTGTTTACGTACCATAAATTGCAGTTCTCTTTGTATGTTTGCCCTGTAAAGAATCTGTTCCCATTTCTTTCACAGACGCCTGAGAAGAGACAAAGAGGGGTATTTTAATATACATGGGTTTGATGCAGCTAAACACAAATGATCCTACCACTAATCTCAAAGAAATCTATGCACAGCCTTAAATATAGAGATACATACATGCAGATTTATGTGTACCACACTTACACTTCATATACTATAAACAAACTTGGACTCACAATGAAAATTATTATTGGTTAACAACGTGTGTGTTTGTGGGATACACAGACACATGCACACAGATTATGTGAGGTCTAAGGAGCTCTGAGCTCCAGTAATCCAGCATAGGAATGTGGTGTTAGCTTCTTTCCTCCCTTCCCAGGCTTCCTGGGCTCTGGTCATGCTTTAACCAGCTTACACTCCACTTCATCATCTTCATTCATATAGTGGGAAAGCCCTTCTTAATAAATAAATAAGTATCAAAACATGTGTAAAGATTTTCTAGCTGAAAAGTTAAATAAAGTCATCTCTGCATTTGTATAAACCATGAAATGGCAACAACAGCACATCATTAGCATTTCTGTTGAAATAATTTCCCTTTTTCCACTTTAAGTTAGAATTATGCCTCAGTGAAAATTATATTGACTCACGATAAGGTTTACCTACCACCTGATTTACAGTAGAAGGGGATGTCAGTGTCAATTCCATGAGGAATTTAAGGGATGAGCTGGCTGAGGATTTACAGTGGGTTGGTGTGAGGCCCTAAACTGCTTTATGAGATTTAGGGCCAAAGCCCTTAGACACCCATCTTCCACATCACAGCTGTCTAACCCAGTCTGTCATATATCAGCTACTGCAGAGTGTCGAAAAACAACAGATTATACATTAATACAGATGGAGAGTTTTCAAACTTAACTCTGATCATCAGACATTATGTGATTTAAAGTAATGGTCACTGTCACTTCTTATACAATGACACTACATACAAAGAGACAGACAAAAGCCTGTGTCAAACTCTGTTACTCTGTCACTTCCTTTCTCCTAAAGTAACCTAGCTTTCTTCCAGGCTGCATGTGAGGTGAAATATTTCTACATGCACATGTATTTCAGCTAACATGTCCTCTACCTTGTCGACCAGGGAGCACATACCTGCATATAGACCCATCTATCTACCTCCCATTGTCTGTCTCTCCCACCTTCCACATAGCCCACATTCTTTCTCCCGACCTCCTTTGGTGTCTGCCCCCCACTCTCCCTCCTCGTCTGGGTTAATAAGAAACCTACTGTTCCCTGCACTGTTCTCAGGTAATGTAGGCCTTTACTCTCACTGCCACATTTTACACCTCTGCACTGAGAGAATGGCACTCTGCCCCTCACCGTCTTATTTTTGGTGGTAAATCTGTTAAACATCTACTTATGTACTGTGTAGAGACTATTGAGTAGCTTAGAGAGAATAAGTGAAGTTTTAATTTATTCTGAGCACAGTCTGACTCATACCAGACAGCACCTATTAACATTTTACCAGCTATTTATACCTTTTCTTTTTTAAGCCTTTACTTGTCAATTTCTTTATAGTGTAGCATTCAGGAAGAAAGCATTGCATCTCCATATTTAGATGTGAATTTCTGCGTTTTTGGCTACCCTTTAAGACAAAGGTTGGTTTAATACATATTTAACCAACTGAAGTTTTTAAGAATAGTTTTTAACTAAATCTTGTAACTACATTACAACCTCAACTATCAGTGGTCCAGCTTTCAGACAGGATGAATGAAAACACTTCCCTGTCAAGTTTGAACTCAAACAAAATCAACCAGTTCTCCAATTAAAACAACCACACATTTTTAGATTATACTCTTAAATACGACCCATAGTAACATCCGCTAAACCAGTGGTTCCCAACCTGGGGTCCATAGCACAGGGGTCTCTGAGGCTTTGAACATTAGAGCTCTTCTGATTAATGTACACAAATTGTCCCTATTTTAAGGGAAAAAAGTAAAGCTGTATGATGTTCGTTTAACTTTAGCTTTATCGAAGGACAGGACTCAACCAGAATACATTATATATGGTGAGAATCTCACTTTTGAAAGCCCTCACTGTCGACAAGAGTGAAATTCAACTCATATGAGCATTTAAACATCAGAGCAAACACAATCTCAAGTGTTTCCTTTTACAAGCCATAAAGTCCTCTTAAGGAGGCAGAAGGTGGGTGTTGACATGATTATGTGCAGTTCTTACAACCATGGGACATGAGTTAACACCCAGAGATAACAAGTGTTTTTCACTTCTGTGTTA
This sequence comes from Melanotaenia boesemani, assembly GCF_017639745.1. Classification (NCBI taxonomy): domain Eukaryota; kingdom Metazoa; phylum Chordata; class Actinopteri; order Atheriniformes; family Melanotaeniidae; genus Melanotaenia; species Melanotaenia boesemani. Next base: position 15,863,617 of record NC_055698.1, on the reverse strand, counting down.
TGCTCAATCAATAGCATCATATCTCTTCACTGAGACAGTTCTGTCACTCCCTGGGTGGATTTAGACTTAAGATTAAAATTCAAAACTTCTCATTTAAGTTTTACAAAAAAAGAAACTAAATTTGAATAAATATTTTTTATACTAAGTCTAAATCCCTTTATTAAATTTTGAAACATCACATGCAGCTGCTCCCGCATATTCTTTAAATATTTATTATTTAGTATTTATTAGTTATTATTGCATACATTACAAATTATAAATGATATATTGAACAAATATTTAACCAAAGAACAAATGCACAAAGGTATAAAATTATTACTTACACATAAGAGTGTTGATAGTTTGCAAATGTTTCATCCAGAAATCAAACAGGGTGTTTTGCAGTGTTGTGCATGAACAGTTTCAACTGATGTTCATTGAATTTGTAAATTTTTCTGTAAACGCTAAACTAAACGTAATGCTTTTTTAAATAAAAAATAAAAAACGTGAACATTTTCACCAGCACTACACCGACTTCACACTACGTTGACCACCTTTGCGCACTCTAACTACAAACTAGTTCAAAATTGAAATGATAAACTACGAAAGTGAAATATTAATTTTAAATAAATTAATTGAACTTTAAACTAGTCCATGAAAAGCATGAATTTGTTGTTTGTGGGCATTTATGTTGCTTCAGTTGAGGACGGGATATGATAAAGCCGTTAATTGACTTTCTCCTTGTATTGTGCATGCCACTGCCACATAACTTAATGTTAAAGAGGCTGTGCTCACTTTACGTATTTCTGTGATATGAGGCAGATCCAAACAATCATAACTATCATAACTAAACAAACAGTGGCAGCAACTACACAACTCTTTGAAAGGGGTTTGTAATTTCACTGTTTTTTTTTTGCTTTTTTATTTTGAGATATTGATAGAAGTACCCTCACTTCCTGGTACAGCAATTACCCCCCCTCATTAATGGCATCAAAGGTCCCCTTTACATACCAATGTAGGGTGGCTGAACACCCAGACAATGACCCCAGAAGTCAGGGCAGCAGTCTGACACGGTGCGGTTGCAGAACAGGTCACAGTAGCAGATTGTGTCCAGGTAAGGTACTGTGCACTGGTCATCTCTGCCAGGACAGCAGCCTCCTCGCCTCTGGCAGTACGAGCCAAATGGGTCCCTGATGCCACCAACATGAAGAGGACTGGCAAGCTCCCTCTTAATTCTTCTGGACAGGATTCTGTCTGCAGTTCCCTCTCCCACCACTAGGAGCAGCACTGCCACAGTCAAGCAGACGGGCCTCATGATCAGTCTGTTACAGGAAGTGGACAGGAGATAAAATATTAAATAGTTTATGTATGAACAAAGTTTTTTAAGCCATGTGATTGTGTGTGTTATATAACACATACATCATCCTTTTTTAAGAAGATAAAGTGAAAATACTTTACATTTAACAGGATCAAAGGGGAGAGGTTACACACATGCACACACATGCACATCCTGCTCTACACAAGCTTGGTAAAGCACACACACAAAAAGAAAACTTCAAGCAGAGCTTCCTAAAAATGGTCCAAATGGAAATCCGTGTGATCCTTGCAGATAGTCAACTTATTCTCCCAACTTTCCTTTTAGGCTGCCAAGACAAACAGCAGCTAAGTATGAAAATACACTCAGCAAGAAAGAGATGGAAAACAACCTTTCAAGGACAAAAACATGCTGTGCTCAAAATGTGTTGAATGGTTAGTGATGGGGTCACTACAGGTGTCCTGCCAGTCCCTACAGTCCCTGTTAATACTGTAAATGGGAGTGTTTTTATCAAAACTATAAGTAAATAAGTAAGTAAGGTTTATTTATATAGCACCTTTCACAGTAATCGCAAAGTGCCTCACAGACAATAAGTTGATCAAATTCACAAAATTATTATTATTATTAATTATTATTATTATTAATTATTATTATTATTATTATTATTATTATTATTATTATTATTATTATTATTGGTCCATTGATCTTTTGACTGTGTAGTATATTATGAAATACATAATTGGGCAGGTAATGGTGTGTGGCTAAAAAAACAAACAAAAAACAAAACAACAAAATAAAATAAACTATATAAAATATATAGAATAGAAATATATAGTGTGCATCTTGCAATTCTCAACTTTAGGGTTATTAAAGTTCAAACAATCATCTATATGAGCAGTTGATTATATGTATGTGTTGGTCTCAGGTTTTTAAATGGACGGGTCCAGAGAGGAGGAGTTGGCCTGCTGCTTACATAAACTGCATCATTAATTATCCAATCAGATCTCTGCTCACATTGAACGCTGCACATAATGCGAGGCTCTGGAAAAGATCTTTGCTGTGCTGTTTTCTGCATGACTGCACCTTTAGCTGATCATACAGACACCCCACACATGCACAAACACACATACACACACACAAAAGCATATGGCAGCATGGGATGGGCAGGTCCCCTCCTTTAAACAAGTGTTTTGTTGTGGCAGACTCAAAACAGCAGTGCAATAAAACACCCACCAGGCTGCTCTCTGAGCTGCTGAGGCCTTCAGGTCAAACTGTCAGGGATGATCAAGTACTTCATTTTTAGCCTCTGTATGCAGAGCAGCTTCGCTCTTGCAAATTAACCCACAAACAATCTAGAATTATTGTTCAGTTTGCTTAAATATAACCTTTGAATTGCATTGGTTGCTGTTTTCTGATGTATTGAGGAAGTGTCTTTGATTTTAATCCATATTTTAACCTAAAATATCTTATCAACCTCAATGTTTTAAACATAAAGTCCATTAATAAGAAGTATAAAAGATCTTGGAGCTATAAATGCAAAGCTAGTTTTTGTCCTGCTTGTGTCACACATGCTGCCATATGGTCCATCGGTGCTCAGGACAGCTGCAGCCAAGTTACTGATCTTACACTGCAGCCACAAGACAGATGACCCCTCACAACCACCCACTCATAAGCACACACTCATACATGAACATGCAAACATCACACAGTTGAGACGTACAGATTCAGTATCACAGCTGGATTTTCACCACAGCTTCAGGACCACAGTCGAAATACAAAAATACAAAATATTCTGAATTCAGAAGAAACCATCCAAACTTTTAGTCTACTCACAATTCAGCAGCACCACTGTTTTTATTTATTTTATTTTTTTTGTTTGTTTGTTTGTTTGGTTGGTTTTTTTGTGTTTTTGTTTTTTATTAGAGAAACTAAACTGAATGTCAACAACTGGGAAAAACTTTGTGCTAAAAAGAATCTATATAATAGCTTTTTGATAGCCCACAAGTTGTCTCAATAACCATATTTATCTTAAACCTCGACATCAAGAAAACAAAATTACCTCCATGGCTACAAGCTACTGACTAAGGGCCAAACTTTACGTTGTAAAATGGGTACACCACCTTTTAACTTCCCATGCTTCCATGCTGCTCTTTCACTTTCTTTAATACTGCTGAACTTTGAGACAGTTTCACCCACGAGATCATTCATTCAGTACTCAGGGTATCTGCATGAAAGCCCATTTGACACAGTTCTTGACTTTTCTCTGTTCATTCTTTTAGTAAAAAGACCAACAGGGGTAGTGGAGAAAATTTGTTTTAAAGTTCAGTTGTCTTATGAGACTTGCACTATGACAGGTGAGTGAAGGGATTACTGGTTACACAAGAGAACAAGCCACATGTTCACTGGATCAAATAACCTTTTGAAAAGATCTCACTAGTCTCCTGCTCATATTTTTCATTTGGTAAATAATATCCCAAATATTGTGGCCCAAAAATCCCACACCCAGAAGGTAAATATGTGGTAACATCTAAGGCTTCACTAACATATAATACAGTAATAATTCAAAGGAAGAGATCATAAAAGAAAGGTTTTGATGGGTTTCAAAAGTTTTCTTGAACTCAGGAAGATGTTCAAAGTAACTTGAGAACAGTGTGAGCCATGATGACTTTCAACCTGCACCTGCCTGGAATTTACCATAAAAAAGGAGCCGTTGTTGAAAAGTAAAGAAAAAATGAACCTGTTCGTACCTTAAGATGTGGGAGAAATCCTGGTTTTGTAATCCAACAGAAAAGTCCAGAGACTTGTTAATGTGTTGCTCAGGAAGTGATTCACAGGTAGAGAGTTTGTCTTAAAGGTCAGTGTCCCTTCTCTGTTCCTCTCGCTCTCACAGGATCTGCTCTGTCAGACTCTCCCTTCTCTATATACAGGCAGTCAGCACAGCTAACCACTCCCCCTGATCCCCCCCATACACTCTCAGCCCTGTCCTCTGCTTCAGTGCCTACTGCTCCCTCTGTCTCTCGTACACAAACACACTGCTTTCCCTGTTACTCCCACATCTCTGCAAGCTTTTCCTCTTCTTATCAGACTGGGACCTGCAGAGTAAAATGCACTCAGACACATCTATATTCACAATACTGTTTCTCCCACAGTTTCTCTCTGCTGTCACTTTCCCCAACATCCCTGACTTTCCTCTCTACTATCTCTGGTTCCCCATGCAGGATCACACCTACTTGAGGTGAACACAGTGGCGAGGACTACTGACCTCTTACTCTTCCTTCTGGATACAGGTTGCATAACTACACCTCAGCTGGTCTAGAAATTATGGGATAGGTTGTGAAAGATCTTTGAGCTTCTAGAAACTTACAAACAAACCTCTGGAGTGACATTTTGGCAGGATTTAGAGGGAAGTTAAGTTCTCTGAATTTCCTACATATCATGAATGTTTTCTTTCTGCGTGATCCATTTATGAGTTGTCTGTTTAAATCGTTAGACTCTGTTTTTGTAACATTTCTTCCTGTACAAGTGGAACAGACTCAGTCCAAGCTGGTTTTAACTAAATAAACAAAATATTTTTTTATTTAAAAAGAGTAGGTTTAATTTGATTAATTTCATTTGTGAAGTGCCATGAAAAGCAATTAGTAAAATATATGCTGATATTATATGTTCCTATGTGGAATTACTTTTGATCTATTTATTTTTATTTACGTGTGCATTTATTTTTTTATTTTTTTTTACTGAATCTACTGTCCTTTCACGAGACACAGTGACATTATAATGGCAAACTAATTGCAAACAAAACAAATAACTTAAATGCCCAAAACATTATTCAGACACAATCTTCAAAACAAAGAAAAAAAAAAAAAAAAAGAAAAAACGCACTGTTTTGAGTTTCTCTTTGTAAACATTAAGTTAGAAACTAATGTTTATATGAATACGTGAACTGAAAGGGAGACTGCATAAAATTAATAAATAAACTCAATTTTGTTTTAGTCTTCTGCTTTTCTGGACAAAATTGCGAATTCAGGAGCATGACACCATTGTAAAGAAAGACACAGCTGTTCCTTAAACCCCCTGCCTGGCCTGATCAATAAGCTGACGGCTGAATCAATAACTGGGACACAGCAGGGTGTTGGTTTTAAGAGGGGGTACAGAAATTAAGTTCAGAAAATTACACTGACCACACAAAGGCAGGCTACTTCTTTGTCAGCATGCAGCATGTGCTTTACAATTTGTTTTTTTTTGTTTTTGTTTGTTTGTTTGTTTGTTTGTTTGTTACCCTCTCTGAAGCCAAAATAGGATTTATGTGTTTCATTAATCAAAGTTTAGATGTAATCCCAGTTTGTCATTTTTGTCCTTGTAAAATAAATTAACTGTTTCAAGACATTTTAATGTATTTTACTGTACTTTGTTATTCAGGCTGCAGTGTATTCTAACACTGTGGCATATCATTGGTGCATCGAAATCAATAGACATTAAAAGATAGATGCAGCCATCTGGTCTAAAAAGGAGACTGGCTGTCTTTCTCACTACATTGTGCGTTTGTGGCATATGTTCATGCACCAGATACAATCTATGATAATTCCAAGAACATGTGACCTCTAGTGGTCATAAGAAAAGAGTCATCCATGACAGTAATGGTCATGATTAAATACAATGTCTTCTAACTTTAACTGTGAACATTTTCTAACCCTACTTATATAGTTTTGAGTTCTATCTCTAACCTGAAGCCAAACAGGAAGTCTCAGAAAATAGGAGGATTTTTGGCTCAAATTTAGGCTGTTATTGAGCCGTTAGTATCAAAAGTGATGCAGAATAAGCCCAATGTACCACTACTGTATTTGAGGTGACACGGTTTTGTCATTACATGGTGATTTTACGTGTAACCATGGCAACCAATGATATGACATCTATGAATGTTCCAGTAAAATATAAAATAATATATTTTTAAATTATCTGTTAGAGCAGTGTTTTTCAAACTTTTTGAGCCACGACCTCAAAGATAACATGTGCTGGTGTTCGCGACCCCATGCAACAACTTAGTGAGATGCATCAGATGGGTCATCCTGCAGCCATCCTCTAAATGTAAGGAAAAACTCTCAGAATCTTCATAAATAAGGAAGATAAAGTAGTTTTTGGTAAGTCACCGTTGTGACAAGGCACATACATGCCCCAAATCAGCTTCTCTTGCAGTGATAATGTCAAATTCAGATTTTAATATGGCATGTGTACTAACCTTTATTGTTTATGCGTTAATGTGTTAAAAAATGAAGGTGCTAATTGTAAATATTTATCTCTTTATTAATGGTTTAAGTTTGGCAACCCTGGTAAATATCAAAAATTTATCCAGAATGTAGACTATATCAATTTTTTTTACAGTTATCTGTCAACCCCCTTAAATTATCTAGTGACCCTCATGGGGGTCTCGAACCCCAGTTTGAGAACGACTGTATTAGAGCAGTCAATATATAAAGGCTGTAGCTCCTTGAAGCAGCCAGCCCAGGTACAAATCTCTGCCTGAAGCCAAGACTCTAACAGACTTTTTTTGAAAATGCGTTAACTATTGTTGTAAAGTATTCAGTGAAGGTCAATTCTGGGCAAAGAGCGTCTTCAGTGATATTCATCCAATCGCTGTTTGGCTTGAGTTTTGCCTGGTTTCTTTTGTTTTTAACAGTTTTCTTGGGTTTTAAAAGGGGAATTAAAGTAATCTACAAAAATAAGTGGCAGATTGATTTATATGGAATAAATAATTCTAATAAAAAAATGCAGGAAAACAAAGAAACACAAAAGTCAGCATCAGCTCAAGAGCATGGCAATCAGCATGCTTTACCTTAAAATTACTGTAGTAGATTGTTATTTGCAACAGTAACTACAGCATCATAGATGTGCGGTATCTCACTTTTAATTTTTACAGCCATTCTATATCATTCTTTTTTTCTTTTTTTCTTATTTTTATTGGTTTTTGTTGATTCCTTTCTGGATGTGTCAGTCATCTGTAGGATTTAAAACACAGTGTTTGAATAGCATAACAGGTATGAAAAGCTTGCAGAGTTTCTTTCAATATGTTGGCAAAGATGAAGCAGTTCAGGGTAAAACCATGCTATAATTACACTTTAACACCTCTTTCACAACCTCCTGAAGCAAGGCGCCTGAAGCTATGTTTACTGTATTTTATTGTCATCACCTTCTCAATTATTATGATACCTTTAGTGTACATGCTTTAGCTGTGCTAACATGTAAAGAATTTTGCAGTTACTGGCACAAGGTGATTCACTCATACAGAAGAAAAGCTCTGACGCATCACTGACCATTAACAAACAAGAACTTGATTGTAGCCACCCTCTTGAGAAGATGTGTGTATGAGTGTGTGGAGACCCTCACATGCAATTTACAAACTCCAGAATCAGAGGAGGAAGTCACCAGACAAGGGTGTGTGTGTGAGTGATTCACTTCTAGGTCATCAGTGAAGACAAGGAGAATGAATCATCTGGGATTGTTGTAAGAAATGTTTCACAAGATGTGTAGGCAGTGTGTTGTAAGAATCATGTATGGTTGTACATGTGATATATAGACCTGGCCCGGACAGCTGTGACTCAGGCCTTAACAAGCCCTCCAGATGTTTAATCATCATGCTTAATTCAGTAAAACAGAGGCAGAAAATGAAAGTTGATATCAGATCAGCGTGCTTCTGTTTTTGAGGTCATTTTCTGAAAATAGACTGAACTGGGCAAGCTGAGGACACATGGAAACAACAGAGTTGATACTAAGAATTGTCAAAAAACACACTCTAGGGAAAAGTAACACATGGACATATTCACACACACACACACAAAAAAAGTCTAAGATGAGCATATATCTGAATCTGCTTTTATTTTGTTTCTAAGGAAAATTCAGGAAAAACAAACAAGCATTGAGACCAGAACTGACAAGCACATAGCGTGGGCCAGTCCCACAAACAAATACGCACACAGTCTTCCGCAAACAATTCCTCTCTTTTTCCTGATCGGTGAATAATTATCACCCCACGATGCTACGCAGCAAGGCCGGGAAGCCCAGCTGCACTGTGTCAGGGTGGAGGTCTGCTCTGCTGACCCTATGGAGGAGTTGACACATATCCATCCCTTTTTCTCTGGTGCATTTCCTGTTCCAGGAACATGAGTGTGCACATGGTTGTAAACAAAAATTGGGGCGTGTTGGCAGCACACATGTGGATGGAGTGCAGAGTGTATCAGTAATCTAGCTTGATGTTTTCAAAGCCATTAGCAGGTGTACGGAAAAACACCCACATGATATTTTTTAGACGAGAAGCTCTGGCTCAAAATTGGGAAAATTTAATGGACTGCTTGTTCTTCTCTGCAGCTGGAGCTGTGGCAGCCAGTGGTTTTGTTTTTGAGTAAAGTAGAAGCTTCATGACTCAACTCACACAACTTGAATATCAGGAATTTACATTAAAACTATGCAAGATTTTTTCTCTTCTTCAGGCTTTCAGACTAAAATGATTTGTAATATAAAACATGTCTGCATCTTCACTTTGGGTTAATAAATTCTCTTTGTTTAATAAGTTTCAAATATAAACTAAATGTCACACAGTCTGTAAAAGTAAGATGAAACAGGTATGGCAGAAGTGTTATACCACTTTATTTTGTAGCCGCAATAAATTTAAAAGGTAGTGGACAAGCCCCTATTTATGTTACAGACAGACCAGTGGTCCACAATATAAGATTAAAACTTAAAATCTGAATTTTTTTTTTAAAAAAACAACAAAAAGATAATATAAATATATATATATATATATATATATATATATATATATATATTTATATTATATATATTTTTATTGTTATGAAAAAATAAAAAGGTAATCAAATAAAATCCATGGATGTCTATTTAATGCCTTCACAGGAATGACTAGTTAAAACAGTCAGAAAAGGACTAAAAGGTCATTGGAGAACTATGTGTTCTCAGGAAGAAAGTCTTATTTTTCCCCTCACAGTGATCTATTACATGGAAAAAAAATCCATTTTAAGATGGAAGTTGGTCAATTCTAAAAAAATGACTGAGAAATAAACATATTGGAAATAAGTTGCACATGCATAATAATTTTTCACCGTGTGTAATTTATCTGTTTACTGTTTATTCTCTGATTTCCATATGTGTAAATTAAGTTTGTCACTGATCCATGACCCATGATCGCTGGGAATCACCTGGATGCTGATTGGTCAAAATTACCTACATCGCTGGCTCATGTCTTCCCAGTCTATGCTGCATGTCACCATAGCCTTCTTTTTCTGTTAACTCATGCTCAGTCCATTGGGATACTGTTGGTAATTAGAAACTGCTCTAAATATCAATTTTGAAAATTGTTAAATTTAAACAAATCAAATATCATATTAAATCAGTTATGAATCACTTTGATAAGGAAATATATTCAAAAGATTGAAGACTCATTCTCAGGGTATCATGACTACAAAATTTTCTGGAAAGCCTTTCAACTATAAAGTGAAATATAGGTTTTGTATATTTATTCTTACAATGTCACAACAAATCTTATAAATGGTAAATGGACTTGTACTGATATAGTGCTTTTTGACCCCTCAAAGCGCTTTACACTACCTATCGCGTTCACCCATTCGCATACACATTCACACCCCGATAAGCACATCAGGAGGCAACGTGGAGTTAGGTGTCTTGCCCGTAGACACTTCGACATGTAGTCAGTGGAAGCCTGGTGTTGATCCACCTACCTTCCAGTTAGAAGACGACTGCTCTTCCTTCTCTTCCACCATATAGGCGATTATATAAAGTGGTCTGAACCACAGCTGACAACAATGAACTGACTACAATCCATTGGTTTCCATAGCTGGGAAGCTTTTTTATAAATTGGTTTTATATAAACACAACAAGTGGATTATAATGATTTTGACTTTACTGGACCATAATTCACATGAATTTGACTGAGCTGCAGATCTTAACATTACTCAATTTGTGATTTTGCCCAATGCTAATTACTTTTAATTAAACTGTACAGAATACATGAATAACTGGAAAATAAAGGCAGACAGCAGATGATTCATATTATAAACTTGGATGTTAAAAAGCTACATAATTCTTTAAAAGATTTTAAAATGATCTTGAACTTGTCACCCTGCTAACCAGCATGTCATTTTAACATTCAGAAGTAGCTGAATCAGGCTGTACAAGACAAAAAGATGTTTTTTTTTTTGAGTCACCAGCACTGAGACATTTGGAACAAGCAGTTTATAGCATAATGTGTAAAGGTTAGTCAGTCTGTCACCCTCACATGTCTGTCAGCTTAGATTCATATTGATTGTGAAACCATTGACTTGCAGACTGATTATAGCTGACTGAGAAGATCCTGAATCATTGAGCCATAAAAGAACCAATTGCTAATAGTTCCATTTGTGTCAGCAAAATACTCTCCTAGCTGTTTGATCACATTCATCCATTCAGCAGTTGCTGTATTAGTCATTATGTTCCACTGAAATCCTTGCAGAATCTAAGTAACTGGGCAGAAGACATGCAAATCACAGTCATATAAACAGAGAGCGATACAGACACAGGAACATTCGATTACACAAACACTGCCGATATACTTAAACCAATGCATTAAAATACTATTATCAGCAGTTTAATGGGGTTTTTTCAGGATTACGGAAAAAAGATTTATTATATCTTAACTTTATACAGAGTAACGGTCACATACACATACAAAGAAAATGCCCCACTACTCATCAAAAACTTTCTTTTTTATCACCAGAAAGATCTTAAAGGGTCCAAAATGGTAGCTATGAGGCATTAAAAAAGATCCTTGATGGTGTTTCTTAACTTTGAATTAACCTTCATGGCGTCCTCAGATCCAAAGATCACACATAATGGAACAAAGTCATACCCTCGAGCTGTTTTGTCTAATCAAGTAAAGACCTCAAGTAGATGTTACTGTGGCATGCAGAGGCTTGTCACTTTGTTTTTTCTGTACTTTTTGAGCTGCAAACACACATATGTCAGATTCCAAAACATTTCTGCTAAATGTGTTGCAAAAACAAACAATAAGAAAAGTCAGTGTAAGGAAACAAAGATTCTTTGACTCCCAAAGGGAGGAAACAAAACACTGAACAGTGAAGGCAACACTTGTTGAAGGAACTGGCCAGATTGTCTGTCTGCTGGGAGCAGAAAGGAAAAACATCTCTCAGATTCTCCTTTTAATGCAGGCCTTTCTCTCTTTTTGATGTCACTTCTTCACTCAAAACAAGAAGACAAGAAAAGGCTTCATGTGGGGCTGCATACAATCTCTGCTCCTCCATTTATTCATCCATGCATCCCCACAGGGACTGACCCAGGTGAGGTGGTCTTAACACCCTTACTCAAAAACAAGTCACCCACCTCTGCATTTATCTATCCATCCACTGAAACCACTCATGTATCCTAGCTGAGCATAAAATGGGCCTGTCCTGTCAAAACAGCATTTAAAACTGTAAATGTATCTCAGCTGCCCTCAGGCAGCTCTGCAGTAAAACAGATATGGTTCTCTACTGAAAAACGCTGCACAGGTTTTGGAGCACTTCCACAGTTCACAGTGTAATCCACATAGATTAAAGCTCTGTCATGCAAAGATGAACCCACATGCGAACATAATCGAGAACCACTGCTATGTTTTCTAGGTCAAAGCTCTGAGGCAAAATGGAAAACTGTTCTGTGGTTAGATTAATCACAATCTGAAGGTGTTTATGCAAACCATGAGTGCCGTGTCTTGTTGACTAAGGAGAAGGACCATCCAGCTTGTTACCTTATCCACTGGTAACTTTGATCCCCAAGGTGCACTCCACCTCTACAAAACAGAGGGAAGGACCAAGGGGAAGAAGTGGAATTTGGCCCAAGTGTTAATGTGAATATGTTGTACTGTCTATGAAAGGGTGCCAGACACCTAACAAGGAAGGCATCTCAGACATGTCTCACAAGAAGGATGCTTTGTGTCAGACCACCAGCCCCACCCCGGGCCTCCCTCCCCCAATGCGCACAAGGCAGAGCTTGGATGTAGATGTTGCATTATCACTCAGTTTATCTGACAGTTAGGAAAATAGTAGCAATCAGTCATGTGACTACAGAATTTGAAACTATAAAACTAATTGGGCCATTTACCTAAACCTATTAAAAAAAAAAGAGAAAATGAAACTGAATTTAAAAAGAGTGATTGAAAAAGACCTGAAAACAAGACAGTGAATATAATTGTCCCAAAGTGTTCACAAACTCCGTCCATCCGTTCATCCATTTTTTACCACCACTAATAAAACCACTACATTTACAGCAATAACGGATCACTCCTCCATTAATGTTTTTCAGAAGCAGCCTTCACCAGCATTCAGTCAATTTGGTTGCCAGTTCAGTAGATTTTATTATATTTTCAAATAAATCTTTCTTCATAAAATTATATCCAATCTTGAGTTAAAAAAACTGTCTAAAGAACAAATATGCCTAGAAAAGAGTGAAGCTAATAAAGCTAATGTCATGACTAATTAGTTGTTGCCTGATGTTTTAGATCTGTGCCTCCAGCAACACCTGTTATGCAAAACACGCCTCCCTATGCTGTAGTTTGACTTTTCCAGTCTGAACTACTACCGTTATTCTGAGAGTAGTTGTACAAATAATAATAATAAAAAAAAACACTAAATATTCTTTAAGAGGACAAAGAAGTTGCTGAATCACTTTGTATATAAACAGTTTATAGCTGAGGGATTTTTGTATGAGTCATTGCATCATGACACGTGTACAGCTTGATTTCCTCCTGAGTATCTTATCCACTGATAAATAAATTAAGGGTAGGTTGGCTCAGAGGAGTTTTATTTTATTTGGAGCTGAGTGGAGATAAAAGGGCCAACCCTGAACCCTGGGGACTGAAGCATCAGCAGTGTTCCTCAGATTAAAACGTCTGTTTATCCAATCTTACTCCCACTCCTAAGTGTAACACTGGCGATCCACTTAGCACCGCAGGGATTTGAGACTTAAGAAGTATCATATGGTTTGGAATAATTCTGTTTTGTTTTTTTGTTTTGTTTTTTGTTTTTTGTTTTTTAATTAAATTCAGATTGTGTTGGGCTTGGTGAGTGTTATTTTAGGCCAACATTATTTGATTATTCCATCTCCCCTTCCTGCCTTCTCTTGTTTCTCACTCATCTCTCAGAGTTTAGCTGGTTGCCTAATGATTTCTGCTTAGAGGTTGCACGACATTTGCTCATAGGAACTGTGTGTGAGCATGTAAAATAAGCACACAAGCATGGATATGTCAAGGCAGACAAGCAGCAGGAAGTGTTGTATGAGCTTGTTGATAACTGCCAGTCTCAAAGGAGAAAGACTTTCTGTCGAAGACTGCAACAAGCTGGCAAAGACATGCGGTTACATTCCTGGATGCCTGGGGAACATTCAGCATCATGTTCCATTTCAGGCCACTGTGTGTGGACCGTATCCATAGCGACTGGGACAAAAACGAGCCAAACATGGGGGTTGCAAAGAAGGGTATGATAAGTGTTTAGACTATGTCACTAATGTCCAAGAGACCAAGAGAGAAGCGAGTTTATTATGAACAAGTTCAGTTATCATCTTGAAACTCAAGCCATATAAATTAGAAGTGTGTATATGAAAGACACTGACATGAACACATTTTACTTCATTACAATCCACACACACTTTCAAGCTTTTGTGTACAAAGCGATACACACTTTGTGTCTTCTCATAGAGCTGATCATTAAGAACTTTTTGTGTTTAATGTGTTTTGCTCAAAAATAAATGAGACAAATGGAAAAGAGTATGAAACCACTATGAAATACTAAAGCATGTGGACAGATACACCTAATGCTCCTCATACATTTGCTAACTGTCACTGTGAAGCATTGTTTTTGTTATGTAGCCACTGATGTTTTTTGTTTTTGGAGGATACAGAAATGACATGAGGAGATGGATTAGACTGAGATCCCAACTATGTAGACACTACCTTGCTGCCTTGCCACTCACATGTTAGTCAGAGCAGTCACACATTTAATTATGCCTAACTTACACCCTTAATGCCATTTAAATTAGTAATTACATGTAATAAATGGTGGCTTGCATGCTGCATGCACACAATGACACAGCTCAGGTAGTTGCATAGATGAGGTGAGACATTTGCTTCCACTTACTGATGAAGGTAAAGAAGTAACATTGCACTTCGGCAGAGGTTTCCTAATTCACTATAAAAATATTGACACTATTTACTGTTAAGCTATGCTCCTTCTAAACCTTAGACCACCAAAGATGATTGCACATGTCAGGTTTGTAATATTGACTGAATGATGTTTAATCTGTAAAAATGGGGACTGACTTGCTTTCAGAACCAGGCTCAAGTGGCCATTTAGGGATTGCAGTGTTTGGCATTTGCTGCCTTATCTCCCACAGTGGGACGGATCGCTAGTTGATAACTAGATCAATGAAACATTTTGTGGAATAAATGTGTAACATCATACAGCCACCGACTGTACAGCACATATCTTCACAAAACATCTACAAGGTGACAACAGAAAAGTGCAAAAATCAACACTTTGCTTCTTTGCTAGTAGCTTTTCTGTATTAAATTCTGTGAAACTTGGGTTGACAGCTAAAAATACAAACCTGCATAAATGACAACAAAACAGATGACTAAATACCACTCCAGCTGACATGACATGATTTCAATTAGCTTGCAAAACAAGGTGCATTAGCTACTGCGTGTGATGATCCTAACCTCTGACCCCCACAGATCTGACGGCAACACCAATCCTGTAAGAAATCCATCAACACTTCTCCCTAAAGACCAGCACCACCCAATGACACCACTTGTGTTCCATCAACAAGCTTTACCTCAAGCTGTCAAAAGCATTATGTTAAAGAGGCACAGTGTGGTAGGAATACACAGAGCAGACAAGCGCTAAGACATCATCACGTTAAAGGACAGCATAATAACTTTGAGTCTTACCTTCGAGTTTTTCTGCCTGTACCCGTCTCTGGTTCAGCTGTCCGCCTTGACGTGTTCCTGCAAGGCTCCTCTACATATCATCTAGGATTCCCTGAATATTTTAGATACACTATCACACAGCACAGGAAGGGAAATTACTAAACAATGGAAGAATAAAAAGGAGTGTTCTCAGTGGAAGACATGACAAGATTGCTACAACTCTGATGCTACTATTTGAATTGGCATGGGCTGAATGTTTTTTGTTTGTTTGTTTTTGTTTTGTTTTTTGTTTGTTTGTTTGTTTGTTTTTAACACTGAAGATTGGGAGGAAAGAATATACAGTATTTCAATGGTTCAAAAGCTGAGGGGCAAGGTACCTGTTAGGGTCCAACAAGACGTTTGATTGGTCATGACATGATGAAATGGATAAAAGAAACATTTCTGTAACACAAATTTATCTTGAGTTACGGTTTCTCTATTTCTGGGCTTTTTCAGATTTTCATCGTTTGGTTTAAATGTTATTGCAGTACTCACCTGGGCTCTAGTGGTAACAAATGTATTAATGGAGGTGATGAAGAATTGGTTGCCTGCGGCAGTAAATTTCTACTGTTTTTTTTCCTCTGTTTTCCAGCAACAGAACCAGTGTGTACATCCACATTCAAATGCAGCAAAACCCACATGAAAAGAAAAATGTTTCCTCTCACACTGAAACTAGATAAGTTTCCTTTCCTGTTTTCTCAGGTACATCATGTTCAATGTCACAACCTCTCCTGAATACAAAGGAAAGGCTCAGCCACATAATCTCAAAGTAAAGTCAATGCAAAAGGACCATATAGTTTAATACTGCAGACAATCACTGGGGACATGCTCCAAAACATCTGTGGCTTAAAAAGGCTCCTGTTCATAATAACACACTAAGTGCTTCTATTTTCTTGTCCAAATATGTTCACAACTGTTTTTAAAAGACTGAGACACTAATGGCCAAATACCAAACTATATGAAGCAGAAGTTCATAAACACATTGTTGGTGTTTATCTCTACTGGACTTTTATTTGTTGGAGGCCGCCATCATTTTGTGGTTAAGTTGAAAAAGACTAACAGAAGTCAGCTATCAAAGTGACAAGCCTTGGCAGGCTTCATGAAAGCCTAAAAAAAAGTGCAAACGTGATAATTGTTAAAGGGAACTACCGCTAAAAATACTTAAGTGAGAGTGATCTGACTTGTTATCACAATTTCCATCCACCATTTAATTATTGTAAAAATGAAGAAATAACTAATCAGTCAGAAGTCTATACTAATTTGTTATCTATCTACCTATAAAAGAAAGATGGCAAGAGCCATCACAGAGTGAACCATAAATCACAGACTCAACTATAATTGTTGGTTAATGGTTATTAATGTTATGGTCTAACTGCTGAAGTGATAGATGAATAGCAATGTTTGGGTCTTGTTTTATATTGACACTTGTTCCTGTGTTTAATGTTGACACGACCAACATTGTTCTTTGGCACTGCAATTAGCCATACAAACATAGAAGCTGGATGCAGAGTGAGAATAATCACTATACCATGGGGACTGAACAGAAATGATGAGCAGTAACAGAGTTCTCTCTAACAATGACATCACCAGACACATTTTAGATTCATTTACTATCAAAATACTCCAGCAGGATTTTTCCGTTGTCCTCCAAGTCTATGCCTAGCTCTCTCCCTGGGTTTATCTGCTTTTACAGCAAAGATTATCATCAGTAAGCACAGCCAGCAATTATCTTTTTAAGAGCTAAATAAAAAGACTCAGCTTTTTTTGTGTCATCTCAAGGCACTTTTAAAAGTACAGTAATTCAGTTGAACTCACTGTAGCCCAGTTATAATCCAAATTAAATAAATCTATTATATGATCCACATTTATCCAGTTTTATAACAACTGTGTTCATATATGCCAATTTGTTAAAAAGAAAAAAGAAAGAAAAACTGCCTGGCTAAGGAAACCATTTGATTACATTAAGAATTGAAAAGATGAGGGGGGGGTTCATAAGACAAATTTGACCCTATGAATATGTTAATTGTACAGGATCTTTGTTCTTATTCTTCTGAGACATTCTTCCTGCAGACCTCTGACTGGATGCTATGTGCTGGAGCCACGTAAAGACTGTTAATCTTCTGAATGACAGTCAGTGAATGGAAAACACAGCATGCCCTAACAGAGTTCAGGTCAGATCAGTTCTGCAGGACTTACCGTCTGAGGCTGAATGGTCTGCAGCCACACGCCTTTACTTCACAGAGCTTTTATTTAACTTTATTAATGCTTTCAAGTGCCAGACCTGGACTCTTCCCTCTCTTGCTGTGTCTGCCATGCTTTCCATGATCTCACTGTTGTTTAAAACTGTCCTACAAGACATTCCTTCTGCAAGGCCACAGGTGAGTCTTTCCTGAATAAACATCTGCAATCATTATCTCTTGTTCTGGTCTGAATGCAGTGATACAAACACTCCAAAGAAGGTTTCACACATGCAGTTGTGGGTAAGAAAGCAAAACTGAAGAAGGAATGTGGAGCAAGCTGTTAATAGCAACAAAACCTTTGAGTCTCTTCCTTTATTAGTAGTCTTTAGTTTACCCGTGAAAACATCTTAGTTAGCTTTAAAAGTTTAGTTAAACTTAAGTATTCTAGTCTAGACAACTGGTGCAAGCTAGCACTTAAAAAGGTTAAAAAAAATCTTGCAAGCCCCAGACATACATTTATATTGCATGTTAACCTTTTTGTTGTTGTCAGGGGCTGCCGAGGTTGTGCATAAGCTTGTTCCTGAACTCTTTCTATTGATGATGTTTGGAAAGAAGCTAGTAAAGGTTCTTCATTAGGTAAAGATGGCCCAATCATGCCATCATAATCAAACAGCAAAATACTACTGGAAATTTTGGAAATGTTCCATATCTGCTATTAAATCTGTCAAGCCAGCAGGAAAAGATTTGATCACAGACCGCAATCATGTCCCAACATTTCTCAGCTGTTACATCTTCTCACCTGTGTTGCCTTTTTGCCTGCCAGGTTTCCATCTAGATCTTGATGGTTCTAATAAATAGGGGTGTAATTTTCAGTGTAATTCCCTTGAAGCAATCAGCAAAAATTGAGACTATCCTTTTTTATTTTAATAAGCCTAATTCGGTTATGTCATGTAATGACCCGGCTGTGTCAAAACATCAATTTTCTTCCTCTTTCAGTCCAGACTTCGGCATAAAAGAGTTGCATCTAGCCCCATTTAGCACTACCATCACATATAAAACACCCTGATTCATATCTGACTGTTAAATTCAGCTCAATTCAATTGTGGTTATATTACTTAAAACCATCAGAAATACAGGTTTATTAAAAAAAATAGAAACATTGTAGTTTTGTCAGTAAAATAACTTATTGGAACTCATTGCAAAATATACCAAAATCAGTCCACATGACTACAGTGCAACTGTATTCAGTAATAATCCAGCTTGTGCTTTCTGACATGCTGTATCATTCCCTATGTCAACACTTTTATAAGACCAAAGCCAATGGAAATGAGGACAAAGCACACATACATCATGGCTTCAGGGTATCCCCTAACAGGATAATCTTGGTTGCTTCATGAGGAATATCAGAATCTGGATGTCCTTAACTGGAATGTTCATCAAAAGGATTCCACATCCTCATCCATTCTGGAATGCTGGGAATGGGAGGAATGACATAAGTATTTAAGCAGAATGAATTGTTTGTTAGGGTCAGAGGGGACAGGTTTTAACTATATTTTTGTTTTTGTGCATGAGTACATACATGTAGAAAAAGAGGAAAAAATAAACAAAGTCGCTTCAAAGAGGAGCACCTTGAATGTGACATTAACAAAAGGGATTTTTCCGTAAATCTAAGAATGACAGTAAAACACACCCTTTAGGTGTTGTGCCTCAGGTGGTTCTGCCAGATTGAAAATTTTACAAGAAAACATTTATTTGGCATTTTTGTATTTGACACATGTGACTTTCCAAAGATATTTTCTGATACCCATAATGTGCAAAAAGGGCACGTTCTCAAATTCAGCTGATTTTTTGTGTGTGTGTGTGTGTGTGTGTGTGTGTGTGTGTGTGTGTGTGTGTGTGTGTGTGTGTGTGTGTGTGTGTGTGTGTGAATAGTTCACATCATCCACCAGCAAGTATGTTTGCCAACTGGTATTTTTAAACACAGTAATAAGCTCTGAACTCAACTAAGTAGTTTATGAAACATGACAAGTTCGCCATCTGGCGGTTGCAAAGCCGAGTTCGCCAGTCCTTGTAAACGCCCATTCATTGATATCTGGCAGCGGGTCAAATAAATGTTCACAAAAAATACTATTAAAAATTAAATATTGCTTTCTAATATTATATAAAAATATTATTATAATATCTATCTATCTATCTATCTATCTATCTATCTATCTATCTATCTATCTATCTATCTATCTATGAGTAATATTGTTTAATTTATATGTATTTCTTTTAACAGTGAAATGTAATATTGTTGATTTAAAATCAAATGAAGCCATGGCATTTCAATAAAATTTATTGAAAATGCAAAGATGCAGAGGATGTGTAAAATAAATCATTAAAGTGTAAAACAGTGTATTTGTGGTGTTCATAACAGCATAATGTATCATTTTAATTTAGTCAGTGAATTTTACAATGGCGATGTCTTGGTGATTAAACGTTTGGTTATCAGCAATTCACGCACGCATGAAATCATCGCAGCTACCCACCCAACAGCCTGCAACAATGGCTATTTGAATCAACATAAACAGGCTGGTAGCGGTTGCGGTTGCTGAGTTCTTAAAGTTTGTTACATACTCGAAGAGAGCTGAGACCTTTGTTCTTGTCCATAAGGACGAAGGGTGGTGAATATGAGCAGTTTGCATATTTACATGCCGCCCACAGACGAGAGGCTTCAACCATCAACAGCGCTTCCATGTAAGGGGGGTGCTATGGGGTGCTTTCTTCGGCACAACACCTGTCACGGCTCCCTCGTCTGTTACCAGGGCAACGACAAAACGAAACCAGTCTGAGCTAGCGGAAAAACTACAACTCGCTTTATTTTTTCATAAGCACAGTTACTCAACTAAATTCCACACTTATTGTCTCCCAGTGAGCAAACCTCACTGATTAGCTTAGAAGCTCACAAAGTAGTCACTTTTTTGTCATTGTTGTGTTAATAACAATTTAGGAAAGAGTGCAAACATGTCAGGAAAGGAGTGTGAGTTTGAGCAGAGTTTTTCTTTCAGTCCTCTTCCGAATAAGAAGTTTTCTTTTCTACATGATAAAGACACTTTGGCGCTGTTAATGAAATGGTAAGTTAAGTGCAGATAACTTAAAAACCCGGTAGTTAATTGCAGTGTCTCTGGTTGTTTGGTTCATTATGGATATGTGTGTTAAATCCAGGTCTATGCACGGGAGGATTTCAGCTCAGTCTTACAGTTTTGACCACAACTTCTACCCTTACAACTCTGAAAAGTTTGCACTGGTAAGAGTCAGTGTGAAATTATATTATTCATTTCATAAATTTCTACTGAACACTGAAAGTAATGTTTAATGTGTGTCAGATTGTTTCTCACACACAAAAACAAAACATTTGATCATTTTAAGCTCTAACAGGAAATGTGCTGCTGAAAACACGAACTGGTTGTCTGTTTTTGTTAGTGTCCTCATGTTTTGAATCATATATGAATGCCTCTGATGTCTCTTTGCATTATCACAGTGTTTCTTCAAGGACCATGAGGTGGTTTCTACTCTGAGAAATCTGGAGGCTGGATTCTGGGTACCCCTTGGTGTGTCATGACCCCCCAAAAGCCTTTAATCACTGATAGTCAGAAAATGACATCATCTGCTGCACAATTTTTGCAGTAAGACCTTTGTGAAATGTTATAAACTTGTGTGTGTGATAGATAAACCGGTAGTGTCTGTCAGCGTGGAGCCTGTTCCATGCACTAAGGTCTCTATGGAGCTGTTTGATCCAATCTACTCCTGCGGCATCCTGTGGCCCTCTGGACATGTAGTTAAATGCTTTCATGATGTCTACCCAGACTGTGACGAACTCCAACGGGTAACTCTCTTCTCTCATCAGTGTGTTAATTTTATTTTTTTGACAAGGAATCTGTTGCTGACTTCATCACTTCTTCCAGATGTTGCAGGAAGAGGACTGTGAGAACTACTATGTGGTTGGGAGAGAGGAGCGAGAGGAGTTTCTATTCCGCCTTTTCAAACACCTGTGTCTTGGGGGACAGGTCTGCCAGTATGAGGATAACATTGACCCATACATCAGCACCACAAAGCAAATGTACAAAGACCTGATCAAGTAGGTAGAACCTGGATGTCTTTGCTGTCACACATGACTCCATATTAGACATAAATAACATATGCTTTGAAAAATAGTTTATCACAGGGGTGTCCAGCTCCGGTCCTCGAGGGCCACAATCCTGCAGGTTTTTGATGTGTCTCTGCTCCAACACCACCTGACTCAAATTACTGAGTCATTGTGCAAAACTTAATAGGCTGTTGGATCTATTTCATTTGAGTCAGGTGTGTTGAAGTAGAAAACATTGAAAACCTGCAGGACAGTGGCCCTCGAGGACCGACCTTGGACACCCCTGGTTTATCAGCTTTACCTCTTACTTTACAAGATTTCTTCATCAATCATAAAAGCCATCTCCTTTCCTTAGTGTGCAGAAGGATCCAGAGACGAAGAAGATCAGTGTTGTTTCCACAGTGCTCAAAGTGTATGCCTATGTAAGTGACTGGTTCATTGTGATTTGTGTTGTAAGTATAATATCAATTAAATGCTATGCCTTTCATAAAACATGAAGAAAACAACTTTAAATGAATAACCAGCAGTGAACTGAGAGTCTTTTGTGAAATATTTAGGATGATTTGTTCATGATTTAAAGCCAGTGAAAGACAGCTGATAAATTGAAACAGAAAGTTAGTACAAATGTTATGACTAAAATTGACTCATAATTACCTAAAACAGTACTATGCTAATGTTAATGAATAAAAATCCTTATTTTTATGTTAATTTATGGTCCGAATACTTTGCAAATCATCAATATTCTAAACTGTATTGTTGCAGGATGAGTCTGGGCGATGTTACCCCGGGACACGAGAAGAGGAGCAGACTTTTGCCTATTTGATTGTCGACCCTTTCAAACGACACACGACTTTGTTCTACCACTTCTACGGTGTGGGAAAATTCACATAATGACAACGAAGAACTGAAAATACATCAAACTGCCTCTGTTAAAATCTGGAGCCTTAGCTAAGTGGAGGAGAACACACTGTAGGGACTTTTCTAATGGTTTTCATCCTCAGGAGTAGATTTAGCCTCATGAGAAAAGTTAAGTGTAATCCTTATCTGGGTTGCAAAGGAAAGTAATTGGTTTGTCCCATTAAAATACACACAGGCTATAAAATGTTTCAATCTTCCATTAAATAAGTGAGTATGATACATTTACTGACTGTAGTTAAAAGTTGGTTTGAAACCTAACCAACCATTAAAATCCTACATCCAACAGAATTAGGTTATGGACCATATAAAATACTTAGGAGTAAATATCCCCAAAAATTGGCCTATGAAATGATTTAAACTTCAGTAGAAATTTGAATCATGAACTGACTCATACTACCAAGGCTCCCAATACTAATTAACAAAAAACTATTTTAAGAATGAGACCAATTATTATCACAGTATATTTGGCAGACATCCATGAATAAGATTTCAAACTCTTCAATTACAAAAGAAAGAAAGGCCCGTGCCTAAGGGATTATTATATGTCTGCTTATTTGAGGGTCCTGTTTTGTTGGTGCAATTCTGATTACAGTTGGAAGGAAATTTGTCAGGAGCTGTTCCTGTTCAAGTGGATTTGGGAGATACTAGATTGATTAAAAAAAAACTTAATGGAGAAGGTAAACAAACTGGTAAATTTACCTTTGAAAATATGGCTTGATTTAACTGATAAAAATTATTTGTCTGAAGAAATAAAGTTGTTTGGATGGTTCTCCCATGACCTTGTCTTTAAAATTATTCCTATTTCCCCACAGGGACGAGTTCTCTATTTAAAAAATTCCAGGATCCAGTCGGTGATCTGGATCACCCTCAAAATCTAATCACTTGTTCCTTATCTTTCTGAGAATTACTGGCTTTTTTTTTTTTCTTTCAAAATCCATCCATAACGTCTTGAGTTATGTTGCCAACTGGCAGACAGACAAACCAAAACCACTAAAAGCATGACGTCCGCCTTGGCAGAGGTAAATATCATGTTCAAATTCATGGAGGACCATTAGCTGCAAATGTCTTATTAGATCATTTTTTTACACCTTTCCAGAAATCCCATAAAACTGGATCATCAGGCTGGTGGAGAAACTGTGGATCTCAAGAGGCTGTTCTGGGCTTATTAAATACATGACCTTTCTGGCAAGAAATTTATGTAGAACTACTGACAATATTTGGGAAGTAAATTAATTTTAATTGGAGTGAATTTCTTTTTAGGTTGGTTAAATCAGAGACAATAAACTTTAAAATACTTTATCTGTTTAGCTTTTCTGCCAGAAAGGCAAAAATGAGAAAATGGTTTAAACCAACCATTTCATTAAAAGCTGGTAATTATTTATGATATTTTTACAATGGAAAAAATTCCTCAAAACGTTCCTAGTTTGTTTAAATCTTTAATTTATTTTTTGCTTATATTTTTTAACACTCCATGTCTATGCACCTGCACACTAATGGTTTCTGTATGCAGTAAGTGTGTATATACATATATAGGTATATGTGTGTGTGTAAAATAGAATACCCCATGTTTTTTTCTTTATTATGCTTAAAAAATTTATATAGAAAAAAATTAAAGAATATATAGAAAATATATATATTTTTAAATTGGTTTGAAAAAGTAAAAAACAATGCCTACTTCCTGCAGCAGAATTCTGCTATTCTTGCATATCCAAACCTGCAGACCACAAATAAAAACAAAAAAAGCATACAGTCCAAAGAGCTTTATTGAAACAAATAAATTAATAAGTTAGTCACGTGATCTAATTTTATCCTCAGCAGAAAGACATTTTGTACCTTTTTGTAAGATCAAATACATTTGATTAAACAAACAAACGGTGGCATATTATATAGAGCTCATCAACTGGAATTGGAAGACTTTGTGTTGAGTCAGCATTTTGCTTATTGCTTGATCGGTTCATGTTTATTCGTTAGCAACAGTTCCAACACCTAAAAGAGCAGCTAAACAACAATGAGCTGGAATGTCAAATGGCAGCAAGTCAGTGAACGATGAACGGATGGAAGGACATTTCATAGAGAAACGAGAACGTGCAGATTGAGTCATGCATCGCATTCAGTCAGTTTCTGTTTCTGCTAATCAGCTTCCTAGCGCCTCCTAGTAGCCTCAGAGGTAGTTGTGTGGAAGCTATTCAGATCTGTTTCATGCTTATGAAAGTACACATGCCTGTGATGATACAAATGTCCATGCCTCCAACCTCCAAATATGATGGGTGTTAAGATACAGTATTGGTGTCTATGTTAGGAGGACCTGGTAGAGGTATGATGATATGCTGAACATACAGTAATATTCTCAAAAAATATGAAAGTTTACAGCAGCTGTAAAAGATTAAATCGTTACAATAATTCTCAAGGTGTTTCTTTGTTAAAGGTTTTGCGAAAAAAATTAAAAAAGCATTCTCGTGATATTTTTAAGAAACATTTGTTATCCAAGCAGGTATAAGTTAGAGATATAAAGCTGCACCCTATCATGTACAGAACGAGGGCAAAGAAGGCACAGGTCATTTGCTTTTTATGTCTAACTTTACAGTAGACAACCTTGTGTTTTTCTTTTTGTCTTTTTTTTCTTTTCCTCTAATACTGGGTCCACCATGAAACAACAACATGCAATACACTGATCTCACATATATTTTTTATAAAGCTCAACATTCCAGGTGACAATGAAACAACAGCGCTGTTCAGTTTAACTACGCCTCTAATAATCCAGCCCAAAGAATAAATCTACCGCACAGTTCTCCTTAAAATTAACACAAGATTTAAATGGTAGCAATAAAAAAGTTCTTACTGTAAAAGCCAATTTACTCCTTGTGGCAGCAGGAGCCACCCAATCATAAACAGATCTAAACAGACAGAGCAATGAAGTGCGTTCATTGTTAAATAGCCTCGCTTAAATAGAAAAGTGAAGCACCTGAGTTAACTGGCTTTAATGGGACAGAAGATACTCTCACTGGCCAAAAACAGCATGATGAATGCTTTCTTGGCTGAAGCCCTGTCACCAATTATGTGGAGACGTTTTAAAAAAAACACACATCTGAGCTCTGCAAGTGTGTAAAACTGATCAGCTGTCTGTGGTTACAGTCGTGATGATTTCATTTGTTAAAAATGCCACATTTATCTAAAGATCATTTCATACTAAATTGAATATATTAACTTAAATTCTAAATTCTGTTTAACCAGAATCATAAAAAAAAAAACATCCTCCTCAGTTTTAGGTTACATGAAATTCAATAAAATCAAGTTCACCAACACAATGACAAAAAAGAATTAAACACGAAAAAAAAGTTCTATATTTATCAAATGTCAAAGTATTTAAGTAAAGGAATTGCTTTTGTTAATAAATGTGTCTGCATGTGTGCATTTGTGCACCCTCCAGTTTTTTCCAACGGCAAAACATTTAGTGAGCCGACATTCCTAAGATTGAAACATTAGTAGAAAGAAGAGGAGAACTTCTGCAACACCTTTGGGGATGCTGCACACCTTGACGCTGTAAGTTTTGAAGACTCATTCACGTCCATGAGGATTAGGATCTGGGATTCATGCATTTGACCTGGATGCGTTTTACGTATTATTTATTGTTCAAAACTACTTCAAACTGACCATAAAGTTTCTGCACGTGCACTGGACATCTGAAAACAAGAAGTGAGAACTATCCTCATGCCAAAGGGGTTGTGACACATTAGCAGCAATCTGAAGCAGCTGAAATGGTAAACCTGACTCGAGGCCAGGTGTGAGTGATGAGAAGCAGTGCAGAATTCATGCCTCAAATCTGATCGAGGATCTGGGGTTTCATCTAAAGGGCTGGTGAGCATGCATGGCAGGAGTGTGGGCTGCAAGACAAGCAGATTTAAACAAGATGTTAAAAAAAAAACCCATCAATTTAGGCCATTGAAATTCTCTGAGTTGCACAATAGCCTTTGAAACACTGCAAAAGAGGGATTTCGGACCTATGACAGAATGTTTTGTCTTTACTAAATCCTAAATTAATCTGAACATTTCTCCCTTAAAACCAGCCAAACAGAAAACAATGAGTTTTTTGCAAGTGGGCTTGTTGGAGACCAGACTTCTAAGAAAGGGGTGGAAATCAAAACAAACAATATACAGTATGCACCATTCACTCCAACACATTCCTCTGAGTCTGAGCAACGAAAGCAGGATTTACACGGTCAAAATTCCCTTGTATGGGTGGAACTGTGTACCGTATTGGCTGCCAGCTGAGTCTGCCGATCCAGGTCAAAGAGAGCACCTTCTTTCTGTGTCGATGGTTCCGTCTGTGCTTATCAGTCATTGCGACGTTGCAGAATAGACCCATTGCAGTCATCAAAGCAATAAATACTGCAATGGCATCCCAATGTATGAATGGCAAAGTACTGAAGAAATGACTGGCACATCAGCTGAGTTAGAAAACTCAGTGAGTTGATTAAAGTGGCCAAGAAAGAGTAAAGACTCTTCTTGTAGTCTGATTATCTACAGTTGAAGTTTTAAAGTAGGTATAGATAAATAGCATGAGGTGAGTGGGTGAGAGTGGGTCACTAGTCAAGTACTATTTGATCATGTGTCCTTTCTCCATCCTCATCCAGTGAGTCGAGAGGCGTGTGCGGTGAGCAGCTTTGGCTGAGACTCCTAGTCTGGTGGAGCCATCTAGTGGCTTCTGTCTCAGCTCTGAAAACATTCACTCCGAGAAAAGGGCTGAGGATGCAAATTTGAGATGGGGAGGGGCAATCATAGCAGACAAATCTGAAGTGAGGTGAAGACGGTTAAGCTGGGCTGCTCAGAGTGAGGACTCAGCCTAAGGAAGACGTACTGTAAAGGGTTTGTGTCTGTGTTTGAACAGTCATCTCATTGTCATTCCAAGTTGCCGCTGTCAGACTGGGAGATGTTGAGTGTGTTAGCCGAGGGGAAGAGGTCTCTTTGGTCCGTGGGGCTGTGATAGTCAGATGTCAGGTCGGGATCCAGGAGAGAGGACAGGGTGACATGGGATGAACCTTTCTTTAGGCACTGGGAGTAGAAGTTGAGCAGAAGGTCCAGCTTGTTCTCTATGGACTGTACCTAAATAAAACACACAAGCGCTGGATTGTGAATTCTTACCAACCAAAAAGTGTCATATTTAGCTTTAGGTTTTAGCAACCAAGGATACTGCTGCACATATTTGTCACAAATAAAATAAAATTCTCTCTCTATTACCTGTTTCTCCACTTTAACTACACGTCCCATCATGCTTAGCTCATCCAGTGGGTCCAGTTCTGGTGGGGTCTTCTCCCCCTTTTCAGAGCGTGCTTTCTTATCAGGCGGAACAGCTCCTCTACCAATTATCTGGTCCACCCTTTTACATGAACAGAACACGGTACAGTGAGAAAACACCTCTTTGACACCTCTGACAACTGAGAGGGGGCATGGTGTGTGTATCGTGCTTTTTCTTATGGAACTAAAACTGAGTACTTTGTCACAAACAGATCTAATGCTTATATGACAGAAATAATTCAATTAAATGTTACGTTGCAACTAAACAATTGGTTAATGATCCAGTTGTGCCACATGTCATATTTAGTTTGCATCAATAATGACTCTGAAGCTGAAATATTTTAATACTTCACTTCCTTCCTTCTCATGTCTGTCCTTGCCTCCTCCTCTTCTATTATTAGTGCTGTAGTAGAATAAAATGCTAATAGAGGATTTTATTAGAGAAACTGAGTGTGCACAAATTGCTAATTAGAAAAAAAAAAAGCTTGTGCACAAGCAGCCATTTGATGTCACTATTTTTTTCACTGCTCCTTTAATATTTCAGTGTGTAACATTTAGGATGAACTGTTGGCATAAACACAACATGAAATAATATCAGTGCTTTGATAGCAGTAAAAAGGTGTGACATTTAAGATTATTTTGTTTTTATTACATTAAAATGATCAAGTTACATCCAAAACAACAGCAGGTCACTCTCCCTGCCACTTTGCTCTATTATATTACTACAGTAGCCCAGTAGTAATATATTATAATATATTACTTACTCTAGAGAAGGCTTCATGTGCTTTTAATGCCACAATAGTTTGTGGGTAAATCTGGGATTATTCCATTGGTTGCAACTCCAAATTGAAGCCAATACATATGTAGATGTAGTACTAGATGACTGCAACCCACATGCAGCAAACACATATACACCTTAAAAAGTAAATAATTTCTTAAAAAGCCAACAAGCAATGCATTGTTGTTTAATGCACTGAAAACAGAAAACTTAAAGTTCTATCTACTTTGCAGATCATAATAGCTGGCAAGTCATTTTAAATTTTGATATGGGTAATATATTGAAATACCTCAGCAAGCAGCTTTTTTCCTTATTGTTATTACCTCATCTGCAGGCTCTTGATGCGGCCCAGCATATCCAGGTGTCCTGCAGAATACTGCTCTATGACATCTTTCACATCATATGGACGCAGTGTTTCTTTAAACTTCCTCTTCGCCACCAAGAATTTCAGGATCCTGCAAACAACAGCTGAAACAGTCAAGCTGGAACAGTCTACAAAACACCATAAAACTTACAACTTCACCTTTTCTCTTTTAATCATTTAAAAACTATGTTAAAATGCAATCATTGCCTTGTCATTGTTCTTAGTTTCCTTTTATATTAGTGGCTTTTTTTTAGTTTGTTTATAATCTGTTTGTCTTTATTGTAACTTCAGTTTGTGGGATGTCCAGGTGCTTTTTCTTGGCCAAGACTCCATGAAAAAATGTGGTTATTTTATTGGGACTTTCCTCATTAGAGATTGGCTATATATAAAAAAAAAAAACTTTAGTGTTTCCACTCCTCAACACAAATGGAAACACAGTAAACCTTTGGAAAAATGCAGGGGCAGGAAGCTATCAAATGATGGTGCCCACCCTGTGAATAACAAGATTAATTAGAGTCAGCATGAACTTATCATTCACAAACAGGCCCATAAAGAAGCAGTCACACTGTGTGGGTATACTGAGATGAAGAGAGCATTTCCCAGAGACATTTTCTTATCAGTACTTGCTGTTTCAGCAATTAGCGCATTTCTGCAGATAGAATAACACACCTCTATTCTATCCCCTGTTTCTGCTCTTTTGTCTGTGTGACAGTCATGTTGGAGCCACTGGTGGACCACAGCGGCTTCCTCTCCCCAGTGCACACGGCACAAAATCACCACCCACAACCCAGTGTGAAGGAGTCACACTGAGGATTGTTGACCCAGCACTACTGTACCAGGCAAACACATCCCTGACAATTTCCTCTGCCAAAGTTGTTCTGGCTGGATGTCAAGCTGGAGGGAATAGAGGATGTGCAAGAACTGGAAGGAAGTGAAGGAAATTTGGGGATGCCTCTGTCCAGCTGCTTTGTTGGCTGGGAGTTTTCTCTTCACTGGTGCTAATGATACTGACTGCACACTAAATGTTAACACAGACACAAAACTGTAAGCGAGAAAAAAAGTATTTTCCCAACCAGAAATTGGTGGGAAAGAAGACTGATATTAGCAAATTACATATATATATATATATATCTATATATATATAGATATATATATAGTGATTAAGTAGCTACTTGTGCTCAGGTGGGTCTGACAAAGGGGGAAAAGCTTTTACAGAATAATAAATGTGTTTACTTGACTTGAAATAGCACTTCTTTTCTGTAAGACATATATTAATATTGTGATAATTTTCTTTCTTTCTCTGGTGTATTACTTAACCATGAGAATTTTTAGATATTCCTAACTCTAACTAGAACAATTCAAATCAAAATGACATAAGGGGGTTGATTTCAAAACTGTGTTAGCCTGGTTAAAGTTATTTTAGCCCTTTCCTCATATGGAAACTTACCAAATTGCACATAAAGTGTAAAAACTGTCAGTAGTTAGACAAAGTGCTGAAGCAGCCTTTGTTATAATAAAGCAACAAATCTGGAGTCAGCCAGGATATTTGCAAAAATTCACAACCTTTTTCTAAGCTTTTAAACTTTATAAATCCAATTAGCAAAGTGTTTAGAATACATTTTATATTATTTAAATATATTTCTTTATTCCGGATACAGAGGGTCCAAGTCCACTGCCCCCGCCTGTGATTTACACCTTTGCAATCCTCTCTCCAAGCGTTTAGATCTTTCACAAAGCAAGACAACAGAGACATAACAATTAAAGAACAAGAAAAAAGTAAAATAGCTTCTACCTCTCAAAAAAAAAACTTCACATGCTCACAGAAATGAAATAGCAACAACGCAAAGATGAGTGTATCAACACATTCAGAAGTATGCACACATCAACACGCACAAGGGTGATGTGACACCTGAACTTGTGAGAGGAAATATTTTCTAAAATAACCACTTCAACCTTTATTGAGATCTGCAGTTCCTGCATTTACAGCTGTCATACACAGCAAACTGTGTTGTGTAGTAACCAATAAAGTAAAGGGGAAGGTGCAAGCGAAGGAGTAGAGGAGCGAAAGGAGGAGGAGCTGGTCCGCAGCTGGTACCTTAGCAGCCATCAGTGCACTCCTCCCCCTAACGCAGCACTCTCTTTCTTGATGACTTCTGCGTTTGGGGTATTTTTGCAGGCAGTCTTTTCTTATTTTGCAGGTGGATGCAGTTTTTTTTTTAAAGCCAGGACTGGTCTCAGGTGTGGGTTAAAGAAAAGGTTGAAAGGGAAAAGGAGGGGTTGCGGGTTGCTTTAGATTCAGCTCCTCCAAAGGTTCCTTAAAAATGCTGACTCTTCTTCCTGGTCACTGAAATGGTTTTAATAACACACAGCCAGGTTTGAGCAGGCCTCACTCTCCCACCTCACAACTCCCAGTCATTTTGCAGTACAACTCACTGAAAAATATTATATCTTCCCAATGGTAGGAAGTTGAGATGTTACAACACAGTGATGACTGGAGGGATGAGAAATGTCAGCTGTGTCTCAAAATGCTTGCAAAGCCAGTGCAAACATTTTTGCAATTCAGCAAAGGTGTATGATAGTTTCCAATGGCAAGGTTTTATCTGGGTATTAAAAATGACTGTTATGCTGACACGGAGCCAAGGAGGGCCCAGTAGAATGAGTCACTGCATGGGGATATCTGATTCTTTGCTAGCTATAACTATAACAAATGTAACCCACATGCAGGGGTATATGAATAGCAGATTATTATGATGCATAAAAATAATAACCTATTAAAAATATTACAGCTGAAAGCTATAAAAAAGCAATGACAAATATGCATGATCAAATTGCTATAAATGGTAAGCAGGCCCAAACTATTTATTTACTAAAGCAGGCACCTCATCAGAGAATGCAAACTTGCAAAAAATGTGTGTTTTGTGCAGTATTGGATTTGTGCATGATTAGAGGTACAGCAGAGAGAGCACAGGCTTTGTTTTCTTTTCATCTTTTCCTCCACTTGCTCCCTTATCACTCTCTACATACATAAACACACCATACACATTTATTAAAGCACTGATAAACCAATGCATTTAAAGTAAAGGTTCAGCACTAAAGTCTTACTGTGTTTCACTGACATCAATCACGACCCTTTCTTAGATGCTGCATGCCTATGTGTGTATTAACACGGTGAAAACACCTGCTGTTTACACACCTGCACTATCTATAGGAACTCCCTCGTTTTACTGTCTGCAGCACATAGCAGCTGAGGTCAGAGCTATCTGCTGAGTCAAGCGCAAACCCGAGAAGAGACCATATAATGCCCTGTCAATGGCATTACGCTGTCACACAATATCACATTGCATCTCTGAAACGGTGAACATCTACCTGCTGTGTATGTACAGTAACATATTACTATGTTCAGACAAATCAACCAAATAATCAACTGGAAACAGTAAGATTAATTATTTGTTCTCATTTACTGTAGAACAAAATGAGATATCCCATTGGTCTAGTTATTAAACAATTATGCCTTCATCTTAGATCTTCCAGTATCATTTGTGGCTTATATGTCATAATCCCAAATGTTCACCCAGAGGAATACTTCTTTTAGGGGTGCCTATGGATCCACGCAAGCAGTGTCACACTGCCTTGGGGAAAGCTACCAGGCTACAATGCTGACACCAGGGGCCAGAAAATAGAGTCATTATAAACTGCTTTCATCACACCCCCCTCAAACCTCCACACCCACCTCCCCCCAGGAGACCAGCCTGGTCCCAGCACCAGATGTTTGCTAGCAATTGTAGTTTTTCTGCTTCCATCAGTGAAAAACTCCATGCAGTTATTCTGTGTGAGTGTGTAAAAATGTCTGTTGGAGACTGTGCATGTTGCTGTGGTGGTTGTCAACCCCTTAAAGTTGTGAACAGGCACCATGTCTCAGTTAAAGAACAGAAATATATTAATGTCTGCTTCTCAATACACATTTATATTTGTGAAAATGTACACATAAAGAAAGAGGGTTCCAGAAACAGAGCTGCAAAATCACCATGTACGAGTTTGTACTCCAATATTTGAGTCAGTTAAGGAAAAAATAAACGCTACTGATCAGAAGCAACACGCAATCAGAATATTTTTGGATCTAAAAAAAAAAATGTTAGTCATTGCATATTAATTACCAGACTAAAATGGTATGGGATCAGCGGTGTGCTGTTGTACTTGATGAGACATTATTTACAGCAAAGACAGCAATTTGCAAAGAGGGGGTGAAGATTCCTCTACATGCTTGGACATTGCTTATGGTGTCCCACAGGGGTCAGTGTTGGATCCAAAATTGTTTTTAATTTATATGAATGACTTTTGTACATATGAGGTGTTGTGATGGATTTACTGAATGTAGCCACTTCTAAAATTAATGACTAAAAGTGTAAAATACAAACCTTAAAATTTTGAAACTGTTCATGCTAAAGAAAATACAAGGTTTCAAGAAAACTTCTATTCTTTGTAAAATAAAACATATTCTGGATCATGAATCACTTCATATCTTCCGTTGCTCTGTTGCTCATATGTCATGGTATAACATGGCTTGAGCTTGTTTTGATGTGTTCAGGCCAGAAAGGCCAGAACTTGAAAACATCACCGCATCTGTACGTCAACTTAATCTTAATAGAAAGTGAGTCATCAGTAGGACAATTATTGTTTGTGTGTTCTCTACGGCCAGGAATTCTCTGCTGCATTCTCACAAAAAATACTTAATTGGCATTTTGGTGGACTGCACAGGAAATGAATGTAAAATGTATAATGCTGCGTTTTCTTTGCAGCACATAGAGAATGGCTGATGAGGCTTTCCGATGGCGGATTTTGTGCTGATATCATTATCAGTTTTATTAAAGCTTATACAAAATATTGGCAAGCAAACAAAGCAACATACAGGTCAGCAGAAGAGGGTATGAAGCAGCAACTTTTATCAACATGCACACTAACTGCTAAGGCTCCAGAGGAGTGTTCAGTTTTCTATTAGTTTTTTTTAAGAGCTTGTTTTTGTGTTTTAAGCGATTTTTATGCAGAAATATAGAAAATTCCATCCAAGCTTCATTGCATGTCAGATTTTCTTCACAGAAAATACTACTGCATAAGTTTTGCAAGCCATTATTATTATGGTGTCCTGTGTGCACACCTGTTAATAAGGTACCTTTTTTATAATATATCCACATTTTACTGTAACATAAAGGCATTGGTGCTTCAGTTACAGGAAGAGATAAGAGATAGCAGTGATAGAAACTGACATCATTGTTGGATCATCATCAACAACGATCTTATTTACAGATGTCCTTGTCTCATGTGTACAGAATCATTTGTCTCTGTTCAATTGCACTATACTGTGATACTCAAGCAGGATGGTGCTTGCATTTATGGGTGTGCACATGTGTATGCGTGTGTGTGTGTGTGTGCGCACGTGTGTGTGCAAGTGTGAGCTTTGTAAGCAGCCTCCTTTTCATGCCACCTTACAGACAACCAGCTGAATAAAGCAGGCTAAATGAGCAACAAGGTCACATGAGAGAACATACCCTGCTTGCAGGAGGGCTCAGTTACCTCTCCTAAGTGGACATTTCTACCCTGTCAGCTCAATTTGCACACGGTAGCACCTAAATGGAAGCATACCATGTTTGTCTGTTAATGTAGACTGTACCTGGTCTGGTATACTTGCATTGGTTGTTTGTATGAACAGAGCAGCCTTATTGTGTACATGAAAAGAGGCGCAGCCAGTCTAGCCCGTAGCTATGAGCTGTATTATGAGATGCTCAAAATGCACCAAGATTTTCTCCATCATTTAGTGGAAAATACCTTCTTAAATCTAACTAAAAGTGAAAAAATTCATCCCTAAAACTTGACTGATGAGCTGAAAATGATCTGTGGATGTTGAAGCCAGACCGTCGCTACAGGATTCCTTCAGAAAGTAAGGAGCAGAAGACGCTCCTTGCAGTTTGCAGGCTCTAAATGTGCCTGTATGATTTTTTTTCCCCAGGTGCTCCAGATTCTTCCCCCAGTTACTAAAAAACATGCATTTCAGGTTATTTTATAACTTTGAAAAGGCTAAAACAAATATCTCACCTGACAGCTCTTATAAGTGTCTTCACTGCTGGAATCACCTCCTCCATGGTCACGTCACAGTATGGTCTGTCTTCCACGCTGTCCTCTCCAACACCCTCCACTGGGCCCAGGTACAGGGAAATAGTCAGGAACCTTATGATTCTTTCTGAGTGTTAATTAAATGTGTGTGTGCTGCTTACCGTCCACAGGGGGACGAGGTTTGAGGCGAAGAGAGGTGCGAAAGCGTGTGCGGTCATTAAAACTCCAGCTCTTTTGGACCTTTCCAGGACTGGTAGCTTCAGGGACATTCTCCTGGCTGGGAGAGCGGCGGACACTGGAGCCAGGCGGTAGTGGTGACGCCTTATTCCGAATGGTTTGGGATGAACGGGAATTGTTCATCCTGATTCGATCGCGGAAGCCCATTTTACTGCTGACAGTGAAGTCAAAACAGTTAAACACATACAGACTGTACTATTTATGGATAATGACAGGCAGTGAATTCTTTTTTATTGCGCTGTTCACACAATGCTTTTGGTTCTCAAGAATAACTACTCTGTATTATCCTGGGAGTTTAGGAAAGAAGCAGAATGGCAGCCTGAGTTGGTTAAAAGGAAGTTAGCAATTGGGGGAGAGAGAGAGAGAGAGAGAGAGAGAGCACAAAAACAATGGCTTTAGACTTTATTAACAGCGATTACAAAAGAAAAAAAAAAAGAGACAAAACAGAGACACAAACAGATATTTCGTCTCAGTGAAGGACAGTGTAGCTGACTTAGAAAAGATGCAGTTTCACCACAGGCACCACTCAACATTGCTAAGAACTGATTCTGCCCCAAAGATTAGCTTTTTTTAATGTGCCTGTCTTAGCAATTGAATCAGCAAACTCAGACTGAAATCTGATTTAATGCTGTGAGGGCAGACAATGCTCCACCTACCATCAGAGAAGCCACCTTAATCCCTTCAGCAAAGTGTATAAGCATCAAAATATTGTGCAGCCATACAAAACATGTCTTATTAAGTACTAAGTACCACTCACCACAGGCCAAGTCAGCCAGATACGTCAAGTCATCTATTCACAGAAAAAAAAGCTATTTGGCAGCCACTTTACAAAAGATTGACCCCTAATGCTGCTGCTGTAGCATGCTCTTGTGGACGGCTCCCACTCTACAGCCACTTACAGGTTGCATACTGTCACGGATCCATAAGGCAACGCAAACGTCATGCACCACAGAGCAATTCCAGCCATGTTGTTCACTCAGACATTTTTTTTTCGATGATATACTCTTTGTCTTGCATGTGATGCACAGCAGCGAGCCATTTAAATTAAAATTTAAATAGCCAAAGAATGTTAGTGGAAACAGCATTTCATACAAGCAATCTGAAATGCTTCAGGTAGACTGGAAGAAATCGGGAAGATAGAGTGAAAGGCCATTGCATGCCATTGGGGAAGGAAGTAAATGGTCTGGGTGCATTCAGAACCTTAAACTTCAATGCTTCTAAAACACTGAAAGAATATAGCATGCAAACAGAAGCACTTAAAACCCCTGCAAAAATACAACACAAGCAAGATCATTTGGCACACAAGATCATTGGGCACACAAGATCATTATGGCAAGTCTGGAATAAGAATGCATGATCAGTCTGTTGCACCTTTTTCAGAAATATATAGACAATAAACAGTCAAAACAACCAAGCAGAAAGAAAAGAAACTGATGCATGAAACTATCTCAAGCTTTTTAAACTTTTAAAGTTTTTTTATATTTATATTTCATCAAAGACTTTTGATGAAAGGAAAAACATGGATTGAATTAATCAGTCATAAACCATCTATGATTTATGACTAAAACAAACCTGAATATAGAAAATGTCTTTAAAGTGAATGATAAATGCAAACATTTGTGGACCAGCATGTAGAGCCTGTTTGAAACCTTTAATTGGTAGCCCATTGCTGCTAATTTAAATGGTATTTTGGTATCTGCTCTTATATGCAACAATAATTCAACTCCTCTTTGATGCTTCAGCAGTCACTACATCGCCCCACAAATATTTAAAGGGTTCAGGCACAGGTAAGCAGAATGAGCATTTAAAGGTGTAAGAGCTGCGTTTTCGTTAGGCGACGTTGTAGCGTGCCCCGTGCACAAGCTTGTTGCCGTGGATACCTCTGCTTGCGGCCAGCATGAATCCGGAAGAGACCCCGCTTTTTAGAAAGGAGCTGACTGGGGAGACACACAAGGCAGAGGGAGAGAGGGTGAGGGGAGTAGTGGAGGAAGTGGGGGTGAGGAGGGGAAGAAGCTCAGGGACACAACCTGGGTACACGAAGAACCCATTGTGACGTAATAGGTAGCCAAGGGGAGAAAAAAACGGGAGAGGAGTGAGTTAAAAGGGAGAAGTCTGACATCTCAATATTCCAAATAGCCCTTTAATATCCTGCTCCTCTTAACTGTGCATCTGAGAGGCAATTTTGGATTATAGAGACATATTCAGTTAGATAGGAAAAGGTGGGTTTTGGTGAAGGATCATGCCAAGGTAGCAGGTAACGTTTCACCTGAGTATAGTCATCATGGTGTAAAAGAAGCTGCTTTAAAAAAACAGTTTACTTTACCAGTAAATACACCTTAAAACGCTTTCTTAAAACGCATGCAGAAATCCGATATCAGCCCATTTAACCTTGATTAAAATTTTAGGTATATGCTAACAAATCTAGTGGCGTAAGCCCATTCTAACTATTAATACTATTTACTCAACAAGCACAGCTCATGACGTGTAGAACAAACCTGCATGGACCTTTTGCCTTCCTGAGAACAGATGGAGGAGAGATGATGGATGCCATGAAAAAGATACAACGGACATAAAGGGAAAGAAAGAGGAGGACAGGAAGAGGAAGCCCATGAGTAAATGGCATAAGGTGGGAGAGATGGCGAGAGTATGAGCTAGCCAGACAAAGACACAGAGAAGCTGGAAGCCCTGCAACACAGTGGTCTCAGATGATGTTAGTGAAGTGTTTAGTGGTGTTAGCACCTCCATGCAGAAGGCTCTGGGAGCACCCTTTCTTAATTTCTTTATGTGTACACGAGTTGAACATACTGTTTTTTCACTTGTGTCTGGGGATCAGACTTTTGGCCACCTGTCAGGATGAACTGTGTTGCTGTAAGAAGTGGCGAAGTGCGTACCTGTCCCTCGACAGGTAGGGGGAGCTGTAGGGCCGCAGCCCAGACAGCAGCGTGTGGTAGGAGTTCTGGAGAACCTTCTTGGTGTTACGTTGTCGCTGGAGGTGACTGAACAGTAGCGTCAGTTCTCTGACACCCACGTGCACAAACAAAAAACACATGACAAATGAACAAAAAAAACTTAAAACAATGGAAAAAGCCACAAAAGGCCAAATCAATGGTCCAAACACTCAAAAGAAGAGGGTTACATGAGAGAAATGAGATGTTCACAGGGTCCAAAATTAATTCCTTTGGCTCAGTGCAATCCAGTCTCAACAGAATTTGCTGAATAAAAATGTTTGTCCACTTGAGCAATAGAGTGTAGTTTTTACCACCATGCTTTAAAAACGTTGAGATGACAGCGATTTGTTAAGGAGTTTTTTTGGTGTCATGTTGTGTTGGTGAGCACTGAAACTGAAGTTTTCTAAGCCTAACCATGGATTACTGAACGTCTAACCATGAATGTTATCTTAACCCTGCCCAAGTACCTTTAACTGTAAATTGACATTATCAGCAGATGGATTAAATTAGAAAAGTAAATAATCAGTACAGTAAATTTTACAATTTGTCAATAGATTATGCAAATTAACTAAAAAAAATTACCATAAATTGTGCTTTCCTTTACTTTATTTGTACCTGTAATAAATTTGCATGATGCATTATTTGACCAACAGTAGTCGACTCCAGTTGTTAGCATGCAAACTCATCTCTAGCATCGCCTTCAAGGATGATGCTCAAGATGAAAAGTTATTCCGACACTGTGAAACGGAAGACCCAAAATATTAGAGAAATGGATTTATTTAAATAAATTAAAAGTAACATATCGCTGCTGTCGGGCCAAAACCTCCTATGTCCAAAATTCGCGATTTTTGTTTTCCTTCATAAATCAGTACTATTGGTCATGTCTGTTTGTTGTTTTACAAATATTTAACCAAAGATATATGATTAAAACACAATACAAAGTTTGATGACATTATGTCCAGTTATGACAAAACCATTCCATTTTTTTCATTTTTTGAAAAATGACAGTTTTGGAGATAGGAGGTTTTTGCCCGACAGCAGCGATACGTAAGATATAATGGACGTTCAGGTCAAATTAGTTCCAGCCAGCGCATTTCATATGATTTACTTGCAACCATAATGACACCCACTTTTATAATATATCCACATTTGACCTTCAGAGGAAATAATTTTGGACCCCGGATGTAAACTTTCATGCAAACTTATATAATTATATGAGATGAAAATTTCACTTGATGTTTACATAAAACAGATGCATGTTTATGTTTCTCATATTCCCCTCCTTTTAAGAAAATAAATATTAGTCAAATTAATGCATGAATATAACATTCCATGTCAAGTTAAATGGAGTTCCCACCTAAACATTTCAGATTTTAATTAGAAAAAAATGGTAAAAGGTGAAAGAAAATTATGGCTAAATTATAAATATTTCAGTTAAGAGTGAATTATTTAAGAAAAACAAGTAATTTTTGCAGATAATGGGATTTACAGTAATTTGGCTAAATTCCTGAGCAAGTTAAGTGTTGAAAAAGGGAACTAAAAATGTTAGATTGTTATGATTTAGATTTAGATTCTTATGGCTTTGGTCAGTTTAGCACATTTAATATGGATTTTTTTTTAAAATATATGCATCCAGTTACCAGTCAAATCCCACATGAAAGTATTTATTTAAATTTGTACATATCTAATTCTACTGTCGTTCATTTGCATAATAAATCATATAATTGCAAAAAGCACTGATTGATATAAATAAAACTGAAATGAGGGAGAAAGTTAATATATAATGAGTGACAAAGATTGTTCAGCTTAAATCATAAATGCCAATTTGTGTTTTTTGTTAACCCTTTATAGACCAGGGATGGGATGACAAGTGTCATTTTATGTTGCCAGCAATGGATTGGGTGTGAAAGGGTTAATTCCAGCACAATTAATGATCAGAGCAACACTGTTTTAAATAAACCAAAACATGTTTATCAAATAAAGTGAAAATTTATAACTATTTTTCACATCACAAATATTAAGTCACTTTCATTATAAGTTCATGAGCATTTTAATCACTCAAACTTTTTCTAACTAAATATTTTTATTTCTCACCCATGTCTGCTAATCTTGGTAGTTCATCACTATGTTTTTAATGTACATTACATCTATTTTTATTGCTCCATTTTAACCTTCAGTAATTTTACTTATTTTCTTTTATTTATTTTTGTTACTTCTGCCCTCTGGATTGGTTTCAGTGTCTCCCTTTAACAGAATGAGCCTCTTTACAAATGATCTAACACAACTTCCTTTAAAATAACCCGTTAAGGCCCGACCCATGAAAAAATGGTAAGAAAAGTAAAAAATTTTTAATATGAGGTCTTTATTTGGCCCTTTAACAAAATGTAACAAAAAATTTACTTTTTTGGGGGGGGTGGGGGTGATATATTAAAAATATTATAATGTGATTTTTCTGCTTCTGGGTATCTATTAGGGGACAGAATGAATTATCAGATTGTGTTCAACAGGATTTTGAGCAAAGTTTTTACCATAAATTGAAGCAAAATGTCTCAGAAACTGTATGTAACAAATATGTCACGCCGGGCTCTTATGGGTTAATTATTTTCAGTTCAGTACCAAATTTATAAGAAATGCTTTTGTAAACAAGTTATTTGTGTTTCTTATTAAAATGTATTTGATATAAGTTTTGATTTTTGTCACAAAGACATAAAAAAAATGTTCAATCTTAAAAAAAATGTTTGAATTGACATGTGCAAAAGAATAAAACCACTGTTAAGAACAAAATAAATTTATATAATTTTCCAAATAAAATGGATAGCTAATCAAAATTATTTCATTTACAGCAACCCTTAAATTAAAAACTTGCTCACAAACAAAAGGTAGCAGGTGTGATATACGTTGTTTTCTCACAATGAAAAGAAACAGAAACCAGTTTTTACAATCTACTCTAGTATTTGCCTTATGAGATTCTGTGATGCAACTCTAAACTCTTTTAGTTTTAAATAACAAGAGCCACAGCAGATTTCTGATTCTGGATGGATCCACTGACAGGTGCACCTACCTGAATGAAGGCAGCATGCTGTCATAGAAGTACCATGTAGCTGTTAGATAGGAGTGTTTGGCATCGGTGGAATAGAGGCGCCATGCAGCCTAAGAAAAAGCACACAAAACAGGGTTCAAGGAAAACTTAACTTTCCCCAGTTAAGTGTGAATGTAAAACACCCACATAACTCTCATTACCTGTATGAGATTGGCAGCAGGCATCCTCCTCTTCTCAAAGTGCTTCTGTCTGTGCTGTTCTTGAACCTTCAAGGCAAAGCCTGAACCTAAAATTCCCTGAGGGTGAAAGTTCAAATCAAAGTCAGGGGTGCAACTCGTGGTTTTGGACTAAACTGGAGGATTCAAACTGGGATGTTAGAAAATATACTTACAGCAGGCAAGGCAAAGAAGGATACTCCCAGAAGAGCAAAGCCAGCAGCAAGGAGTCGCCCTTGCCACGTTCGAGGGGTCTTGTCACCATAGCCAATAGTGGTCAAAGTTATCTGAGTGGATGAAAAATAACTGATCTTATGCACAAAATACAATCAGTGTAAAAAATTAAACCTGTACAATTTGTTGTGATTCAGGAAGAATAAAAACAGGTGTTAAAATCTTGCACATATCTCCATTGCAACCTCTTACAAGGGAGATATATACAGTACTTACAGTTCCCCACCAGAGGGAGTCTGCATAGGTGCCGAAATCAGAGTTGTTGTCTTTCTCAGCCAGGTAGACTAGGAACGAGGCGAAAATGAGGACCAAGAAACCTATATACCAGGCTGTAATCAGCTCCTGCAAGACAGAGAGCAGATATCAATCACATGTCAGCAGCAGCGTCTTTACTGCAGAGTTCGAGTGTGGACTCGAACTCTGCTGCTCGAATCCTCACTAAGACCAAGAAAGTGGACCACATCAGTCCAGCTCTGAGGTCTTCACACTGACTGTGTCAGAGGAGAGAAGTTCTGCTGCTGGTCTATAAAGCTCTGAATGGTTTAGGACCAAAATACATCAATGACCTCTTGACCCAGTATGAACCTACCAGAACCCTCAGGTCATCTGGATCCAGTTTGTTATCAGTTCCCAGAGTCAGAACCAGACATGGAGAAGCTGCATTCAGCTTCTATGCTCCACTTGTCTGGAACAAACTCCCAGAAAGCCTCAGATCAGCTGAAACACTCAGTTTATTTAAATCCAGGTTAAAGACCCACCTGTTCTCTCCTGCATTTCAACAGCTTTTATTTTAAAAAAGTCCAAATCTGTATCTGTTTCTTTTAAGCTTAAATTTTTAAACTTGATCATGTTTTAATACTGTTTTCATCCAATGTTCTTTCATTTTCCTTTTTTTTTTGTTTTAATGTTAAATTATGTTTCTTGTATTCTGTAAAGCCTTTTTAATAACCAGTCATTGAATAGTGCTATACAAATAAACTGGCCTTGCCTTGCCTTACTGTAGTCTTTACCACATCACTATCATCATTATTGGGTAAGTTATCATCATAATCACATTTGGCTTGCACTTTGACTTGGCTACACTGTTATGCTTAGACAGCTGATGCATCGATTTATCATCATCAAAGCTGACTGCATGTTTTGCATCTGAATATGGAGTGTCAGGCGTTAAACTCTGCACCAACAGTAACAACAAATTGAGTGTGAAAGTGAGTGTGATGTTTCAGGGCAGTAAACATTAAGTACAAGCTGATAATTCATTGCACTCAACACATTTTCTTTTACAGTGACTGTTAATAAGCTGTTTATACAATCAATGATCATTAGTGTGAATGCCAAAAGGCCTTAAATGGCAGCTGTCAGACTTTTTTTTTCAATAATCCGTAAATCTAAATGTGGTTAACATGAGTAAGCATATTTTTAATCAAATTTAATGACTTTGAATTCCTCATGTAAAAAAAAATTGTTTTCCTCACCTTACTGTGAGCATAAACTACTGAGCCCAGTAGTTTCCAGGTGCCTCCCCGTCGGTCCATACGGACCATACGCAAGATCTGCAGGAAACGCATGCTGCGCAGGGCAGATGTGGCAAAGATGTTGCCCTGAGTCCCTGCAGCAATCACCGCCAGCGATGCCACAAACACTATGAAGTCTACAGCAAAGACAGTCAAGCCAAAGAGAGAGAAATAGTAGGTGGGCTTGA
Source organism: Melanotaenia boesemani (assembly GCF_017639745.1). Classification (NCBI taxonomy): domain Eukaryota; kingdom Metazoa; phylum Chordata; class Actinopteri; order Atheriniformes; family Melanotaeniidae; genus Melanotaenia; species Melanotaenia boesemani. The sequence continues at coordinate 15,820,167 of NC_055698.1, read as the reverse complement.
TGATGGTAGTTTCTGGTGCTGTTTCACAAGAAGACATGGGACTACTACATAGTTCCATCTACTGTTCCACACACATGCACACTAACCTATAACACAGAAGGGCTTCCTGGCAAATCTCAGACGCCCTTGCCATCCACGGTATCTGCAACAACAGCCTGCTGCCCAGATCCTGATGAAGTACTCCATCCCAAAAACCACAATCATGACAAACTCCTGCAAATCAATCACAAATTATGTAAAAAAAAAAAAAAAAAATGAGAGCTGAAACATGATCAATTTTAAGCCATACATGTCTTATCAAAAGTAAAGTCCCACCAATTACATTTATTCTTTATGGTATTTTATAATATATCTTTAATATAAAATAAGGCACACAAACACTTTTTAAAATGTTTATGTCCCTTCCCCATGACTATAAATTCAGGTAAGACCATAAGTAAAATTCAACATGAAAATGAAAATGGTCATACTGGCCGATGAGTGGGGGGATGGACTGCAGAAAGATGATGAGAATATGCCTCATCACTGATTTGTTCACTAAGGATTTTTCAAGTGATTTAATGGTATCAGTCACATTTTTAACATTTCTCTAATAGAGCTTGAAGTTTAACATATAAATGATGGCTCCATTTAGAATAAGTTGCTCACAGATCAATGGGCCATGTCATGGTAGCTACAACCAACTTTTATAAACAGTGCATTTTGTGGAAGCAAACAGCATTCTGCAAACTGTTACTCAGTTCATTTAAACATAGCCCTTGTGTAGCAAATATTTAGCATGTGTTGTCTTAACAAAACATCCAAGTTATCTATTTAATCTAAACTATCAAATCAGTGTTTATGAATAGCTTAATGTATTTGGTGCTTGGTAATAACTTTAAGAAACTACAGGGCTACACTTTAGTTCTGTGGAATGGCTTAGATTAATATGTTGTAATAAAAAATGGAAAAAGTATAATGGTAAGTATATTTTTACATGTTAGTGGTGTTAGCAACTTGAACATTCAGACAGCCATGGGTAGCCAGTGGAGTTAGATGAGCAATGCAGTAATGAGTGCTGATTAAACACCAGACACCCAGTTGTGTTCTGGACCACCTGTAAGGGCTTCATTGAGCATACTGGGAACCAGCTGGGGGAGCAGTAGTTGGGGTGAGATATTCACCATGGCTTGTACCAAGAGCTGGGTTGTATGTTGAGTCAGATACATCCAGATTTTTCTTATTTCGTGAAGTGAAGTTACATGACTTAAGTCGAAATGCAACATGGTCAAAGAAAGAAAAAAGGTCATCGAGTTTTTTTTCCATCTTTGGTGGGAAGACAGTTGAAAAGATGATAAATGTTAAAACGGTGTTGGACTAAATGATTGGCTGAGATGATCAATAGCTCAGATTTACAGAGGCTTAAATGAAGGTGGTACATCACTTGTAACAGATGTGCAGCTTCCTTGTGTAGTTTATAATCCCTCAAGTCTATTTATTCAACTTCTCCAAGAACATCCCTTTAATGAACTATTAAAATAAAAACAGAAATATTTCCTCAGATGAGCTGTATTTTCACTTTTAAACTGACATATTTTATTTAAATTAAATAAAAAGACATAGGCTGGTATCAGATTCTAATAATCAACTGGCAAACTTTAACTATAAATGTTTTTATGCCAGTGTTACTTTACGTTTGACAAGTTGAGTTAAGGTTGCTTTCATGTTGAAATAAAATTAGAGCTTGGTAAGTATCATAGCCAGTCTTTGCAGGTACACCTTGCCTGTCCAGTTACCCCCACCTTAAAGCTGTAGCCTTTTGTGTTTTCCAATACCTAAAAATTCCCAATGAACTTTGTTGTTTTTCCATGGGGAAAGGTTTAATGTGTTCACCTTCTTCAGTCATCACATAAAACTGACAGTCTGCTCCCACCAATGAGAAAAGGACAGCTTCCTGCGCTTTCTCTCTGACAAGTCATTTAAAGAGCTAATGCTGCAGGTATGAAATGCTGGAAAATTTTCATTGTTTTGAAACCATGACTTTTTAAAACTGTGGTACAGTATATCTTGAAACCTGAAGTCAGCCCATGTCTGCTTTCAGGTTCCTGGAATGCACAGACTGCTCAACGTATACAAAGCTATTTGTCATTAGAGCAAATGTTTGAGTGTGTAATGTTCACTAACAGCCATCAGCCGGCAAATGGGAAGGTGATTGATCCAAAGAGTGAACTGAGGGAATGTGAAAAGCATCAACATTAAATAACATAAAGATAGGCAAGCTGGGAAGAGAGGTGGTTGAGTCAGGTTAAGAAGGCGAAAGCGAGTGTCCATTACTTTTAACAAAAGATGTTGTAGCATAGAGGACGAGGGGAGATTAAGGCATAGCTATTAGGATTAATGCATCATGTCTGTGATTTCCTGCACAGTCAACAACACCTGAATCCTCCATCCTGCTTACATGACTGTCTGTGGCTGCCAAATGAAACAACGCATGTGCAAGATATACTGCAGTAAATGAGATGCAGCAATGCTGTATGAAAATGCGTGGTAGGTTCATGTATGTGTGTTTATGTGCTTTGTGTTTGTGGGACAGCAAAAGCAAAACAAGGAAGAGGTCTTACCAAGATAAAGAGGCCTTGGTTGGCCATCTTCTGGTGGTCGGGGATGGTGGAGAAGACAGACAATACCAAGCAGCTGAACACCAGCAAAAAACTGAAACACAGACACACATTTCAAAATATATAGACACAATAAACCTCACAGTTTCATATTAATCCCCTCAAAGCAAATGGACTAAATAAAACTCATTAAAAAATGCAAGCTTCACTCTCTGCATGATTAACCAACAGAAATATCAAATTACAAATGCACAGAAAGAGATTTGCTGATCCATAACACAAGCACAGCACAGTTATATTCAGTAAGTGACACAAAAGCAGAACAATGGAACTTAGTTATGTTACTCTGATCAACAAACAGCAAAGTTCAGTAAACAACTTATCAAATACAACCCTAACTTTCAACTGTGTTAAAGTCATGAAACTGTACTTTTAATTTAATTTGATAATATATTTTTAAATCTCTATTTTTCTATTCAGCTTCAGGAGCACGTTTAAAAAGGTTTGTCATGCTGTGCAACGCCTTGTGGAACATCTCAAAACTTATTAAGCTGATGACAGAATTGCAACATATAAAGGAGAGAAGAAGAGTATTTAAGAAGCAAGGACAACGTTTAACCATTTCTAAACATTTCTCAGTGTAAAATTGCAAAGAATTTGGGGACTTCATTATCAGTGTATATAATATGTAGAGCTTAGGGCTGGGCGATATGACCTAAAAATAAAATCTCAGATTTTTTATAACCAAATCCGATTTCCGATTTTAATTGATTTTTTTTCCTTTCTTTTACAAAACATAAATAAACTTATTAAAAACATTCATTTGTTTATATAGATGAATGCCAGCAAAAATAAAGCATATAATGTCATAGCTCTTCCACCATATAAACGACTTCATATCTTACATTGAAATATGCGACACAATGCATCCGTGATCTCTTTCCATCTGGATCCTTATCTGATCCTTATCATACAGGATCCACTGCAGAAATAATTCCCCTGATGAAGGTTGTCTCTTAACTAGTGTTTGTGGGTTAAGTTGATTTCTGCATCTCATAGAGAGCAGCATTTCTCACTGCATATACGCACAGCTAAATCCCAGGCGTGAGTGAAGGGTCACTTTAACGAAAATCTGTCAGACAAACACCGTTCTGGTGTGGAGGGAGGGCTAAGTCTGCTGCTAACTAACTATGGAAAAAAATCCCGATTTTCAAAAAAATTCATCTCCAGAAATGGAAAATTCGATTTATCGATTTTATCGATTAATCGCCCAGCCCTACTAGAGCTGCAGAGAATCTGGAGAAGTCTCTGTACATAAAGAACAAAACTAAAAATCCAATAAAAGGCTCCAATAAAAACAGATTCTATTATACTGCAACACAGTGCATGAGCTCAGGAATGATTCAGAAAACCCAGTTCGCCTACAAATTCAGTTCATCGTTAATTCTGCCACAAACAAGGATGGGGCCAGAGCAGAGGCCCCGGGGGGGGTAACTGGCCTCACAGGTGTTACTGCAAGAATAGTCTATTAAATTAACAAATTTTTAGTGTATAAATTCCCAAATTCAAGTGGTGTAATGTTGTTCTAACATTACTATGTTCTTGATAACAATGCGTGGGTGATCATATTTGTCTGTCTGAACTTCTTTTATTTTATGAAGAGGATGTAAAAGTCATAAACCCACCAGGTGTGGTGACTGTACAAAGTAAAACTGCCAATAACGCTGAAGAAAACACTGATAAAATTTTATTTTTGTGACAATTTCTGAAAACTTGAAAATTTCTCATAAACTTTAATTCATAAACTGAGTCAATTTTATATTTTATTGACTAATTAGTGTGTGAGAAATTTTCTTTCTGGCTTTCTTGGAGTATTCTGAAATGTAATCACTGAATTTATCATTTGACTCTACCTAAGTTTTAATCATTATCAATTAAGTCTTTGTGCAGCAGCGATTAAAGCCATTAAATGTATGATTATCAACAGTAAATAACTATTTATAGAAAATATCATTGTCCATTTACGTTTACAATTTTTGCTTTAATTTTTAAATTGAAAAGCTAAACCCTTTTTTTAAAGGTCTTATTTACATGTGCAACCCTTTTTCCAGTCTTTCCCACTGCCTGGTCCCCCTTAAAAAAATTCCCAGACCCACCCCAGCCATGGCGAAAAAACAAAACATATATAGTTAATATCCATATATGTTGTTGCTCATTTAAGATGGACTGAGGCAGAGTGGACAGCTGTCCTATTTATTTGTTTGTTTATTTATTTGGCCAAAAGTATGGATGTTGCGTTCTCTGGGGAAAAAGGAGAGGGCTCATCTGGCTTGTTTTCCACTCACAGTTCAAAAGCAAGCATATCTGATTTACTACATAAAATGTTCCGTCATTACCACATAAGTTTACGTCGGGTCACTTCAGTTTACAGCATCCTGCTGCCATAAACATGAGAGGGAGTGACAAGTCAAGCACTAAGTTTTTGGGCGTAAATATTTTTGTTTTCATATATGACAGACAGTAAAAACATGTGGTAAAGAATTTAGTTTTAATCTTGTTGCTGCATGTTAAAAAGAAAAGTAGGGCTTTGCAGCTCAGCTGGGACAGAAAATTCTCTCCCTGAGAAGTAATGGCCACTTCAGCTCAAGAGCTTCTATGAAATAAACTATAAATTGTGATCATTTGTGTCTTTTGTTTAAGGTTCTCTCCTGTTAATATAAACACTTCATTTTTTCCAGGTCATCACAGATGTGGGAAGTAGCAGCTCAAACATTTTCATTTTGTTCAAGACATGAAACACAAAGAGGCCTGATCAACGTTGTCAAACCTAATATCACAAGTATGTTGAATGCAGCATTCCCATGATGCTATTAGACCCATTATAATAAATCTTCTTTGAGGGGGAAAAATTAACATCAACATTGCCATTTCTTTATGGCTGTAAGTTACTTGTGTGAAACAGAAAACTTATGTTTCAAAATGAACCTGCACAATTAGGACGATGCATTAATATTCATCTAACATTAATATTTTTTAATTTTATGTTTTGGTGTGGTGCCACATTGGAGTGGTGGTCTGGTCTGCTTCACAAGCATAAAAGGTTCGAGATGTTCTAGTGTTACTAGAAAGCATGGTGTGGTTTCACTTCAGATAAAGTCAGAAAAAATGGCTGTTTTTTCTACTGTTATTATACCAGCTGTGCATGAACGACTTGAATAAATTAAAAAAATATCAATATTTGTCTTAATTCTAAATAACAGAGTATTCGATCCTAATGACTTTATTTAAGAAAATAATTTCAGTGAGTTAAACACTGCTGTCACACGAAAACACAACCAGTAGATCCGGCAAAAATATGGTACTGTATCAAATGAGCCTCCTCTCATTTCTTTATGTTTTGCCTCCAATGAGTCAGACTTTCTCTTATCAGTGGTCCTGGTCAATAGTCTTCCAAAAGTCTTTTAGTTGTTTTCTTCGGCACTTTATCAGTCATTTTCTCCCTAATCCTTATGCTTTCGTAGAAGAATCATTTTTGTTTGTTTTTTTGTATGTACCCTCTGCAACTTTCTGAATATTAAACCACATTTCTGCGTCATTTTGATGGCACAGTGACATTTATAATGTACATTCCTGGAATCGTCACTGTCCAGCAGCATGCCAAGGCTGAGAAACCGCACTTCACAACTGTTTCTTCCAAGACGCTGCTGATTCATTACAGAAATTACATTATTGGAGGAAAAGAAGACAAAAGAGAAAAAGGGACAGAGAAAGAGCTAAAACAAGAGTCAACATCCGACTAATTTTAGTCGCTGGAGAGAGCTCAGAGAAGAGACAGGATGTAAGATGGACGTCAAGTTAGCCATTGTTATGGCTTACCTCACTGAGAAGCGTTAGTAGTGCTATTTTTAACACTAATCTATAAATGATTCAATTATAACAAAGTACCTAATACAGGGATGGACCAGTCTTCAGAAATATTTTGACAAACATGAAACAGTATTTTTGCAGCAACAAGGTTTTATTACAAAAAGCTATTAGCTAAAAACTTTGCATTTCTCAATATGATGTGGAAAAAAAGAACAGAAAGAGGAGGAAACTGGAGAATTAAAGGACAGAGAAACTACAGATATCTACAGATTATCTTATCTAAAAATAATGTCTTAGAAAAAGGGGGGAAACCAATCAAGGAAAGACCTGAGGGATCCATCAGGCCCTTCAGTTGATCCATTGACTGTTCCCTGAAGCTTCAGTAGTTAAGTCACCATGACTGGATGGTTTCTGAGAACAATTATTGAAGAAGGTAAACAGAAAAGCCTGAGGTATGCCACATAACACAAGAACTGGACTGAAAATCAGAGGCAGCGAGTCTTGGTGAAGAATCATTAACATTATTGAAGCAGTGTGGAATTATTTCCACATCCAAAGAAAAGCATTGAAATGTCCTTCAAAAAGCCTGGAGAACTACTCCTGAATGTCTAAGAGGGTTCAGACTAAGATGAAGAATAAACATGGCAACACCAATTATTAATTTTTGAGCTTTAGTTTTTTCCTTCTTTAATGTTTAACTATATAGACTTTTCCACAATAATGTTTCAGTTAATATACACAATACGCAACATAAAATAAATATATAGGTAGTTGAAAAACGCACAGCCACTGTGTGGCCCCTGTGCCATGTGAATCCAGAAAAGCAGGCAGTATTAGCCTGATGGCAGCTGTTGGTCCCTCTGGACTTCATGTCACAGCCTCAAGTTAGAGAACACTTGCTGGACACAAAAGCAGTTTACAAGGTCTCACACAATGGTGCCCTTTCTCTTTAACTGGCAATACGATCAACAGGTCTCTTAGCAAGCTAATGAGTGGGAAATGAAATACATTTTAAGAGCTTACATTAAAAATGTAAAAAACTTTTTTGTGTGTGTTTTTTCCACAAAACCACTACTTTGTAATCACAAGTGAAAGGACTCAGTGAGTAACCTCGTCCACAGTTTCCAGCTGATGAGACACCACTAAGAAGAAGACAAAGTAGATCTTAGACAGCTCAAAAAAAATAAAATAAACAGAAACAAAAAAAAATGGACACCGAGCGTAAATAAACAGGAACCAACCCCCCCCCCTCCTCCTCCAATTACCACTGTATATTTCTCAGCCCAGTGATGCGTGCACAGTGGAGAGTTTGTGCCTTTGTCACGGAAGAGTTACTTTGAAAAATATACTCTGATGACTCTGTGCAAACAATGCATTTTGGTCATTCATCAGCTGAGCAATGTGCTGACTAAACCTTCTGTCTTTTTCCTCTCAATTAACTCGAAGGCACTGCATGTACGTCCACAAGCTGGAGAATAGGTCGGGCAGCATCTCAGGTGGTTTCGTTCAACATTTTGTGCTTTATGACAGGAAACAAATAATAGTACTTATTGCTAAATCGACAGACTGACTTTTGCAAAATGCAGACATCACATTCCTGTAATAAGTTGTAAAAGAAAAAATGCATTTACCTTAATCCTTTAAAACCTGAGGTCTCCCAACTGGCAGACTTTGAGAACAGACGGTGCCAAACTTTCCAAAATGGCCACATTAGAGACCTGAACTGTTCGTATTAACACCTCATTTAATTTTGTTCTGCTTCTAGATTTCATGTAAATCCCATTGTTTCCATTATTCCCATTGTTACCTATAATTTGACAGAGATTTAGAGCTACAGCTGCATCATTGCAAAGGGATATTTATTTTCCTCCCGAAAGTATTTTTAAGCAAGCCTTAAATTTTATTCATTTGGGCTATGTGCCATCTTTATTTAATCTTCACCAGTAACACATATACTTATATCTACACATCTTATATATTTACACATTCAAAAAGCAATCAAGGTTAGTTTTCCCATTCCCTGACCCTCAGCCTCAAGCCCACTGACTCCAAACGAAAACAGAAGTGGTGTTTAGAAATAAATCAGAAATCAGTTGTTTTTTTGTTTGTTTGAGTCACCCCTCTTTTTAGATGGGGAAACAATCAAGTGGTCGCATCACTACATTTACTTTTTCTGTTCTGCTTTATTGGACTAAACAAGTGAATAAATAAATAAATATGCACAGAATAATAATAATCATGCTCTTACCACCTTGTGGGGGTTAAGGGGTCCTCCACGAGGATTCTGTGCAGTATACTGGACTCTTCTGAAAAGAGACCTCATGTATTGTAGATAAAATTTGCTTTGTGAGCAAATACAAAAATAAATAAATGCATGATAAAAATGAATTAGAAGACATCTAGGCCATGTGTGATGCATGTGGAGAGGGAGTCACATTTCTGCTGAGGGAACATTTTCTACACCACCACCCTCCATCCACCCCAGGACCACCACCCAACATCAATTTCTCCCTTTCGCGGAAATGTCAATTAAGAACGAAGCATCCGTTCCACCAAATCAGCAGGAGCGGTCTCATGGCACATCAGAGGAAAGTCTCCTTGGCCTTGACTCTATCCTGCCTCAACAAAATATCATCCAATCAGAAGAGATCAATACAGATTTTTTTTTCTTTCATTCATAATGCAAGATTTAAAACAGCGAGGAAGGAAATGTTGGACTAAATGCTGCTCTCACAAGCAAGACAGTAATAAAATCGGTGGTTGCTCCTGTGTGTAGGTCTGTGATGTATTCACCACTGGATTAACTCTAACATTTATTAACCAATCACCTGATCATGAGCTGATGCACTAACTGCATAATTCTTCAAATAATCTTTTTTACTGTACAAGCATTTGAAAAAACTAAGACATGTAATTTAAATCAGTATTTCCATGGCATTTTCCTCTTTTTAAATATGCCCCCCTCCTCCTGCTGTTGTTTAATGGCAGATGAGTAAAGGATCAGCCCTACCAGCACTTTATAAAGAGGCATTTCAATCAAACAAACCAGTTAGCATCAAGAGACATGACTGATGTGGCTGTGGATGTCTCCAGTACACTACTTACAGTATTTTTGATTTCTTTCAGCTGTTGTAGTAGATGTTTTTGCATATTTTCATAAGAGGATTTGTGTGTTCAGGTTATTTAAGCTATATAAGACATGAGGAGTGTTTGTATATGAATCCTAAAAGGTGGAAATCACATTTTTGTCTGTATTTATTTCAGTGTTCAGTGCTTGTTTTTCTCTTCATGTTTTAGTTCCAAGATTATCCCTCACTATAATAGCAGAAGAAAATGAAAAAAGACAGTGAAAAATGTTAACAGCTGCAAATACTTGTATGAAAATCAATTACAAACACAGACGTGTGTTTTAGTTGCTGCAACAAAAATGAATGCATGAATCAAAGGAGGATAAAATAAAGACAAGACATCCAAAACACACTGAAAAGAAGCATGTATGTACCATTGCTGCAGCATAATTTATAAATTATATTACAGCAATTTATTTTGGAATATAATAGATTTAATAATTTATGTAGCTGAGCCACCCAGAAAGTTTACTGTAAGGCTGCCTGTGCAAGTAATTCCCCCACAACTTTTTTTTATTTATTTTTAAATTTTTTTTTTTTTTTGGGGGGGGGGATGCATGCTCTGCTTCATAAAGAAACTATCTCACTTCCTCCAAAATCCAGTCAAGTGTAATTTGTCTCAAGAACACTGGAGAATCAAGAAACATGCACGCACAAAAGAAAGAAAGAACCTTCTGCATATTTATCTGAACAGCTCTTTGTTGAAACTGAACCTTGTTACAAACAGCAAGCCTCTAAACATTTGTTTAAAGTGCATACAACTTGGCTGCAGGCCTGTAAAACTCCAAAGGGTCATTTGACTGCTTGAAGAGCAGACAACAAATAAATGTTCAGCAGCCTACATGGCAACCAGATTGCTTTTTAATGGACGCTAGGCAAGGTGCTTTTACTGCTGTTTTCCTGTAACCATATACAAGTGAAAACTGAGATCTCACATTACTTTCACTGGCCTTAGAGAATACTGAAGTGAGATAAAAAGTTCTAATAAACATATATGACATTATGTGTTGCTGCACTGCACTGTGTGTGTGTGTGTTTGTGTGTGTGTTTGCACTCTGCTGCGTGTCAGCAAGTGTACCTACAGCAGAGAGAAGTGGACTTGCTGGATTGTGGGAAAATGCAGCTTTGATTCAATCACCACTGGAGGGTAAATCAGCTATCAGTTACGCACAACAAAGGAGGTGAAAGAAGAGGAGAGGACAGGGAGGAAGACTGACAAGGAAGACGCAGGGAAAGCAAGGAAGAAAGATGGATGATGTACAATTCAAAGTGAAAGGAGTTGTCTGGAGCAAGCACTGACTTGTAATCCCTGCACATGCTACTGGTGCGTTAACACAAATAACAACACAGTCCATTTATTGAGCGCACACACTTCCTGTGACACCTTTCAGCAAGGGCATAGCTGGTAAACATATAGACCATCTAAAACAAATGAAAAACCTCTATTAGCACATGAGATTTGTTTATAGTAGCGAGCCCAGCACTCTCCACTGTTCAAAAGGCAGAAAAGTGTTGGGAATCAGGCAATAATGTGAGGAAATACAGAGCTTTGTCCAAAGATTCGGAGAGCAGAGGAGGAAAAAGGTGAAACATCAGCAAGTGAGAAGTAGGAGGGTGAGTGTCGTCAGCAGAGGAAGAGAAAGGAGAAAGTAGAGAAAGGTGGAAACAGTAGAAAGATATTAATAGCATTTCACTCTCCTTAAATAGCGACTGCAAGCAAAATGTGCACAGGTAGGCTGCAGAGCACAAGTGCTGCACAGCTCAGAACAGGCCAGGCAGCAGGCTTCCTAGCAACCCCCTCCTTGTCTTTCTGGGACAGCAAACTTTTCATGTTAGAAAAAAAGAAACACGCACACACACACACATAGAAAAAACAAATAGGAGATGAAATGTGCTTTTTCATGAGGAAAGAAGCTGACTGAGCGAATCATAGCCTCTAGTGCTGGCACAAGTATGAAGAAAGAAAAGAGAGCGGGTGGCTGAACTGAAAGTGTTGTGCAAAAAAAAAGAACAAGTTTGTTTTCCTTTTGAAGGCCACAACCTTCAGAGCACAACATAATCAGATCAATTATTTACATCTTCAGAGGTCATGAGAGAAACACTGGCAGTTCTTGTCATGAATGGCACTCCGGGACACTTCTGCACAATTTAATTTTTTTATTTTATTCACACAAGTGCTACACATAAGAAGAGTGCTAATACGCTCTCTACTGCAGATCAGCACAGCCACACGGATGTTCACAATCCCGCACACACACTCACCAAACGGCCCCGGACTGCCATTCTGCTCCATTGTCGGTCCACAGATGACAGTTTTCAAACAGAGTGCCAATTACACTAATACACTGTCCCTGTTGGAGAATGTCACGGCAACTCACAGAAGCCACACACACACACACAGTGTTTGTATTCTTATTTAACGAATATTACATCACATTACCGTAAAGATTCCCTATGTTAATTCACTCAAATTATTCCTTTAGGTGCTTTGGTTATACAAAGGGTGTCTTTTGGCTACTGGATATTACCTCCTGTCTCTTATGAACACATAAGTCATGACATTGCAAATTTAAGCAAAAGGATGAACCAGAATAAGGTTACAATGCTGAAAAGTCCAGTATGTGCATTCATTGAGGAAAAAAAAAAAATTAGTTCCTGTACTCTGGAGCATGGGGGCTCATTTTACAAAAACAGGAAAAAACACACACACACAAAAAAAACTTATATTTCTATCCAATATTATGTCTATTAAACTGTTTTTAGGACTTTCCAAATGCTGTCATTTTGGAAAACGGAAATCATGAAATCAGATTTCCCGTTTCATGTTACAAAACTTGGCTTAGCCGTATTCTCTATGTGGTTGAGTCTTTAAACGTGCTTTTTTTTTTTACAAAGACGTGAAAACTTTTTTACACTCAAAGCCACAGCAGTGAGGATGAGAGCCAGGAAATTCAAAATCTGAGCACATGAGGGCCCACCTCTTAAAGCCCTAAATATAGTGTAACAGGACAGGACAGTTCTTCTCCTAAATCAAATCATAACCTTGAACATTAGTCATAATAATCCATGTATTTACGTAACTGAGATTATGGTTGAAAATCAGATTTTGTTCATTTAAAAACTTCTTGTATCTATTCAGTTTTTTCTAAATACTTCAGGGTCAAGGCCTTTCTCAGCATACATTTGATGAAAGGGAGGTCATACCTGGACAAACCTTGGGAAGAAGTCACAGAATGTTAAGTAGGCTGGTTTTTGTCTGGTTGATTTGAACAATGGTTAGCTTTAAAACTTGTGGCAATTTTATTGCTTCAATATTATTATAATTAATATTATTTGCTTCACATTTGGCTAAATAAATAAATAAAAAAGTGCCAGTTGGTCATTTGTGACTTTGACCAAAGTTACTGAGGCAAGTAAGAGTTAGCAGTATCTCTTTGCTAAGTAGCCAAAAAATGTTGCACAGGGACCTGGTTGATGTATTTCTATGTCATTTTCATTATAAAGGAACATTCTTATCCAAGAACCATTCTCAGGATTGCTTCTGTAGGTGCTTTGTGTTTATTTTGTGTAGAACCCTAAGTTAAAAATACACTTAACATAAAAAGTAAGCCTGACTGGAGCAATTCACAGCCAAGTGTGAAGCAGTTGGGACGTGAATCAGCACCTCCAAATCCGAGACAAAGGTCCTCAGCCGGAAAAGGGTGAAGTGTCCTCTTCAGGTTGGAAATAGTGTCTTGCCCCAAGTGGAGGAGTTCAATTATCTCAGGGTCTGGTTCACAAGTGAGGGAAAGGTGGAGCAGGAGATTGACAGGTGAATTGGTGCAGCGTTTGGAGTGATGAAGACTCGGCGAAGCTAGCAATTTACCCTCACTTGTGGTCACAAGCTGTGGTTAGTGACTGAAAGTCTGGGACCAAGCTTTATCCTTCAAGATGACAATGTTTGCCTGCACAGAGTGGGGGTTTGTCAGAGACTACCTCTAGAATTTGGGGGTGGAGTAGGGATGGAGAGATAGGCAGACAGATGGTGGAAGCTACAGTCTGTGACTGCATCACAAACTGTAGCTTCAGTGTGCATCGGATACAGCTGCTGGCTAAATGCGCAAGGTATCTTTCTTAGCATGTTGGCATCGGCAAAAGCCATGGTTACATCAATTATTAGTTTATCTCCTCTGCACCTCTATTTTCGAACACATTGAACACATCATCACTATCTTTGGTGTTTTGTTATTAAAAGACATGGAGGAGAGAGAGACAACAGGTGAAGGGGAGATATAAAACTTACATACACAACTTATTTTTGAAAAATAGTATTTTGAAAAACACTGTAAAGTGGCGGAAGTCATGTATTTAGTGGCGTTGGTTTAACAGTCTGTCAGCAGCATAACTCAGACACTTATGGGCAGATTTTGATAAAAAAAAAAAATTTTAAGGAAATGTCAAAAATTGAATAAGAAACAAGTGAATAGAATTTGGGGGTGATTTAGATCACTGCCTGGATCCAGGAATTTTTTAAAAGATGCCGTACTATGGGCATTATACTGATGATCATGGGCATCATCAGAGATCATTTTGACATTAGAGTTTCAAGTTCAAAAAATAATGCCCTCAATCTTTCGTCATAAAAAAAATAACAAAAATGACACCGGCTTGGAGGAGATCCGGGCTCTGTGCTTCTGGTTTTTTGTTTGTTTGTTTGTTTGTTTTTAAATAAGAGACAAAAAACCCAAATAAATGTATTGTATCATGTAACATGAGAATGAGATTGTTTTTTTGTTTTTTTTATTGATTCAGTATATTAGTGACCGATGCAGTGACTGTGTCAGCATGTCGAGTACGAGGAATGAGGAGTGATCAGAGATGAGTGTGATCATGCAAATGCAACCACTCCTCTACATAGGCTAGAGGCAAACTAGAGACCCAGGCGATCAGTAGCAATGCCGAGCAGCAGTGTGAACCCAAGCCACCCCACCACGAAGACCACCCCGGACCCACCCCGGGGGCAGCAGAGGAAGGCCCCAGCCAGACACCCCAATGTTCCAGCCGCATACCCCGGCAATCAGGGCACCATCGACCACTCCTCCCCTCACCCACCCCCCAGAACATCTTTTAGGTGTTATGAGTGAAATGAGCAACATTACAAAGGTGGTAAAAACTTTAGTGTTAATACTTTAGTTTTGACTGTTGTTTCTTTTCTCTTTTTCTTTTCTGTTCTCCACAGCTTCAGCCTGGTGATTTCTTCAACCTCAGTGGCACGATTCTGCACAAATATGCAGTGCAGCTGGTTAGAGGCTAAAGAAATATGCAGTGTGGTCACATTTTTAACCAGTAAATGGAGTGAAATTAAAGTATAACTACTAAAGGAGGATAAATTTGTGATGTGAGAACGGTTTCATGAGGGCTGCACAATTGCGTTTGAGTGTCTTTGTGTACATCTTATCTAACAGGACCTGGATTAATAGTAATTTCTTGGTAACTTTGACCTGCGGGGAAATCAAATGGGTGTGTATTTTACAACATCAGGACAATTTAGTGTAAAACTGCACACATCAATTACAATAATTTATGTGACTGTGGAAAAAGAGGCTGGGAAAATAAAACGGCGCAATTTATAACCACAATATTGACATCAGTCGCCCACTAAACTGGAAAAAATGGTGACTGTCATAAAGACCTGAATGAGCTTATAATCAGGCGTGTGCACTGATCCATGCACACACACACACACACACACACATACACACACGCACACACAGCCTCCTGATGCAGTCAGCTCCTGGTCTCCTCTGTCTGTAAAATGTATTTTTCTGACTCTTTTTCTTTGCTGCTTATCAAGTTTTTGTCAGTAAAGAATGCAATAAAAAAAACTATTAATTTGGCCAGAGTAGAGACAAAAGGCTGGAAGAGTCTGACATTTAGCTGTGGTGCAAATATGTAGCTTCACTAGTTAGCACAATACGAACCACTTAACATAACAGTGTGCTTGTGTAACGCTTTCAACCAATCAGAGCTGGCTCGGCCTCCACACAGCTTGGACCGGCAGAGCTGCACGTTGGGGAACGAGGAGTGTTTGGTGAAACCAATTGGATGGCAGGAAGAAAAAGCCATGATACTTTAAGCATGTTTCTCATTAGAAATCCTAAATTTCAATGATGTACCAGCAGAAATCAGAAGAGAGTTCATTGGAAATAAAACACCCCCTGACTCAAAGCACATGTTCACCCTACACTCCGATTAACCCCCCTTCTTTGACTGAGGGTATGACTGAATTTGAAGGCAATCATCATTACTCTGTGACAGGTCTAATCTTGTTACCATGGCAGCAGGGATCTCATATGATGGATTATGGAGGGTCAGGGGCAGCTCTTGTGGATTGAGAAGCACAACAAAGAAAGTGGTGACTGTAGTAGTTGAACTCGGGGTAATGGGATTGGACCACAAGTTTGAGACAAAGGGTGTGAGAAAGTGGAGAGAGGTCATCCACAACATCAGTGGTCAGCAAACCTCAAGAAGGAGTGATGGGTTTTACACAGGACACAATGTTTGCAATAATGTTCAGGATACAATTGCTAATACTGAGATGTGAGAACATTCAAAGCTTGTTTGAATTTTTATCCTATTTATTTTAAAAACACTCACGTACAACCTCTCAATTTATCAGGACCATAACCTGATCTTTAACAGCAGCCAGGAACTCAAAGTACTTACTATTGTGCAAAATGGCTTCAAAAGCCACAGCCGTGAGATTTTTATGTTTAACAAAGAATCTGGAATTCGTAACCTAACAATGATGATGTTAAACTAACATGCAGATCCCTCCGTTGGACAGATAGTCTTTTAATTTCATTGCATGTCTTTCTGTAGGTGTGAGCGTCTTTATGTCATTGTGAATTTCCACAAGAGAAAGTTTGAGAAAAAAGTCAGCAAAACTACAGTAAAATGCAAGTTGTTCAATTTTCTAAACTCTAGCCAAAAAATTTTAAAATGCTTAAAATCTGTTCACTGAATGAGTATAGTACAGGAAGTATGCTTTCAGTGCTTTAAGCTGACCCTTTCTGTGCCTAGATTTTGGGTCATAAATATCTCATCCAAGTACAGTACGCTGTTGTTTTTCCCCTCTGACACACATCCCCCTCTCCCCCATGGGGTAACAGAAACACTAAGAAGGATTTTGCACATACCGAGTCTCTAATGGATGTTACCAAGTTGGAAAAGTCAATATTTTCTTTAAAGATGCAAGTATTACAGTTGTCATTCTCTGCTCCACATCATGAAATTCTGATAACTGTGTTCTTTCTCCTGTTCTTCTTTTTAGTGAAACCAAACCAGAGCCATGATCAGAGTGGAGCATTAAGTCACACTTGCTTCTCTCTTTAACTCACTGAAACCAATTAGATGATAGAACAGGGAGGAAAAAGGCAGCTGATCAAAACTTTCCTCTGAATCATAAGTCTCACCCTTATGAAACATCTGTTGTTTTGTTGCCCAAACGTTTAAGATCTTCCTCTTGTTGCTGTTCTTTCCCTGTTCTCCATTCAGACTCTCTCCTAACCCCCTGCACCCTGTAGACCTCTTTGCCAGGAATCTGTCTGCAGCCTGAAAGAAATTTTCTTTGGTTGCAGTAGTTAATGTTGAATTGGGAGATGGTCTGAAATAACCCAAACCATCAACTTTCCCTAGTTTTAGTACATTCATATTTTACTTGCATTAAAACTAATACTGTCAAAAATAACATGTTAACGGTGGTAACTAATTTTTGTAATTAACTGCGTTAAAAATTTTAACGCATGCGTAGCATCCGTCATTAATGGGGGGTGTCTAAAGGCAATATGGAAAAAGTGAGTCAACTGGTTCTATGCATGGATTTGAGGGCATCAAACCCGTAGGACATGAGGGTGTTTTAGCTACCATCTAGATATGCAGGGGCGGGTCTAGAAATGTTTAGATGGGGGCCAGGCAGGGGCACTGACCAGGAAAAGGGGCACAGATGATCTTTTAAGGTCTTGATTTTATGTAATATTGAACTGATTATTTCAACTAAAGTTTTCATCTAATGTAAAAAAAAAAGTGAAGAAAAACTCATGTAAGCATTATTTTGCTCTGTCTGTGGATACAACAGGCATATTTCATACAGAGTCTTGAATAGTAATTAATCATCATTAATCATCATCATTTGTAAGCTGTTATTAATCTGATTAAATTTTTAATCACTTTACAGCCCTAATTAAAACTGAAATAATTTTTACAGAAATCACAAAAAAATCTATTAAATTGAAAACTTTCAAGGAGGTTTTAGTTCCAAAAATTGCACTCTGCTGCTAGACAGGTTTCTTTGCAACATCATGAGCAGTTAGGTTACAGAAAGCAGTGCCATTTTCAGTTTATTTGACAGAGTCACGCTCATAAACAAACTTAACAAGGCATTTAGCAAAACCAAACACTAAAAATTTGAATGGAAATTGTTCAGTATTTTGACGAAATTGCAACTTTTTAGTATAGGCAGAATAAATTCAAGCCTGTAAATAAGTGGACTGGGTTCCCATGAGTCCCAAAGGCAGGCTCCACTACATGACTCAAAAGATCAACGCTTGCAACAACACCAAATACACAACTTTAATTTCTCTTTTAGCTTCTCAAATATCAGGAACACTTACTTACAAATATCTAACTATTGCTTCTTAGAAATTGTGTTGGGACCTGTTGTTTCGTCAGCAGATGTAAAAACAAAATAATGATGTAATCATTGTAGTCCAAATTAACGGTGTAATCACTTCCAGCCACTGGACTTAGCTGTCTTTAACCCAGTAGAAGTCATGTAACCACCATACTACTGATAAAATCAAACAAGTAATCCACAAACACACAGCAAACATCTGAAAGTGGATTAAACCGTTTAGAAATATTGTCAGCTTATTACATGCTTACATTTTCAAGTCTATATAAGAAATTCTGAAATATGAAATAGTGTTTTTCCATTTACTTATTTATTTGGCCAGAAAATCAAGCTTGTTGGACCATACCACGCAATGTGATTAGAAAAACAGGCGTAACAATTTGATTACAAGCTTTTACAATCTTATATCAATTCATGAAAACCTATCACAGAGCAAAATCTATTAATTCATGTTCATATTTTCATGTTTTAGTTGTTTACAGAATTAGTCTGATGGTATTTTGTGACACTATCACAAAGGAGGTGTGCAAGTTTTAACATAAATAAAAGTTCATATTTAAAAGCTGATGAATGTGGTGAACAACTAGACATTTACTAATATCAAGAGATGACGAGTTCTTCTCCACAATTCATCCAGTCTTTTTTAATTTTGTTTTAGAGGCTTAAAACTACTTGGTTAGGTTTGAAAAAAAAATCCAACATTTACCAAACACTTGAAATTGATTTTTTTAAAGATTCCTAGGTGCACAAATAGTGTACAAGTTAAAAAATGTGTTATTAAAAAAATCTCTGTGTACAAATCTAAAGATTTTAGTTTTGCATGATTGCAGGCTTTAACCATGAGACTAGGCTGACACAGATATTCGAATGGCTGAATGCTCTCTGATGTCTGCAGTAGAGCTCTGCAGCTCTTTCAGGATTACTTTTGGCCTCTCTGATTAATACCTTTCTTGTCTGGTCCGTGGGCCTTGATTGTCAACCAAGTTTGTTATGGTGTCTTATTCTACCTAATTTTAATAGTGACTTTCATGGCCCTCGTTATTGTTTATCTAATTTTATTTATTTAAATTTACACTTCTCCAGAACTTTGTCCCAGACCTGTTTAAAGAGCTCTTCTTTGTGCTGCTTGTTTAGAGAAGCTGCAGATTTTTGCACCCTTCAGAATAGGTGTATATACACAGAGATTATGTAACAGAGTGCACACAGGTTGGTCTAGCTGAACTAATTATGACATTTTTGAAGGTAACTGGCAGCACCAAATCTTAATTAGGAGCTATGAAGCAAATGCGGTAAATATATAATTAGGCACAACATATAAGTGAGACTGGGGGGGTTGAGTAATTTTCCCAGGCACCATATGACTGCCTTTCATAATGCTCACTCAGGAACACTGCTTGGACATCACATGGGTCTAGCAGCTTGGGGGCAAAATGATTGATTGAGCAAGACTTCTAAGGAGAGGGACAGAGAAGGGGGGGAAGAATAGATACAGTACAGAAATATAGGTATTCACACAGAAATAGGAGGGGTGTGAGGTGAAGAGAAAGGTAAGGAGTAAGTATCAGTCTGACAGAGATAGATAATGAGAAAAAATACTGGACAAGAGACAGAAAGAGGTGGCTGAATAATGGATTGGACAGACGAGGGACAGCGAGACAAGGAGAGCCAGAATGGAAAAGAGCGAGGTATCGTCTGTGAGGTCTCATCACACACTTGCTGACATCGCTTTAATCTCAGGGCCAAGACAAGAACAGAGGGTCCACAGACATACTTAGACACACACAGTTACTGGGTGAACATGTTTGTCGGCATGTAAGGATAAATTTACCATGCGTGTGTTTGTGGGTGGGTGTGTGTGCTTCCAAAGGGAGCAAAGAAAACATGAAGTCTATTGGGACTTCTGCATGGAATCATAACATACAAAAATGAGGACAGTTTGATTTGGCAGGTTTATGTTTATATTTGTATTACACACTTATCCATAACACATTCCTGACCTTTCAACGAGAAAACTTACTTTGACACAAATGAAACATTTTCATCACTGATAACCATTCATTTTATTCAGTCAGTGTTGTAAAAAGAGGAGGGAGTCAATGAACCTGAGACCAGAGGAGCAACAGAAGTAGTAGAAGCAGGAAGAAAAGGGGCAATGAGGCCTCAGTCTCTCCTCAAAAAGAACCTGCTGATGTAAACTCATTTTAAACAATCAGCAACAAGATGGAAGCATTAAAAAAAAAAGGAACACTAAGACCTTGAGAGCTGCGGAAGACAAAAAGGAAACTACACTGATGGAAAGTCTAAGATAAGAACAGAGAAGCAGATCAAAACAGGAAATGAAAAAGAAACTGTCACACAGAAACTAACGAATAAAACAGCTGCAAAGAAGATATTTCAGAGCAGGAGGAAATGTAAGTCAGAAAAAAAACTCACAAGAGTGACAAGGAGCTTGAGTAATTATGGTTTCCTCCGTAATGTTTGATTATTGTTGATCCGCCCGCAATGCCACTAACCAGACACACACATGCACAATTTCCATAAATGAACACATGCACGAATGCACACATCTTGCAAATGTGCATACACCAATCATGACCTTTTCTGACAGCATGCACTTTCAGCCACATAAGCAACGCCACGCACGTACGCTCGTTCAAACGGTACAGTGTGCATGCACATAGCAAAGTGCTTTTTGCAGGCAAGGCAGACCTAAATATACTGTTCTACACTGTGATTCTGTTTGAGCTCCGTCTCCATGGTGCAGCTTCCTCACATGTTTATAGTAACTGCCATTATAAATTAAAATGATCTTAACAACACTTAAGGGCCACGCATGCGGGTGAAGGCAGGCAGCAACGACGGAGCAAAGACACAAGGCCCAGCGCTAACCCAGGATATAGACAGACATGGGACAGAAACAGAACCCCAAAACAAAACACTAAAGCAGGTGATAAAGCTTTACAGAAAAGTGAAGGTTGCTAGTTTGTGTGCTTCTACCCTCATAAACACCTGGCAAGCATGCATAGTCAGGCAGCTTGTTTATTTGTCTGAGTTCAATTTCTACTTTTATATTGTCATTATTAACTTCTGTCTGTCAAAATATGGACAAAGTAAAAACTCATACCAACAACTAGAGAAACTGAGCCTGTTTGAAGGAATTTTTCTTTCTTTTTTTGTAAAGTATGTACTCATGAGAAGTCAGTGTCTTACACTCAGTAGGCAGCAGTCAGAGCACTTTCAGTTTGGAAAATCCAGGTTTCCTGATATGGAAGCTAAGCTAAAAGCAACGTTCTGAAGTTTGAGTTATTTTAGATGGTTAAAAAAAATCCACTCCTCTCGTGGCCCCGTTGTGATTAGCTTTTAGCTTTGTTTGCTCGTCAGGATTCGTTTCTGAGCCTCTAAACCAAGATTGCGATCCTTGCTGTCTGCAGGTAAGACACTGTCCATTTATAAGTAGTTCAACCAACCCCCCAAGACAAAAAACTGCTTTAAGTTCATTTGTGAGTCCATAAGTGTGAGCATGCATGGTTGTCTTTAACTTTTATGTTAGCTTCTGATGGACTGGCTACACGTATGAAGTAAGTGTATCTTTTTGGGAAGTATGAAGTATTTGAATCTTTTAAACACATTTTAATTTGTCACTGCTTATCCTTGAATGTCTTAGAGGTCTTTACATTTAAAACAATTTATAAAAAAAGAAGGATCTATCTATACTCCATTTTTTATAAACAGAAATTTTGTATAAATGTAAGCAGTTAGCTTTTGCACACAGTTGTTCACATTATTCAGCATTTGCTGATCATCTGTGTGTTGGTGCAGCCACCCATTAGGGTCAGACCTTAGGAGTACTGCTGAGAGATAATGGCTAAAGCTATTGATTTATTTTCTAGTTGCTTTATGGTCTTCGCAGCCACTGGCGACACACAGACCTTGCTTCCTAAGCATTCTGAATGCTTTAACTAACACCAAACTTCTTTTCTAAGCATGCATACGTTTGGTCACTCGAACAACTTTATGTCCAAATTCAGACTGAACAGCATATAACTGTAGGAAAGGTGACAGTGTTCCCAAGAACAGCCCCATGTTTTATCTTTGTGTACAATTAGGATTTAATAGCTGTATATTCTGTGGCACAGCAACTGTGCAGCATTTACAAAATATGATGCCACACAGCAGGTTTCACATGCCATTTAATATGTTTCCGGTCAAACTGGAGCCAGATTTTACTGGCAGGGCCGTGTAGCCAACTGCCCTGTTTTACTTACAGTAACTGTTGGGTTGCAGAGTTTTGACAGTTCATCACAGCGTTTACTGAAATTAAGGCAATGTGAGAACCAAAATAGTGACAGGGCAGAGAAAGATTAGCTCAGAGAAGAGCAAGGTAGAGAGGTGTTTAATAGAAGAAAGTGAATGCATCTTCATAAAAACAAATACAAATTGAATGTGACAGTCTGATGATGTATTTTCATTGTGCTTCTGTATTTGTTAAAGCATCAAAGTCAGATTTCAACCACAGCTGATGTATATTTCAGAGACAGAGAGATGAAACACTGTGATATACAGTAGAGTAGACGTGAACTGGGAGAGCGTCTCTGGATTTTCCTGGCTGTGAAAACAGATCTAGAGTGTTTAGAAGTCTTGACTAATCAAAATAAACTCCTGGCATTTCCCTTGGACCCTCCCAACCAAATGCCACTGTATTTCTGGCCTTTAGCAACAATAACATTACATAAACACAGATTACAGCAGATTACAACAGATCACCTATCTGCAGGAGAATAAAATTCAACCATTGCCTGTGCTATGCTAGCTGTGTTCACCATTTTTACATGTTCTGTACTGTAGATAAATAAAATCAGCCTGCCCTCCACCTGGAGATAAGGGTAAGCATGCATGGATATGTGTGTGTGTGTGTGTGTGTGTGTGTTTGGGGGGTGGCAGAAAGCACAAAAGTGAGGGCTGGATACTGGAGGAAACCTGACTCTCGGCACGCCATCCCAGGACAGACAGTCCCCTCCCTAGGGAGACACAATTTGCTCCGAAAGGAGAAATTAATACAGCAGCTAAACTCGACTCTCCACTCTCTCTTCAACACACTCCCATCACTTCCTTCACAAGCTCGTCCTGTAACAAGCTCTGTCATACTTTGAAGGACGATGAAGCGCCGAGCATCATTTCCTTCTCACCAGCATGGAGATGTTCTTTATCATTTTAACTTGCTGTTTTTGGACATACTGGATGTTCCTGGTCATTATTTATCCTCTTGTCTTTTTCTAAGGCAGGTGGCTTTAGCAAGCATTTGATGTGTCCTTGAGCAAGACTTCTTATCTCTGTCAACTGGAGCTGTTGAAGTGGAGACAAGTGGAAAGAGATTTTGTCCTATAGAGATCAACAGTGTTACATAGTCATTATAATTATTAATCTTTAGATGCAAAAATCAAGCTCTTTAGTACTCCTCTTCTCCTTCTATCTGTCCTCTGTCACACTTCAGTATTAGTGGGTATCAAGCTGCTCTGTGGAAAAATTAAGCCACGTGGCAGCCAAGAAGGTTTAAGTAGTTTCTGCAGAATGTGACAAGACATCAGATGAGACACCAGGAGACATGGCATGAGACAGACTCTGACATATGCAGTGTGGTTGTAATAGAACTAAAGAAGACTTAAAAACTTAGAAAAAGATTTTTAAAAAAGGCAGAAAAACACAGAGGTGTGTGCAGCTAACACCATTTATTTAACATCCTGACTTTTATGAGTGATCAAGATATTTCCATTATCACCATCGCCAATAGCAACAACACATCTCTCTTTATTTGGGTATTATTTATTAGTACACCTACTTTTGCTGTGATAGAACTGAAGAACATTAAAATCTTTTCTGTTTATTTCTGTATTCTTTAAGGTAACACTTATGGTTTTGCTATAAACATTTAATTTCTAATGAACTATCCTCACAGGAAGCACAGCCACACAAAATCAAGACCTATTGACTTAAAGATTACCAATAATCCGTCTTTAAAATCATCAAAAACTGTTAGTTCTGTTTCACTGCAAAAATCTGGTTTCCCTTGCTTCATTCTCTTTAGAAGCTCAACAAGATTTTGATTTCGCATTTGATGCGTCAAGTATAATGTGTTTATTCAGCATCTCTTAATTAATTGGCAAACTGATTAGGAAAGTTCCATAATACCTTCCACCGAGCTTCTTATGTGTTCTGCCATTACTGTAATGCCTTCAATACTGAAGGTTAAAGCACTCTAAGACGTCACGTTACATATTGGATTCTTCACTATATTGATTTCATTGCTTTCGTAGTCATTTTACTTTTTAAGAAAAATGCCAGAGAGGATTCTTCCGCACATGCCTCAGTACAAAACTTCAAAACAAATGGCTACGTTCATGAATCCCAGTCCTGTCACCCAGTGTTACTCAGTGTCACAGTTCTACGAAAGCTCAGGTTTTGGAAAAAATTGTTGTAGTCCCATCTCAGTTGAGCCATGTGGACAACAAAGAGTAAACAGGTTTTAGTGGTTGTTAAAGCAAATGCAGGTAAAGGGTAAAAATGGCGTCCCAAACCGTGATCATTTACAAACTCACCTGAAGGGATCTTTCTGTCTAAAGGCAAGAAGGGAGTTTTAGTAAACAGTCGTTTTTCTACTGTGGGACAAAAAACTCCATGAGTGAAAACACCACTTAGCTGTTCCACCCAACCAACCAGTCTTTCCTCCTTATTATGAAGATTTTGTTTTTTGTTAAACAATAGAATTGACAACTTCTTTGAGGCATATATACCACATGTAGGGTTAGAGCTTTACATTATAATTCATAAGAGTATGGACAAACAAAAGAAATTAACATTTCACTTAGAGGACTTCTTGAATTTGGTTCTGAGATGGTCCATTTGAGGGATACCGCATCAAATTAAAAAAAATAAATAAATAAATAAAAAAATTTAACAGTCTGGTTATGGCCAGCATTCATATGGCTAAAATCCTGGCCATAACTAGAGTACTGTAGCTAACTACCGTGGTCTGGTTTTGGCCTGAACTTTACAATAATCAGATAAAGTAGGTTCTGTTGAGCTGCTTGTTTCCTCCATCACTGCCTGCCAGTTTTTAATGGTTTTGGTAGAAGTAAACTATGATTGTGTTTTATTTTTTTTTAACTTAATTTTCCTATTAGGTCAAAGCCCAAAGACATTCAGTTCACTATTAAAACCCAAAGCTTGTAAGTCATCACATATCAGAAGCTGAAACAGCAAAAATATTTTATATTTTTCAAAAGAACCAACTAATTTAAAAACTTGCAAATGTATATTTTGTGCATAGTTGTGCAGCATTTGTCCTCAATATTTTAGCTGTAGAAGAGTTGACCAGTCAACATGGACTGAGATCAAGAAAAAACACACAGCGAGGGAGAAGAAGTCATTTAGAAAGACCACAACAGCAAATGAGAGATGATATTCCCTGTCAGGAGTAATAGGAGGGAAAGAAGAAAAAAAAGGTATTCGGGCCATAAAAGTTGCTAATGAAGCAGAATTTACACAGCCCACTGAGGTGAACAGATAAAATAAAACAGGAGCCGTAAATGAAGAACAAGCAGCCGATGAGCCAGGTTAGAAAACACACACAAAGTGCCTAGTAGCTTTCCCCTTGCAGTTTTATGGTGCCACTTCCCGTTTTACTCCTCCTTTCTTTCTCTCTTCCTTAGTCATCAATAAAAGCACATTTGTGTGCTGACTAAAAAAGCAAATAAAAAAGCTATTTTTTGGCACTACTCAAACTATTAATAATAAAGAAAGTCCAACTCTACGCAAGTCAGGGGTTCCTGAAGAAGCCAGAGGGTGGTGGTGGTGGCTTTAGTGGAGGTTGAAAACCTTGAAAAGCAGAAAAGGCTTCCATGATGCTTCCATGATGCATGTAAAAAGCAGATTAACTGGTTTGAGAAGGAGGGGAAACCGCAACAGTAAACATTCAATTAACAAACTGTCTGAGCTAAATGAGTTTAATAATGTCAGAGAAGCTATTTCACCTTCAACAAATAGCTTGCAAGAGGCATTACTCCTAACAGAGAAGATGTGTGAAGAATTGATGACAGTCAAATCACCTCTCTTGACAAACCTTCAATAGAGAGGTTATGGAAAGGATTAGGTTGTGTGTCCTGTTGTCAGTATCTCCCTCCACATCCATAAATAATATGGTCTCAGGCTCAAGCTTTCATACACAGACACCATCACTGGAGCTCGTGCCATAAAAGGTCGAAGGAAAGCAATACCCAAGAATTAAGGAGACTGAACAGTTTATCTAACTGACATGAAACGCTTAACTTGGAAATTTGGAAAGCTTCAGTTTTCAAATCTGTCACAGACTAGTAATCATTTGTTTAAATAAGCATTAACGATGCCCTATTAAAAGTGTAAGCTATTTGGAAGTGCTAAGCATGTTTTTTCTTTTATCCAAATGTGCAGACTGTAATAGAAACATCTTGTAAAGGTTAGTTTTATGATATCTGACTATTAGGTTAGAATGTTTTTTGTTTGTTTTTTTTTCTGAAAGCCCAAAATAAACCCAAAAGGTTCGCATGCATTAGGAGAATAGAGAGCCTGTGATAAAAGTTCCAAGACTCTCACCAAGAAGTAAATATTTAGTTGTCTTCCCAAAAAGTGATTATATTGTACTTGTTCACTATGTAGTCCACTATGTAGAGAGTCAACCATGTTGTAATATACTGTATATAGTGCACTACAAAATAACCAGGTGGCACACCGTGTTAAGCAACATCATCATGCACTGAGCCTGGAGCTGGCAGGTATACGGCTAATGAAGAACACTAAAGCTAAAAACAATACGTGAAAAAAAAAAAGAAATAGAATAAGACTACCTAATTTTTATCCACACGATAAAGCTAACTGGAAATTAATACATATGTTGCCAATTTTCAAAGATGCAGTACTACTACTACTACTACTGAACTTTGGCAGATTGTGCCATCAAAAGCTTATATTTCTGTGGTCAGAAAGTTACACCATGCTCCTTTAAACTGCTGTTACCCTGCAGGATCCCGAGGTTGAGAAAACGTTTCAAAACTTTTTTCCAGCTTGGAGCATCACGTGACAACTTTGTTTTGCTTTATGGCATTGCATCATGCACCAGCAACTGGATATCAACACACTGGCTGTTTTGAGCATGCACCATGGCTGATTCAGCAAAGAAATGAGGAAATAAGAGGACATTATCAGAAGAAAAGAGGAAAAGACAGAGAGAAAGTGATATCACAGCAAGAGACAAGACAGGAGTCAACATTGGACTGACTTGCTTGCTGGAGAGAGCTCAGAAAAGAGACAGGATGCAAGGTGGATGCTGAACGAGCCTTCAATAGGGGGCGCCGACATGTGAAAATCTGCCAAAGTTCAGTAGTGCTGCTTTTAACAAGACATACTTGTGAAAGTTCTCATCATACAGTTCAAGAAAACAACACCAAAATGGCTGAAAGTAATATTTTTGTGAGTGATAAAAATATGGAACTGTATCTATAACGCATATACAGTATTATCATTTATTCTCAGTATGATTAGGAGACCTTTACATGATGATCATAAGTGTTTATTATAATGATATCATAGACTATTAGCACATTTAAAATTATTATATAGTTCCAGGTAGCTGCAGTCAGTGCGTAAGTGGATCCAGTAGTAAGAGAAAAAGTTACGGGTATGCAGAAATGTGTGTTGTTGTGTCAGGGGTATCCACTGTGTAATTATGAAACAGTACTGCATTCAAGTGTTCAAAGTGTACAAACAGCTTTCTACGCTTCTGTCCTAGTCAGCACATATAAACACTACAAACAGTATATAATAGGTGACACAGAATAAACAAGCTAGCAGTTTTGTTTTTTTTTTTTATATTCTCTTTATACTCTGTTTCATACTATTTTTTGTGTTACTGTCATGTTCAGAGGCTGTGTATTAAAGTTTTCCTTTATAGTTTATGTTTGGTTAGGTTTAGCAAACAAACATATTTGGTTAAGTTAAGAAAGTCTTTGACCGTTTAATGTTTTTCTTTTGTTCTGTGATGTTGCCAGGGAGATAATTCTTAATAAATACCTCAAAAAAGTTGTTTGTTTGTTTTTTTTTAAGAACTTGACCAAGCTCATCCACAGCCACAGGCATTGTGTGAAAGGTGTGTATACTCGCAGGAGGTGCAAAGTGATGTGTTACATTCATGGTCTTTAACTGTGATTTGATCAGTCCAACATTCTCGAGAAAAAAATCTATATTTTTACTTAGCCGATCAGGGACATTAGCAAAGTATCGCCTCATAAAAGACCTATTTGCAAAGATATTTCCCTTTGTTCCACTCATATGGATGAAAATGCCCAAGATCAAGTCTAAATCTTGCACATTATAATTTTATACCATATCTCTGGTCCTCCTCTAAGAGACATCAATAATACATGACCAGTATATTTTCACCCTCCTCCAAACCAATCAATCACTCTGGCTTGCCAGTGCCTAGTCTTGACTGATTTTCCTGTGGACCCTCATGCACTTACATTGTATATTGAGGATGAAGTCAAGTGGAATGCTGCACCAAACTAGTTACTACAATGGTGTGCACAAGCAAAGTAATTCATGAAGACATGACACGTCCTCATGGACTACAACAGGGCTAGGTTTAGCTGGCGCTGTGGTGCTGTGTGTCCGGATTTCAGATGAGTAGCTTAATTTTACTTAAGAGTCCCATAACCCTACTACACTCCATGCCAGGATGAATTAAAATGTGGAAAACAGATGGCCTCATGTGATGGTCTATATGTGGCGCTGCCAATGGTGGAAAAGGGTGGGAGGTTAAAGGTGAGGGGAAACACTGTAACTGATCCACCTGAATGTCTTTGGTCATCTGCCAAGCTCATATGTCAAGTTTATGCATGTTCACACTCGACATGAATAAACACACACAGTAAGAGATGACAGAGCCAACATAAAAGACAAGTTAGTGGCTTAATCAGTTTGGCGACGAACAGGAATATTTTAATAATTGATTGTTCAGTTTATGAGACAAAAATTCCAAAGACTCTCACAGTCTCAGTCAATCTGGCTGATACTCCAAAAGGTCAATAAGTGAATAAAACAATGACTTGCAGCACCTAACAAATGGGCAAAATTCAGTGCACAAAATTCAATGCACATCTGTGTACGTCTCTTCCAACCTTGCCAGAGTTTGAGCAAACTTGCATGGATTTAACCAGCTTGGACAAGAACACCACGCTGAAGTTTTACTGCAGGTGAAACAAACAGATCCAAAAAGGTCCGGAGCTTTTACTGGGAGTGAGTGAGGAGACTGTTATAACACAAGCGGTACTTAACATTTCAGATGGCCCACGCAAATTCAAGAGCCTGGTGGGTCGTCTGAACAACCGATCGGGTTACGAGCAAAGAAACTCCTGGAAGTTGGATGCTTTGTTATAGAACTTTCTGGGAACTCTTTTGTGCTTCTCTTTTACTTTTTTTTCTCTCTCTCTTGTTGTAAACCTTGCTTCTGCCATCTTACCCCTCCTTATTTTCTTGCTAGGCAATAATTCTTTTTTGATGAGTCAAACAGGGAGTGGAGGAGAGGAAAAAGGGAGAAACTTTGTGCCAGCTCTAAATTTGCATACAGCTGTTTCATTTTCAGGATGGGAATGTGCAGGGAATGTTTTATCCACAGGAGATATTCAAGTCAAAATATAGATATTTTCAATAATGCAATGTGAATCATTAAGAAGGTAGAAAGTTATCCAAGACTTTTATCCCTCACAGAAATCTGAGGTTGCGTTACAAAGGATGTGGCGCTTTGATAAAAGCAATAAGAGCTGAAGGGTGTAGTGAGATTTCAGTGGATGTCAGTGGAGAGAAAGCGTCTTACCCCTTTTCCATACACACTCAAATAAACACCTGCAAGGAGAGGCTCTCCAGAAGCAACGCATCTGTTCCAAAGTCCCCTGTTTGAATGCAGGACTAATTAAAGGATCATGGGAAGTTGGTGCAGCACCCTACACAGCAGTATATTGTTCGTTTTAATTACAACAGATCAACACAGCCATAACTGAACATCCCTCTAAAATGTATTTTCCTCACACATGGTACATGTCTCACCCTGGTAAGCATGTAATTAATCAAAAGAGATGCATTTCTCTGAGTGGTACAGTATCATGGGAAAGATGCCCTAAGGTAGACATATGTGCACCTAACATATTTCATGTCATAGCACAAGGATTTTTTTTAAAGAGCCTTGTGAGTTGCATCTGTTAAGATATGCATGAAGCATGCTGTCAAAGAAGTGGTTCACTCCCAAGATCAAACCAGCTCCGTCTGAGGCATCTGAAACATGATCCGGACACTTCCAAGTGCCTCCCCAACAGAGAAATAACAACAATGGCAGAGCTAGTACACTCAAACACCCGATAATGTCAGGGAGAATGTCATGGACAGACACCCTGAAAAGGCCACAGCTCTTAATGAGAAACACATCGCGTGGAAGAGGAACATGAAATGTACTCCGGCTCATGCAGCTAAGACATGTTTACTCTCCCATGGGAGTTAAACAAGGAAGAAACAACTAAAGACAAATGAAAGAGAATAAGAACAATGTGTGACTATCATTCAATGGCCTGCTCTCTCTAATGCGCCTGCAGTATATGATGATAACACATGTGAGTCCTGCAGTGGGATTTCCCTCCGCTACAAACACATGATGGCATTGGCAGGCAGGCAGACAGCTGTGTTTGACTAAACAATGACAAGGAAAGCACGGCTCGGTCCAAGGATCTCCCACACATAACGCTCTGTCCACTGTGCGCCAGACGCAGCTGCTTGTGCACAACCTTTCCTGAGCTTCACTTAAAAAGAGACTGAATATATTGACACACTTATACAAAGGTAAATATGCACTAAGAGAACTTTAAGTTTTAAACTGATACTCATATATGTCATAACATGATATCTGTTTAGTTATTCAAAAGGTTACATGTGAATTTAAAAGTGTCCGGATCCCATACTAATCTAGCACTGCTGGTGTGTCAGAGGCGAACAGGCACCACCACTAGTGAGCGCATATTTTTCCAGTGTTTACATGTTATATAAATTCTAGCGTAGATGGTACATGAGCATTTTAAAGCCCTGACTGTTATACTTCCAGCAGTGGAGGAGTTGCTGTAGTTTGAGATCTGTTTGGTTAAACAGTGTAACTGTTCAGACTTTAAGAAAAACAGTGCAGCAAGCCAATCTGGTTCAAGTTCTTCTCACTTATTACCCTGCCGTGTTTGTTGCTGGTGTAGATTCTGAGACATCCAGGTCATGGTAATCCTAATAGCTTGGATAAAGTCACCTGGACATTTTTTTTCTTAGTTTTTGCAAACGTTTCACCTCTCATCTGAAGGCAACTTCAGCTCCAGCATTAGGTGATGGGGAGTTTTGGTTTATATTTGTAAAAGGAACATTTACATATTGAGGCTTGACAAGATCACTTTAACCTGGAAGTTCAGGTCATTGTCACCTGTGATGCCAATATTTTTAAAACATATGACAACTCATATAAGATGGAACGTTTTCAAAATACAAGAAGTTGAGTTGCCTTCATTTAAGCTTTTATGATTACCTCAAATTTGTTATTATTCACTAACTGTCATCACAATATTTTAAGCAGGCTCCTTCACTCATACCTCAGTAGCATGTCAACCTAGAAAACAGGTGAAATACTCCTGAAAGGACTTTGAACCAAAAAACTAGCCCTCCTGTGGATTTGGACAAATTAAATTTAATATCCAAAATCTTCCTGATGATTTAATGAGTCAAAGACAAAGGGAAATTGAACAGTAGACCCCATGTTGAGATGATGTATGGCTTATGATGCAGCTAATTGCCGCATAAGCAACTCTGCTTGGTTAATTGGAAAATTCATCAAACAGTTGCTGGCATCTAGTCATCAAAAAGCTGGATTGGGACCTCAAATTTCCATAATAAGTGACTTCCTACTTAAGCTTTAAGTCAGGGGTAGCCAACGTAGGTCCTCGAGGGCCCCAATCCGGCAGGTTTTCCAGATTTCCCTGCTCCAACACACCTGACTTAAACTAGTTGTATAAAGTTTGTATAAAAAGGGAAAAAACACGGTCCAGTTTTAAATTTGCAACATTTAACCACAATAATAGTAAGTTAATGAGTCACTTACATGAATGCGTGATAGATGAAAGCCCATCCTCTTGGTCTCTCTAGTACGTTGTATAGGCAATTTTGCAACTTTCTGTAGCGCTTACTTGCAGCGGACGCGTTGGCTCGGGGTCCGGGTGGTCCGGGCAGCGGGGTGCCCAGCAGACCTGTGCGGTGAGACGGGTGTCCGCGCTCCGGAGTGGACGGCTCGCTTCTCTCCGTGTGGACGGCGGTCAGAGCCACAAACTCTACCCGCCTGTCGTCGTTCGCAGCTGGGGGCACGAGCATTCTGATGCCGCCGTTGTTGGAAGGACTTCCTAACATTCTCAAAATGAATGATTTGACACCTTTTAATGGACCACCAGGAGCGCAGAGCTCAGTTCTGACAAAGTCATACTTCTTTTTTTTTTTTTTTCTTTTTTTTTTTTGCTTTAAAGTGTACTAACAACCGGTAAGCCCTTGCTAGCTGTACTTTTTAGACTCTCAGTTATTTGGTAAAGTTTCAAAAGTGCCTATCCGTTAATGAAATCACGGTCGCAAAAGACGAAATGCACAATAGTTGGATAAGTGCGTCGCGCTGAAACGTGACCTCCAGTGACCATTGCCAAGAGTCAGGTGTAAGAAGCAATCAGAGGGGTGCAGAGAAGTGACTACGTATGCATTAACACCGAGCAAACTACGAAAAGTAACCCGCTAACGTCCTGAAATCACTTTGGCGTAGTGAAAGTACAAATTGACCTTCGTTAGGTCAAACATTTTTTTCTATAAACATCGTTTATACAAATAAACTTATAAAAACAAAAAAAGTCTAGATAAAAAGCGAGTGACTGACTGCAGGATATCTTAAACAAAACAAAAAAACAGATCTCCGTAAATGCAGTTCATTTGCTGAGTTAGTCTTTGCTGTTCGTGTTTGAACTGGCAGACTGAACCTCGCCACAGCCGCTAACATCAGCTTGCTCTCCTCTCCTCGTGCGCCTCTCTGGTCCACAGCGCTCCTCCGCTCCGGCAGGCGGGGTGGAGCGCGCAGAAGTCACAAACATCAGTATGATGACAAAAATCGTGAAGGACTACTTTAAAAACTCAGAATGCGCGCCAAAATGTGTCTGCATCTGGTCGGCAGGCGCGTAAAGAAAAAAAACATCTCCTTTGGAAGACGGAAGCTCTGACGGGAGGCAAGGACTCGGCGCACGGGATGGGTATGTGTGTTGGATGCAGACAGCAGCGCGCGCGGGGAGGGGGCACAGTGGATCTCTTGTATATGAAGCTTCCAAGAAAAGTAATTCCTGTAGGAGCCCACAACTTTCATATAAACGGGTAATTATGGACCTTAATGTTGCACAGTTCTGAAAATATGCGGAGGTGGTAAAATTCAGGTGACCAAAGGTTAGCTTTGCCTTTCTTTGTAATTAAAATGCCACTTGTGTTTATTATGGGAGGAGGACTGAATCCATAGCTACAGAAGTTTGGAACAGCAGAGACAGGTGCTGTGGGACAGCGACGCTAACAACCAGCCTCCTCCTCTGCAGTGGACTCGACTTTCTAAATCTATGACTGTGACACACCGAGAGGTTTGTGGTTATGACATAAACGGGCTTATTGAGCTGTCTGGAGGCCTCTGAGGAATGCATTGTGTGGTGTCCCACAAACTAAACATATGACATCGAAAGTGACACAAGCTCTGCTTTCTACAATTTTATTTCTCAGAATTTTTTGCAAGAGTGGCGTCTTTTTTTTCTCATTAATTGAATTTTATTTTATTTCATTTAAAAACAGATGCAAAGAATTAAGTTTTACTGCCTGTTTCTAACAGAAAACTGACCATCTACCATAAAAACTGCATTCAGTATTGTACAAGCTTTACACTGTTCTATAAGGGTAGAGGCAGGTAGTCTTTGTATGCTCCTGTCAATTGTTGTGCAGCAGTTTGGAACATGGAGTCTCGTGACGTGTGGGAATGCAGCTGGAGTCTTTCACAAGCCGAATCTAGACATTATTCCCAGGACCCTCTTCCCTTACATAATGTAACATCACTAATCCTTAACTCTTGACTTGACTTTACATATATAGACTGATGGAGTCATTGCTGACTTTAAAATACTGTTGACAGCTTTGCACCAGTGTGCTAATTCAGACAGGTGGCAGGTATAACAATATCAGGTTAAACTCTAAAAGTGGGTGCTGTATTTTAAAATCTGCATGATGTGTAAATATTTTGGAGAAGGGTTTGTTTATTTTATTCTAAAACATCTTTCTTTCTTTCTTTCTTTCTTTTTTGGGTGGGGGCTGGGGGTGAGCCCATTCAGGACACATGATGTTTCACCAGTGAAAACTTAATCATGTGACCAATTGTGTAGTTTAGTTTATTTTATATCTATATCACATATCTATAGATATAGATATAGATATGTGTGTTCATGTGTGTGTGTGTGTGTGTGTGTGTGTACCTGGCAACCACCCGCAAAGTTTAGTAAGAGATGACATTGGCCTTGAGAGGGAGGAACTCCCATTTCTTGGTTCATTGAAGTTTGAAAAATGGAGTATGACAGGCTTAAAATTTGGCTTATGATCAAAAGAAAAGTCCAGAAATTTCTGATATTCTTTTTATTTGATAAACTTGACTAAGAAGGAAAATTTAGTCTAATAAGACCGGAAAAAAACTGGACCTTTAACAAAAACCTTTAAATGAAATTCTTTAATGACAGTAAGTAAGCTTAAGTTGAGTTTCTGCCTTTTGAGAGTATCCCTGCAGTTGTAGGTGAGAGATGCAGGACGGCAGGTTTTAACTTTGGATGTTTTATCTAAGGGTAGGAATTATTCAGTCCTACTCATCTCATGATAAACATTTGAGGTAACTTAATTTCAGCTTACTGCTTTCTGTTCTTGGACTTTCCCAGCACAACTCTCCCTGTATGCCTGATTTCTTGTCCTCCTCTTCGTCACACAGTAGGCCAAACCAGGCCAGGTGGCAACTAAAGAAAAGGGTGTTGATAGACTGGCCGGTTGTGCTTGTGCCCCTGGGATTAAAAATCAAAGTTTCAGTGTGACAAAGCCACACACGTTCTATTACAGTACCCTGCTTCAGTGGTACTTTTATCCAGTAATCAACACTTCTGATCTGGGAGGAGCATCCAGAGGGGCCTCTGGGCTCTAAACAGCCATGTGACAATATAACAGCTGAGCATGGTCTGACTATAAAGTGTGGAATGGGTGGTTGTTGGCACAAATGCACAAAACCACAAGGAAGAGTTTCCACAATCTTACGCAAAGCTGAAGTGGCACTCATTA
Source organism: Melanotaenia boesemani (assembly GCF_017639745.1). NCBI lineage: Eukaryota > Metazoa > Chordata > Actinopteri > Atheriniformes > Melanotaeniidae > Melanotaenia > Melanotaenia boesemani. The sequence goes on along the minus strand of NC_055698.1, from coordinate 15,784,438 downwards.
ACAGCTGAAGGTGGATTACAGTCGCCTAGAGTGGACAACAGGAACCCAGTGTGAGGAGGCTGCTGTGACCCTGCTAACGCCCACCTCTCTGTGTTGTTTTTCCAGCACACTCCTGACTCCAAGCATTCACTCACGCCCCACAGAGTCCGTTGAGCTCCGGGAGTAGACAGCCACTCAGGGAATCTATGGGAACTTAAAAATACTCACATCAGCAATTGTGAATTACACGTGCAGTGCAAACTCACTCTGTCTGACCCCACCAACCTTTTATTTCCTTTGCGCACTTGGACCTTTACTTACGCTGCTTAATGGCTTTCCCAGACCGCAGCCTTGTTTGTCTTTATTTAATCTCTTCTCTCTTCTTTTCATCTGTTTCCTTCTCTTTAAACACATCTTTCTTAATCGAAAACCTCAGTGGAAAACAGAAAAGGAGTGTGGGAGGGGGCAGATGAGTTGTTGATATATCTGTTGTGCTGGGTTAATGTTAAGTCTGGTTATGGTCTTTGGAGAGATGAAATGACATTGTCAAACAGTGGCGTGTTTGGAGCAATAACCCCTGGTGAGCAGCTCATTCTGACCATCACGTAGACACTGTGAAAATGTCAGCTGACGTGAAACAGTTTTCCTCAGCTAACCAATCTAACAATCTGCCATTCAGCAGCATTATTATAAATGTGTCAACTACAACAAGCGGGGATTGAGGAAGGAAATTACTCAATGTCCGCAAGAGACCTCACTCAGTTGCTCATTCATAACAGGTCAAAAGATCCTTTGTAACTTACTGCCACTTTTAGAGTCTCTGCAGATGTTACTGAGCAGGGTTCAAAGACTCTTCATAGAAGCATTTTAAATAGTGGAGGGGATCACAGTGTAGACACATGTTTCCTTCTGTCAGACAAAAACAACCATGACTTATATATATATGTATGGATGAGAGTATGGAGTGGGACTATTTAGCAGGACACATGCAAAAGTTCAGTTATGTTACATGCATTCTGTATCTGAACCCAGAAGATGTTTGTGGAGGCAGAAAAATACCCCGAGCAGCCACAGTTAGTTTTTAGTTTTTCTCAAGAAACTCTATGTTGGATCCCTTTTACTCCCCTGTCAGCCGCTAAGCAGAGTATGAATGTTAATAGAGTGTATTCATTAGCAGAAAAGACTTTTCTTTTAAACAAATGAGCATTTTGAAAATTTTGTTTTTTTAAACTGATGTAATAATCTTTGTTTGTATTTCTTTCAGATCTAATCATTCAGGTGATTGTCCTTTTAAAAGAACTTAAAAGGGAGATTTTACAGCTTGAACATGTTATTTGGAGACCTACTAAAGGTGACATCAGTTTGTTGATGATTGCAAGAAAATCTCAAGAACTGGAGGTCAAGAACAAAGCCCATCTCAGTGAAAGTCTCTTCCTCTTATGGGTTTGTTACAAAGCTTGGTGCGACCAGCTGGTCTTGAGGCCCAATCACAAGGTTGTAGACCACAGCCAAAGCAGTCCGCTCCAGTCCATAAGGCCAAAGCTGCCTTGATCTGGCCAGATGAGCTGGCCAAGAAAAATACCAGCAGACAATCCTTTTCATGCTCGACTTAAGCGCAAACATTCTCACAATCTCCGTTCCTCTTATTAGAGAGAGCTGAGCCTGAGTCTGCACTCATTAATGCTGTTATTGTTCGGAGATTAAGTCGATTAGGAAAGGGCCTTCCAGCTTCTGGCCTGAACTACTGTTGTTTACCTGACAACTAAACAGTAAACATCTCATATAAACACTGTATTAAACCTACCTTGTTAGAAAATCATTTTAAAATGATGCTTGCGATTTTTGTGCTTTGACTTTCAGCACAGACGCCATGTTAAATGTGAGACTTCTTATTTCAGCAAACTCAGGACGTTCTGCCTGCCTAATTTTCAGCTTCACCTTAATTACTGCTTTCCTTTTAAGATTTAGGTCAGATGAGGAATGTCGTCTGATCTCACAAGAGCTGAGCAGTCTTCAGCCAAATAACTCGTGACTCCATTGTTAACCACTCCACCTTTGTGGAACATGAAGCTTTTCCACCACTCCGGGCAGGCAGCAGAAATAAGATTAGTGGTGTTCATATAGGCTGGTTTTATGGGAAGCATAGGTACTGGTTTTAAATGGACTTCCAGAGTCCTGTGCACTGCTAGTACAGCTATGCTGCTTAAACAATGTTCCTACTGAAAATGGTAAACCTGTGTTTGGGAATATATCAGGTGTGTGTAAATCCTGATGGTGTATGAATGTAGTACTTGCAGTATGATTGATCAATGCTGCCCTCCTGTGGCCATTTGACAATACAACAGTCTCAATAACATTAACAGTAATGCTTCAAAACTATAGAAGTAGAAATGAAAATTATGTTTTTGGCTCTGATGATAGAACATAAAGATACAAACTCAAAAACAACCAGAAAACAACAGTCTTAAAACAAGTTACGGTTTTAATGTTTTTTTTTCCCACAAACATAATTGGCTTACAAAAAAGAACATCAAAAATAAAATTGTACCTATCTATTGCATGTCATGCTTGAAGTTCAAACTACATGCAAAAACAATAAGGACATGGATAATAATTACTGTACAAAAACTTCTGGGAAAGTTATGAGGTCAAACATTATTGAAAAAAAAAAACAAAAAAAGCACTTGTACTGAAAAAAAGAGCTGTAAAAAAGGGGGGCTTTCTTCCTACTCCAGATGGAGTCATGTGTTTGTACATAAGACTTAAACCAGAGCACAAGACTCAACACTTCAAAACCACCCAGGCAGAGAGGGCTGTGTTCAAATGCACAAAGGCAGAGAAGAGCTTCTCTGCTCTGCAAAGTGAATAAAAGCAACAAAATGGAAGCATGAGGACGAGTGTTGGAATTTAAAACACAGGCATACACTCTCTTCTATACAGTCTGAAACTCTAACAACATAAACTTATGCTTCATCGTCAATGTGGAAAACAACACAACAGCGAATGTACATAAAATCATCAAACCTTATAACCTCTTGTCAACATCTCTTAGACTGACTGGCTGTAAATGATATCTGAGGTATATGGCTTCATTTTACACATTAATTACTTAAACATTGAAAGAATGTGACTCATCAGTAAGAGGAAAGGAAGGAGGCGAAGAATCCCCTGACTACCTTCAACCAAAGATATGCTGGAGAAAAAGAGGGAAATTTTCGCAGCTTATTTCCAAATGAAGAGCAGAAAGTCAGGTGCCAGCAATACTTTCCTATACTTACAATATATTTGAAGATTGGACATACTGGACATGAGAGGAGGGGAAGAATAAAGTTATTCTATACAAACACTCTTGTCAGGGACTGTGGAAGTGGGTGCATATTTTCTCTTTTTAAATTGAGCAACAAAAGGTTAACTATGTGTAAGCATGGATGCAAATGTGACATTTTATTGTAATAAAAGTCAAACACTGTCCCTTTGGTTTCTGCTCCAGTGTACTAAATTTATTACAAAACATGAGTATTGCAAGATTTCAGGTCCCTCATTTCCACACGTTCAATGAACGGTACATAAAAAAACATAAAAATATTGAAGATGGTGGCATCTGCTGACGTCATGGGGGCTGGTGTGCATGTTTTGAACGTGGAGAATTTTCCCAGTTGGACTCATTCAGTGCTGACCTGCGTGACCTGCGCGTCAGCTGTCTGGTTGGTGGACTGGATAAACATGGGTTGGGTCAGCTCCTGTCCTGCTGGCATCGTCACCTGTTGTATCTGATACAATTGCTGAGAAACAGAGAAAAGGTTGAAGGCTTGTGCTTGTTGTTAAACGATAATGTGATCACACGTGTTGTTAGACTGCCGTGAAGTTGTTTAGGTTGTTACTAGACAGCATCTTTACTATGAGTTTACTTATAATTTTATCATCTTTCTCTAATGCTGACTTGCTGGACAATGTAGCGTAGGGCTCTATCAATGATCTAGGCTGGAATAATTTATCTCTTTCTGAGTTTCTTGGTTTAATAATTGTTATTCAAAATATTAATGTCAGCTGTTAAAATGAGAAATTTTAACACAGCTAATACAACACACAAAAAACATGGTACTAGATGACAAATCTGTCCATTACCTGTCCATCAGTAAACTGGTTGAATTGCTGCTGCCCTTGTTGCACCTCAGTCTGTGTAATCTGAAAACAAAAAAACAGCTCATTCGCACAATGTGTTTTGACTTTATCATGGCTCGTGCATATAAAACATCCTGTCACCTTTACAGAATGTTAGCAAGTACATCTGCTGTAGTGATTACCTGCTGGGTGTTTGCAAGAGTCTGAATCTGTCCCTGGACCACTTGTGCTCCAGATACAGGCTGGGCTAGACGGATGTATTGTAGCTGGCCTGTATTTAGTTGCACCTACAACCGACCAACACAAGGGGGAGACAGACTTTGGTTTAGAGGAAAGGTCATTTGAACACAGAGGACACAGCCATTTTCCTCCTCTGGACAATACAGAAAACTTCCCCCTGGTGGATTGTTAATTGCCTAAAATTTATGGTTCAAGATGGAAAATTCGTGCCACCAAAAAAAAAAGTCTTTTGGAGACTTTTTCTCTTATCTCCAGCTTGCTGCTTCTTGTCTCAATCGCCTAATGTGTGTTCCTTGTCCTTTTCCAGCCTGGTATAACCTCTTACCGGGATTTGCTGGATCTCTCCGGTGTTGGTGATGATCTGCTGCATGACCTGCATAGTCTGGCCTTGGGCCTGAGCGGTTTGAGCTTGACCCTGGGCTGCAGCAGCCTGGACAATCTGCACCTGCTGGCCCTCACCCACCTGCATCGCGACAGGTGCACTCTAATGGAGAACGGGAGAAGAAGAAACAAAGAAAAGAAAAAAACAAAGACAGACAACACAAATTAATTAGTGCCAGCTGGAAATAACTGAAGTCCCTGCAGTACGGTTTTAACCCTAGGATGCAAAGCTGAGGCATCCTTAAATTTTAAAAGCCTGTTAAAAGATCATCAAGCAGGAATAAAAGACATGGCGACATGAGGTGACAACACAAGCTTCAAATCCTCTCTCTCTCTTTTCTGTCTGTCACATTATCTAACAGAGGCCATCTGATCTCACGCTGTAGTCGTCCCTGCAGACCTCAGTCACCAGAGCAGGACAAGGCTGCGGCACCAAGTTGTGGTCTCCAAGTGTGTGGTTAGTAAACATATAAAAGTTATGTGTTTACCGTGATGGGTGTGCCTTGTGATTGCACCTGCACTTGCTGTAACTGCTGCATGGTGGCACCTTGCAACATCTGATGGCCAACAGAACAGAATGAGAAAATGAGAGAAAGAAACACAGTGAGAAAGCAGCGACTGCAACAGCTCAGAGCATAAATGTAAGCATGAGTATGCAGAGAAAGCTTGAGCATTAGATAGAATGACAAAGACATCAAGCAGCAAATTTAATTTGAGCATGTTTATGAAGAAAAGACTAAATCTGGGAATGAAGTAAAACTGGGAAAACAATTTAAGAAAGCCCAAGTGTAATGATAACAAAAGAGAAAAAAGTCAGTCTAAACTGGTTTGACATCAAAGCTACTCTCCAGTTTGCTGGTGAGAGGTATTTCTACTAAAAAAAATGCAAGTGAAAAAGGAATTACAGCACATCATCCAAATGTCTGCTGTAAAAACTTTCAGCAGGTTATGTGTGTGCCATGAAACAGAACAATTTACTCAACTTCAGGGAAGTAACTCCTACTCAGGGTTGCGTATTTTGGGATCAGGTGATGTATCAAGTCCCTGAACGCTCTATGCCTGAGAGCAGAAACTGGCTGTCCACTCAGTGTCAGAAATGTTAATGACTTTCCTCATCCTGGCTTTACTTTGTTCAGTCCGAACACCCGTTAAAGATCCCAGAGATTGCTCATTGGTTTGACATGGTAAAAAAAAAGGCCTATTTGCACCTTATAGATGTCCTATAATTGTGAGCTTTGGTTCATCCTGGCTCACAGTTTAAAATTTCCACATCAAAGATGTGCCTGTGTGGAAATGTCTGCAGCTACTATGTTGCCGTCTGCATGATGATCAAGAAAAAACTGCATTGCTTAAAGCCTGATCTGCCAGTCACCGGTGATAATCAGTCCAGCTGAAAATCATCTGATTCTAACCCCCAGCTGAGCAAGGGTTTCCTTTTTAAAATAGTCTTACACTACAGTTACATTTAGTGCAGCTAAAGAAGAGTTCCCAAAGATTTTACAAATACTTCTGTCTGATATTATACTAAGAAAATAATTGATATCGAGCAACAAATAGTGAGCATTGTCAAACAGAAATAATGGCTATGAAATGGCTTCCCATTTAACTCCTCATTCTACAGGACTTGCTGCTAACTCTGCACAACTTAACCAGCTTTTTTTAACACCAAAGCAGAAGGGATGACATAATCACAATACACTTAGGAGAGATGGTGGAGATGTAAAGGTACTGAAAGATGCTAGGTTATGTTGGCTTTACTTTTAACATGAATGAGAGGAGAAATATTCAAATGTAATGACACTAAGAAATTTAGTGAGGAAGATATCTCTCATTTGGAGAACAATCTGACATGAAGAATAACATTTTGTATTTGACTGTGCTGCTGAGTTAATGACCCAACGATGGAGTCTACATAGGGCGAGTGTCAAAGTGTGACTAGGGACTGCAGCAGTAGCAAGATAGTGAATCACACCAGTTCTAAACAAGTATGACAGCTCAGCTAAAGGCAGTCTGCTGAAACAGCATGAAGCCCCACAGCAGCACAGCTACACAACATGCAGAGACCAAACCAGAGAGGAAGAGTGCAGGAAAAAGTAGCAGGAATGAATTATTAGAACGAGAGACGGCTCGATGATGTCGGCAACCATGAATGTTTGGCAAAAAACTATAACCCTGAGGAGGAATGCACACTTGCCAAACATCTGAGTGAGAAACTGTGTGTGTGTGTGTGTGTGTGTTCTAGGGACGGGCCTCTACATAAAAAACAAACATTGATTTTTTTTCTTCTTCTTCTTTTTCAGCTTGTTTTTGTATTGCTGAGAAGAACACTTCTGGGAATCTCACACAAGGAAAGAAACATGACCGTTCTTCAAGTTTAAGAGAACATTTTCTTGCATTGTCTTTCAACTTTATGGCAACACATATCCTGCAACCAGGACTGTACAAACTCCACCATGATTCTGTCTTTGTAGAGCTGTACAATTAATTAATAACACAAGCAAAATCCCTTCAAGTGGCTTTTACCATTCAACATAAACAAATAAGCGAGAAACCAGACAGTGTTCAGTTTGAGTGAAGATCGAATGTTCCTGCTGTAGGACTGCAGTGTGCACATGTATGCTTGCACACTATCTTAGGACAGACAAAAACACAACAACAAAACATATTCAAACATAGCTTGTGGGGTATGTTGGGACTTGGGTGCCATAGTGGGGGTATCTGGAGTGCCCTTGTCTGCACTGTATTACTATTATTAATATTATCAATATTACTGTGTTGACTTTACTATATCTTAATTAACAATATCTAAATTGGATTTTTTTTTATCTTTTTTTTGTATTTTGCTTTTCTTTTCTATTTTCTGTATATGGACTGTATGTGTGTATGTCATTTATTATATGCATCGTTCTTACACTTTCAATCATTTGCTTACCCACTCCTCTTTCTTTCTTCTGTATGTTAGTGTAACATATATCTCCTCACCCTGTGGCCATTTTTGTAAAATGTGGAGGCCCTTTGTTGATCATCTCAGTGTGAACATGTCTTGCTAACTTGATCAGAACATTTCTCTGAGGTTTCCTAGGAGACTGAGATTTTCTTCATTGTATTCCACGTGTAATATTTATGTTGGTTGTAAAGAAGTTTTCAAATAAATCAATAAAAACTAAACACACAAGAAAAACCAGAGCACCTGTCCTTGCTGTGGCTGTGTGATGATGATCTGTCCGGGTTGGATGGTTGTGGCCGTCTGTGCACCAGGCTGCTGACCCTGCTGTGCACCTTGCACCTGTACGGCACCAGGCTGTTGAGCCAAGGTGAAATAGTACTGCACGGGTTCTGCTGGAGCTACTGACTGACGCATCTCCTCCTAAAGGTGTGACACACACACACACACACACACACACACACACACATGTATTAGAGGCTTATCAGTCTTTTACATCTCCATGAATTATTTTTGCAGGTGTAATGGTAGAGGAGAGCAGGTCTGATAAATAACTGATGGGATGTGGCTGGGGTAGAGTAACGTAATCTGGATGTCAGATCCAGGACAACCATACCGGCCAATAACAAACTCTAAACTAAAAGCTGCAACCAGAACCATGTGTTACCCTTATGTGAGTATAATGAAACTAAATTATTTAATTAACACTACAATTATTAATTTATTTGTGGATATGCTGTTCTAAGATCAGCTACAAAAAAATGCAACATCAGAGTTTGTTGGTACTGCTCAGCAGATTAGATGCTTGCTGGGATGGCTGCTTGTATCCGGATCTTACCATTATCAAGTACTGGTAAACACTGACCTGCATCATTCTGTTTTATAAGTGACTAATGAGCAGGGCTTCATCTTGATGATGTTTCTCCATCACCAGAAGAGTAAACACCCCTCTCCCAGCTCCATGACAACACAGCTGAGAGTGTAGGATGTTTACATGCCTGGAGACAGTCTACTTGATAATAAATTTTAAATGTCTCAACACTCCATCTGGTACAGTAAGTTGTTATACAGTCAATCAACTGTCTGCTTCAACATTTCATGCTTTCTTTCATTATTTTTGCTGATTTAGATCCTGTTAGGAAGCATCAATTTGACATGTAGAAGTACAAGTAACAATTAGTTATATTGCTTGGGTTACTGTTGGCTGTCTGTGGCAATAAGATGCTGCAAACATCCGACTGAAAGCCCTCGCTGTCAAAACCCCAGCTTCCAGTCAAGGATGTTTACAGCACCTCCACATTGCCAACAAAGGAAGTAGAGTAGCTGAGATGACCACCTAAACAATCAGCTCTTTATACCACACAAACTTTTAAATGTAAAAAGTCAAACTCAAAACTGTTTCCATTAACTGTGTACGTGTTACAGCTAAAAGAAGACGACTGAAGACAGCATCTGCTTCCCTACCTGTCGTTTAGGCGGCTTCAAGTCGTCCCTGGGCACAATGTCAATCAAGAAGTCAAACTGGTCGAACTTTGTTATCGCCATGGCAATGTCATTCCTCTGTTAAAACAAGACACAAAAGGTCAGACCTTAATTATTCTAATTTTATAAATATAGCTATCTATATATAAACATGGCTTGAGGTTTTAGGTCAACCCCTCCCCACCAAAATAGCCACACAAGAGGGTACAGTGAGATTCAAGTATAGTTCCCAGTAACAGTAAAACAGCTGTTTGCTTTAATCTTTGACCCCAGAAGAAGCAGGCTTAGGTTTAAAAGTGAATTAATCAGATTGCTGATTTATCAAAAGAGTCCATTTCAATAGAAATGCCAAATAATTTCTCATTACAGCTTCAAAGAGTGTTGGTTGATTTTATCAGCTCACTAAATTAGTAAAATTGTTTTGGGAAGTTTGGTGGATAAAACAAGCAATTTGAATACCCCATCTGGGGAAAGTGTGATGGACCTTTTTCCTCAAACGATGTGATTTCTTAATGATGAAACAATTTATTGACATGAAAAAAGATAATTGTCAAATATTTAAAAAAATAAAATAAACTGAACACAGTTAGCCTCAGAGTATATGGTTACATGAAAATTAAACAACTTTCTACTTTAACAAACAGTGAATGAAGGCAAACAGATCATAAACACACACATACACTTTCCAATCATCACTGTGAGAAATCTGTGTCTAAGATAGAGTAGAAAACAACAGGAATGACATTTTCCTCCTGGCATGGGTGCGTGCTCTGCTTCTATATGCCTTCCTATATCCACAGCAGTTTGCCGTCTCTGTGGAATTTTCCACAGGATATTGGCTGTCAGGACCCCCCCATTGTGTCCCTCCCTGTACTTCAGGCTATTTATAGTAGCTTGATTAATATCTGGTAACATCAGGTCACATCTACACTTGCTCTATTGATGAGTGTTGCTATGGTGAACCAATTGGTGTGTTCTCTTCACAATGGGATGGATGCTGCTTTTCCTCACTTGGGCAAAAGAAATATCACACATTCATCAGGTGGAGTGTTACAAATGGCTGATGCCTCATCTTTCATGTAACATGTAATTATCATGTAAAAATTCAAAGACAATAAGGTTTCTACTGAATGCATGCAGTGTAGGGTTTAAAAATCACAGGTTTACAATAAAAATCCAGTATAATTCCGAAACCTTTAATCAATTTTCCTTCGGTTCTTCTAAATGTGGTAACAAAAACATCCATGAACTGCTAATCTCTCAAAGGGTATGTGAATGGATAAAGTGGAATTAAGGAGGTTTTTATATTCTCCTCCACAGGTTTTCTCTCTTGACATTCATGTGAGACAAGCTCTTGATTTCTTATTTCTGTCCAGAGACCAAGTTATTCAACTTTAAGATCACTGAGCAAGCAAAAAAGGGCAATGGGGGAAAGTGGGTCACCACTGTCTGCTTAGCTTGATTTTTAAGTCAATGGAAAGACTAAATCTTATCAGAGAGATAGTCCTCAAGAGGCTATTGGTAAGGGGTCTATCCTTATATGAGCATGCAGACATGGGCACTGAGTAAATAGAAGACCAAAAAAAAACATCAGTGGATGCAAGGACACGGGTGAAGAGATTTTTTAAAATTCCAATTGAAAGGGTAGGTGGGTTCTTTAACTGAAGGGTGATATGTTTAGGAACTCACACATTACACAAGAAGGAAGTGAGCAAAAACAAAGATTAGGCCCCCAACACGAATGTGTATCTAACCTGCAGTGTTCGTCTCTTGTTGTCCTCAGTGTGGATCCATGCTCTGAGGGTGAGCTCCGTGATGAAGATCTGAGCAGCTTTAGCAAACAGGACGGGAGCCTCTGCACTGATCATCTGTAAGGAGCAGAGCGTTTAAAAGACTCCATAAATCCTTTTAGTTTATATGTTTGTCAGCACATCCAAAACACACAATGTGGTACTATTCTTTAAAACTTCTCAACATTTAAACTCTTCATTACAGCTGCCATTAAACAACCACTGACATCAACTTTTCACAGCAACAAAAAAATAATATTGAAATAAAAATAGAAGAAATTTTTACCTTGCTCTACTCAGTGAAAATGAGGCATAATGGACGTAAGAGTAAAGCTTAAATGTACATCTGCTGCTGCTATAACTCACCACTCGTATGTCCTGCACTCATGTGCTAAAAGCTGCTGTGTCAGGACTGACAGAAGGGTCTTTCCCTCAGATATGTTAGTGATCTCCTGATCTCTTTACTGCTTTAAGCTGCTGCGTAACTAAGAGGATAGCATAGCACTGTAGACACGATACATTCAAAGTACATACAAGCACTTTCCAAGGCTTTTTGTTAAGAGTCAAGTATGTTAAACTGGTCTAAAAGGAGGAAAATAATCACACCTCCATGAACCATAACTGTACACGGATGACAAATGTTAGGAGATGGGCTTGTTCCCTGGCATAGGGCTTGTGAACAACGGAAACAAACAACTTGACAAACTTATAAAATATTGTAATGTTTTTAATAGAACTGGAGGAACCATCTCATAGTATTATAATGACTGAGGAAAGTTCCTGATCTTTTTTATGTTTGCACTATAAGAAAAATGGCCAATCATAGCTTGCAGAACTCCATTCCTAGAGTGTATTTTGGCTCCTACCCCAGGAACTTTTTAAACAAGAGACCATCCATGTGTTATATAAATGTATCATGATATATAAGCAAAAAAACAAACAAACATGAAACTAGTTAACAAGAGTTAAACCTATACAGTAGTTGTTAAAATCCTCTAAAAGCATAGAAAAAATAATAATTTGGAAAGGCTGGACAGTGATGTCCAGGATTAAATAAGCCTACATCTGAATTATGATGCACTATTGACATGTCAACTAACTGGTGTCTGGCCATTAAAACACAAACACTCCTGTGGGACCATGACAATCTGTGGTACAAATGTAGGTAGAGAAAATACCTTGGAATGTTTCACCTGTGGTAGCTCCACGGTTCTCAAGACCCTCAGAGCGATCCTTGAACTGACTGTTCTCAATGTGCTAGTTTATTTTACTCAAAAACTAAAATATGCAGCAATTATATTTATGTATTATCTTAGACTGGGACGATATTTAGTGTTTAGATGGCAACAATTAGGAGAAAGAAGGGGATGGTGGGGGACCAATATGCAACAAAGACCCCAGATTGGGATTCTGGGCCTTCACCTTCTAGTGAGGGGTGACCTTAATGGCACAGGAGATATACACTAAACCCAGTAAGCTCCAGGAGAAAACTATATGACCTATTCTAATGCTAACACTACTAAGAACAATTCAACAACTACATATAATGGCTGCAGTGTCAGGTTTTCACAAGTAACATTAACATCTGCCAGCTTTTGATTTATTTCAGAAATTAACATTAGGTTAAAGGAAATATAATCATTGGTATCTTTTTTTTAATCACCACATACTCCTAAATAACAATGTTTTCCTTAAAACAGCTCATTGTTTAGGTTCTCTTGTTACCTTGACATCCTCATCCAACTTCATAATTTTCTTGATTCGAGCCAGAGGCAGCTCCTGCACACGGAAATCCTTCTGAAAATAACAGAAATATTGGTTATTCTTAAAGAAAATATATATAATTGAGTATTAGGAGAGCATATGAAATGCTTGAATCTTTTATATGTCTTGTCTGTATCAGCGAGTATAATGTACCATAGTCAGGTTCCTGATCTCCTCCATGACACGAGGCCAGAAGGACTGCAAGGCTTGCTGGGCATCGCTGTTTCCAGCTCCAAATGCATCTGCAGACATCTTCTACCCTGCAGTGTGGAAGAGAGGATGATGGAAGATGAGACTGGTGTAAGCAAACATCAAAATTTTTAGAAAACACAAGAGATGTGGAAATTCAGAGTCATGACAGGCCAAGGACACAACACAACGTCGGTCCAAACTAGGCCTGCACTGCCAAGAGCTCTTCCTGTGTGTCAGAACCACATATCCTATCACAGCCTATAATTATAATACACTGAAATCTACAGAGAGCCCAACAGGCTTCTATTCTTGTCCTAGTGGGATGTTGACAGACCCAAGAACCCACCACCAGACCAGCTGCATGCTCCCTGGTTATGAATGGCTCTGTCACCTTCAGCACTCAACTACAGCTCCTCTACAAATACAAGCATTTCATGTGCAATTAAATGCAGCTGGTGACTTTGGCAATGATGACGCCATCACAGAGGCAAGTGTTTGTGGCATAGAAAAACAACTTCATGATAAACTGACAACTTTCAAACACACTCACAAACAAAGAAAAAGTCGTAAAGAGACATTTAAGTACTGCAAGCACTTGTTTGTAGATATAAAGCCTGCGCCTCAACAAGGGGGCTGACGGTTTGAAAGAGGATCCAGCAGGTTACTATGGCATTCCAGGAATCTGGTGGGGGAATATTGGCCTGCCTGTCTGAGCATGTAGAGTTTGGAGTGTCTTGATCACACAAACTCTCTCTTTTCTCCCTACCTTTGTGAAAAGATTTGGCAGAAGAGGGGAGAAGAAAAAACGTTGGGGGGAGGAAACAAGAGATGAGTGTGTGGAGCTACTCAAGAGAGACGAGATACATTTGTATGTGCTGCTAAAGGGAGGGGTAGTGCCTTGTCCATTTCAGTATTAATCCAGCACTAAGACAAAGAGCCACAGGCTTTAACTGGGGAGGTAAGAGACAGACAGGGCCACAGACAGACTGCTGTGCAAAACAGCTATGTGGGTCAAACTAGACAGAAAAAGAGAGACATAGAAGAGAGAAAGCGAGACATGACACTACAAAGAAAAAGTGTTACGAGAAGGGGGGCCTCCACTTTACCTTCCCTTTCTTTTCTCACTTTGGGCCAACAAGATTGAATGGCTCCATCTCTGATCTAGCTGACAGACCATTACTATACAAAAGAGCCTTTAAAACACTCCATCCAGTGTCTCCCCTGCTAGGTTCTTTTGCAGCTTCATGGTATGGGACTGTTTTGACCTTAGTACTGCATCAGCTCCTTTCTTCATGCCACCTAAGTGCAGCTGTAAATATTTTACATTGATAAATCACCTGATTGATTTTGGACAGGAAAGTTTGCTTCTCTGGCAGTGGTAGAAGTTACTAAATAATACAGAAGAAGGATCGCTGTGTCCTGCTCTGTCGTTCAGTTTTCGACAGACAGTAGCCTGAATCAATAAGACAGAATGGCGGACGAGAGGGGTGGCGGTGTTTATATAAATCAATCACACCGCTTGTAACTATGGCATGCCAGGCTAGTGATTGACCTTGACAGTGTCTCCCCTTCCCTGTCTGACGCTCCAGTGTCCAGTTGCATTTCAAGGTTGATTGAAAACCTGCAGTCACCAGAATAATCCCAGCATTCCATAGGACAGGGATGACTGATGGGAACTGTAGTTTTTCTTATTCAGTGCGATGGATGAACTGACCTCTGAAAGTTCTCAGTACTTCGCAGCACAAGAAGAGTAATTTGGTTCTTCCAGCTAAATGCCGTTTTTTATCAACAGTATCACCAAATAATCTTGTGATAATTGTGAACTGGACAGTATTGTGTATCTGTTTGTGTATTGTCTGTCAGCTTTTGTGGCTATCTCCAGCTGGTAGCCTGATAAGAAACAATAAAGGGGCAATTCGTTTAACATTACAGTCAACCATCAGGCTGCTAACCCTGATAAAGGTTTGGTACAAAAAAACAGTCCCGTGCCTAGCACCTTCTTCTGCACTTCACACGGTTTAAACTCCTGACTATACTTTCAAAGCACTCTGAGGTTAAAGCTGTAATTAAATCTAACTTACACCTACCCACCCACTCTTTTCTGTAACCTCATGACCTTGAATGTAAATACTCAGCCACATACTAACCACAGAGGTAGCAGGAGGAGGGCAGACAGAGGGGAAGTCAAGTCAAAGTGAGAAGAGACGAGTAAGCAAGTGTGACAAGAGGCGGGTTGAAGCGTGAGAGGGGAAAGAAAAAAAAAAGAAAAAAACATTTGAGAGAAGTAGGGGGCTAAGTATCAACATGTCTTTGAGTATTCCTCCTACAGCTAGCTAGTGTGTTTCACCTACAGTATACCATTATTAGCATATTTCCAAATGCTTTGCATCAATGGAAAGCTTGTGTGGGAGCTTATCAATGTCTCATACACAAGTACAAAACACATTGTGTTTTGCTGATTTCTATGGTCTGGATCTAGCTTTGCAATCCAAACATGCTGAGCAGGGCTATCTAGTGCAGAAAGAATTTTTTAACTCCCTAAAAGCTAATATCTTACTTTTTTCTGCAGGAAAGAACGCTATTGGTCTCTGCATTTCAGGCTTCTCATCCATATTACAATCTTGAATACAGATTTTTTTTTAAGCTTATAAGACTTCAGTTATGTAACTCAACTTCATTTATGTAATGTAAACCTTTTGTAAAACTATATGTATTGTAAATCTCTAGTGTCCACAAAGTACACAAGTTTCATTAAATGAGAACTTGCTGTTCTTGAAAGGTCTTTATTCCACTTTTCTGTACTGTACAATGAACCTTACAAGCTCATTTTCTCTGTGCTGTTCTAAGCTGCTACTGTAAGCTATATTAGGATATGAAGTGCTGTGCTTCTCTCCTCTTCCCTGCAGCATTGTTGTCCTTCATCAGGTCAGAGGGACAGAAAAATAATGGTGTTGGGTTTCCTATAAACTCTGCTCAATATTGGTGTCTTTTAAAGACAAATATTTGTGCTTTAACAATTTCATCCAGCACAGAACCCCCTCCCTTTGTTAGGGCAAGAGTTCTCTTCTTGCCTCTTCTTCATAACTTCCCATCACATGGTTATGTGCTTCTCTCTTCCTCTTACTTTCACCTGATCGCCCTCTTCCAACCTTTCAGAGAAAGTCGATGCTGCTCCGCTTGCAGCAGCTGAATCAGCGCTAATGTTGTTCTGCCGGCCCAGTCCTGCATCTCTCCTTTTTCCAGCTCATCCTAATCTCCCTCCCCCCCTTTCATTTTCTGGCACGTCACATCAACTGGCCACTCATGGCATCATTTGCGACTCATTTAAACTCTGACATCACACAATTTTACACGAGCCTTCTATTCCTGACTAATAAACCTGATAGGACTTTGGTTTAGCGAATGAAGCAGAGCATTTCTTCTTTCAGATTTGTGAAAGGGAACAGAAAGATACAACTTTATCAGCACTGTCATGCACAGAGGCATCACTCGGTGTTTTGCAGTGTATTTCCATCTTACTGACCCGATGAATGATGAAAACCTAAATCTTGATCAGTGTGGTCAAAAGGCCAGGAAATGATGGAATTTAAAACAACCATCGGGCCCATTAGAGGCTAAAGAGTAAACTTTTTTTTCTGTGTTAAAGTATCACTACTCTGTCACAATGGTGACAAACTCTTCTCAAGTGGATTTGACCCATTGAAATACATATAAAGAAGCATTAAATGTACTCAATTCATGTGTAAATATGCCGCAGGTAAGGCAACTGTTCAGATTATTCAAACCAAGGGCACAATTTTAAGTTTTATTTTTAGTTCTGCATTTCAATTTTTAGTAAACATTACACCAATAGACATATGATAACTGTTTATCCACAAATGTATATGATTCATTTCCCTCATATTGTGACTATAAAGTTACCTCCTACATCATTTCTCTTCCTGGTGACAGAGTTGCAGACAGAAATACTCAAGCTACCCACATAGACTGAGTACTACTATTTCACTGTAAATTATTAAATAACCTGAAAGACTACTTTTTTGTGTGTGTATAAAGTGATGCAAACATCTAGAAGATCATTTCTTCAATGCTATGTCTTGCGCAAGAGATCAGATCTCAATAAGTTGATGTGTCAAACTGTCACTGACTGGGCAGTTCTGAAGGTCAGTTCACAAAAGGTTGAAGTCTGTTAGGTTTTAACTAATATCCTAAGCAGAAAGACAAATGCAACTTTTATATATCACTAGTCAACTGAGAAACTACCCAATGTTTAATTTGCACTTTTTAATAAGACAGTTTTATGCTGATGGAATAAACAAGTACTAAATGTCATGTTAACATTAGTTCTGAAGCATTGCCTTAAATCAAAAGGGATGTATGCGCAAGTCATGAACTACTGAAGCAAGGTGATGACCCAAATCACAAAAAACACACAGAAACAGACTGGCATGGGCACAATATGTGGGTAAATGATCTACTCTGGTAAAAGAAAGAAAAAAAAGAGGGGGGTAGAAATTCCCAGCCAGGAATTATACATTAACTGCTCACAATATTGTCACATACGCTGGTGCACATTTGTGATTATTTAAAAATATCTATATACATATCTGGTTAGAGCAGTCAGGGTTTTAATAATGGACATGCTCAGTGTACACTGCAGCGCAACATCATCCCTTTGGCCTAGCTGGACCGAAGTAGCGAACCAAACGGCCCTGCAAACTTTGCCCTTGGTTCCGCTTCAAGCGAACTCCAGGAAGTGCTAGTCACTGATCTCCCAAGGTCATTCAACAGAGGAGAGAGAGAAACCAGAAAGGGAGGAGGGAGAAAAAGAGATGAAAGAGAGAAGGGGAGGGAGAGGGAGAGGGGGAGGATAGAAAAGGACAGGTTTTCCAACTTTCACTGCAGCACTTAAGTGACCCCAGTGGTTCGAGCTTTGTACTTTCTAAGTAGCTTAATAAAAACATTGCAGACTATACATATTAGCTGTGTTCTGCATTCCTCTTTGAATTTCACTTCCTCTCATCTTCCTCCATATGCCTATCTCTCATTGCTGACAGAGATACTGCAGGAGTCAGTCTCACATTCCTGTGACCTTCATCCAATGCTAGGCCCAGTCTCCGGCGTCAAAGTAGGCAGGGCTAAAGGTACCTGCATATCACAAGCTGGAACACAGCTGACTCCCCCTGGAAGTCGACACACCATCTTTAGTGACAGTTTACACATGTAAAAGCCCAGTGAAGGCAAAAACAAAAGAGCATACAGTGGTAGTGGTCACCTTAGTGATGAGCTGAAAGACCAGTAGGTTGGCTTGTTTTGTTTTTTGTTTTCGTTCTTCCCCTGGTGTGCCTATAGTTCAGTCTAGGGCACAAATAATATTCAAATCTCATGCAGACAGCAGCCAACCCTGGGATTTGGCAGCAAGGGCTTCAACTTAAGAGTTATTTTTAGTCTCTCTCTCTCTTTCTCTTTCCCCGACGGGACTTTGTTTTGTCAAAGGCGCCAATAGAAACTTTCAATTAGAGAGCAAAAGAGGAGAGAGTCGGAGGCAAGTGAGAGAAGAGGCATCCTCCGAAGACTCCATCAGAAGAGATCAGATCAAACTATTAGCCTCCCCTGCCCCTGAAGCTGACAGGCTGACAGTCTGTCCCATCTGGGTGTCTGGCACTGTTGGGGAGGGGGCCTGAGGGGTCCTGAGGTCACTGCAACCAGCTGCACCTCCACCCTGGGGACCTCTGACACCAACAATGTGATAACACTGCGAGTTATCTTCTCAGAGTTCTCCATATACATCAAATCTCTTTTCATTACAGATGCCTTCCTTGCTGCTCAGTTCTGCGTCACTGTATGACGCGAACATGTTAACAAGAAGGTCGGACAAAAAAGCGGGGTGTCAGGAGTGATGCACTGGAGCTAGGATATCAGGATATCAACCCCACCAAAGACAGGGAAATGCATCTGAGTACCAAGTCAGTATCTGGCAGCTATGCACTTCCAAGGAGTACATAACAGGGAAGTTTGTATACATGGCAGTCCAAAGTCAAAACAAGTGACATCCAAAAACAGACTGATTATACTTTACATTATTAGTTTGAAGATTTGGAAAAACAAACATATAAACACAGTTTTTGCACCCACATATGATTATCTAAAACCTTCAATGCTGCTATAAAGTGACAAATGAAGGGCATGGATGAGAGATACAACACCAATCAACCAAGGAGAGAACTACAGGACAGGACAGGGAGGGGGGATTGAGGAGAGTGGTAAAGGGCAGACACTTTCTCGTCATTGCAGAGAGTGATGGAGAGACATTCAAGAGTAAAAAGAGATGAACAATTAATTCCAAAACTCAGAGAAACTCAGTTGAAATCGCTCTATTTATGTGTTTTCAGTCATTAAACTTACCCCTATGTCCTTCATGGTAAACAGTCTGCCCAGTTGGAGCACGGCAGAATAGATGGAACCAGATAGCCCTGCTCAAGTCTCCTTGAGAGCAGCAGCACAGAGGTTGACAGGAAAAAACTCTAGTGCTCCTTTACTTCCTCAAGTCCCCTGATCGTATCAACACACAAAAGGCACTCTGGCTCCACTGGACGGCTTAAAAAAATCTCTAAACCCGGACACACAGTGAGGAGCAAGCACCCCCTTCTCTGCTACCCCTCCCCCTTTCTTTTTCCCTCTCTGCCTTTATACATTGCCCTGTCTCCTTCAATAGTCCCCCAATGTCCTAGACTTCTCTCCTGTTTCTCCTCTTGCAAAGTCTCCCTCAACTTGTTCACTATGCCTTTATCTGTCTTTTTACTCTGTAACCCTTCACCCTTTCCTTCGTCAGTGGCCCATGTGCTTGTCTTTGAGTTGACCCATGGACTGGTGCAGTGAAGAGGGTGAAAAAGGAACAGAAAAGCAGCAAAGCAGCAGGCAAACAGTACAGCGGCACTCCCGACTCACAGACAAAAATCTGCTGTAGCCTCCTTCCCCTTTAACATTGAAGAGTAATCAATCTAGCATGCTACATGATACTCAAACCCCGCCTCACAACCTGCTCCCACCTCCCTCTGACACATGCAACGAATACGAGGACAGGGCGCTCTTGTGCCATTGGATGCAACACACACCAATCAGCTGTGACACATCCCCTGCTCCTCCTCTTTCCTCCGCCCAACCCCCTTTTACCGACAGCCAACTTCCTGCTCTAAGTTACCTTGAGCTGCAGGATAGGGGTCAGGGAAAAGAAAAGAGGAAGAGAGAGTAGAGACGAGAATAGGCTAAAAAGAGCAAATAAAGTTGTGGAAAGCTCCTCATAGAGTGTGTGAGGGCATGCTAATGTTGGCTTGCCTCGGCATCGTTTGTTCTCAAGCGATCTCTCCTTTTCCTGCTGTTGGTCGAATGAGAAAGGTTCCACGGGCTGCTCTCTGACAACTGGTCTCTGCTTATTTACAATGTCAAACTAAATGTCTCCCTCTGCCCCGCCTCCACTCTGCTGCCATAGGCAGACAGCGCAGTGATGCAGGCAGCCAGGCTTGCCCTCACTGGTTAAAAGAAGTGCCAGAATGGATGCCGCATGTTGCATCCACATGATTTAAAGTACAAAAGCATACTAGGCAGCCTCCCCGTCTCATGCGTCTACACAGTCTCACATGCACATCCACACAAATGCACATTTTGTCCTTGCTTTCTCATTTATCCTTGCTCACAGTCACAGGTACATACTGCAAGTATTTAGCCTCTAACCAGCCTACTTGTAGTAATGACATTTACTGTGCAATTTATTGTCTGCATTCATGGATTTGTTTGGAATATAAATTAGCTCAATAACACTATAAACAAATGTATGACTGTTCTGAACATTATCAATTTGATATAACATAAAAAACCTAATAAAGGTCGTCAAATTTAGGAATTAAAAAAGGAATAACAGTTGCCATGAAGCAGATCATTTAGGGCCTTTAAAAAAATAAAATAAAGGAATCAGCTGACTGGACAGCAGTTGTGGAAGATGAGGGGAGAAAGATTGCATTTGATTCTTGTTCTATTTGTGGTTAAACAAGACTTAACCGATATGGGTGAATGCTGTAAACAAAGACATTGTTGTCTTGACCCCAAAAACTATGCTCACAGCAACTTCCACAATTAAAACATAAAAAAAAAAAACACACGTCAGCAATGTCACACAATGCCCTTCTTGTTAAGTCACCACTAGTATAATGTGCATACTTTCAACGAAGAAACCTTTAGTTTAGAATACCAAAGCAGGACACTGCTGCTCATGTGTGCAACTCATGATGTTTTATGCACCACCAACTAAATCAGTTATTCCATATCAAATATGTAAACTTATTGAGAAAAGCACAGCTCAGACAGTGAAGAGTTGAGAAGCAAATGAAAAGCTGTGTTGCCTAAAGTTAACGCTGCGTATGACTGCAAATCCCTACAGTAGTGACGAAGAGGACAGGCTTAAGAGAGAGTGAAAGAGAGCAAACCTGCCCCATCAATGAAAAACTCAGGGGGGAGGGGAACCGGAAGGATGGAGAAGGACAGAGAGGAGAGTTGTTACAGGAAGGGAGGGGGTAGAACAAGTGGAGGGAGGGTGAGGGAACAAGATAGAGACTCAAGAGAAACAAAGCTAAATGTTCTCTTTTCTATTTTTGTGAGGAGCATAGGGACTAGAACAGGTACTACAGTCATCCAGTTAATGATTAAAGTGGGACTGCACAAAGATTAATCTGTCCATCATGGCTGCCATGCCAGCAGCTATTTTTTTTTTTTTGTATAGGTGCATGTTGGCTACCCAAAATGCCTCAGTAATGACACCTGGCAAGGTCACCACACAAATGAGACCTTCCCATGACCTGTGCTGCCCGTAGCAGGGACATGTTTGCTCTCACTGACACTGTTTAGAGATAAACACGTGCCAACCAGATGCTGGGTTTCATAAACACACAGAACCCTCAGGGTGGCCAAGCCAAGCCATGCATTCACTCACAAACATGCAAACACATGACCACCTGCTAAACTAAATGCTTAGCTGACTGTCTTGCACAAAGGTTATTCACATTATGCTCCACTAAAGAAGTACACATACTGCCATTTTAAATACAAGGAAAATACTTGACAAAACATACACATCATTTCTAGACCTGGTTTGAAGAATAAAATTCAATAAAAATTAAACTATTCGCCATATTTGTATGCACTGCCAACAAAGGATGGAAAAAAAACTGAAACTCTAAGGTCTTTATGTTCACAGGTGACATATGGTAGCTTGTGCAAAAAAAAATAAGATAAAGTACACATCATTTAATCATTAAACATTACATTTAAAATAACACGTCACACACAAAGGTTGAATAAATATTTGAAAATGAAATATATGAAGCAAAATAAACAGCTAAAAATTTTATATTTTATAATATTCTGAATTTTCTTTTCCTATTGAAATCTAATATATATATATATATATATATATATATATATATATACACACACACACATAATTCTTAACGGTATAGAACTTTAATGAGGCTGCTACATTATGAGCAAGTTAATGGTGAAACCAATGCTTCATCTTATGCTAACAGACCTAAGTCATTGTGTATTTATGAATTACTCTAGGACTGATTAATTAAAAAGCCCATCACAAACCGTAGTGTTTCACGTAAGCATTTCCGTTGCTAAAACATTTAAAGTCTGGCACACACACTAAGCACCACAGATGGATGGTCACTGGTAAACTTGACTTCATGATATCAATGATTAAGTTAATGTTAGCTTGTTGGAGATGCACACTGGCGACTGCAGCACATTACGAGTGACTATTCGCAGAAGGTGCGATATTAATCACTAATTGCTTACGAGTCCTACCATCATATGAAAGTTTGCAAAGCTGGGAAGAAACAGCCTAACCAATAAAGACAACGTTTGGATCTGTCCTTCAGACCAATCAAACCTCGGACTAGATTCCACCAATCAAGGTTTTTAAGGCTAAGTTCGTTCTGCAACTGACACCATTCGGGGTCCAATAGAAGTAGCCATTGAATTTCACAAGCACTGTAATGAGAGCCAAAATGGTGGACAAAAAACGCCAGTTTCCTGACCGCCGTGATCCTTTCAGCGGGCCACCAATAAGCGCCTCAGAGAGCGAGGGGGGAAATGGCGCCTATGTTCATCTTCCAAAACAATCGTCTATTGGTCAAGAACAGCAAATGAAAAGAAGGGAAGTAATTGCCTCCATTTCAGTCAGTCACGGACAAGTTTCATTTAAACACTATACGCATGAAATAAATTGAGTTTTTTTACTCACTTTCTTTAACGGATTCGAAGTGAAGTCCGGCACAGCGTATTATTTATTTTATTTAGCTAGCAAAGGGAAACAAGATGGCTGCTTACTCTAACCGGAAAGAGCTGTACGTAATGACGTAGAGGTTACGTTGCTCAGGAGACCGGGAACATCTGTTTAACTCCGGTCAGTGTCATTTAATACTAGAACGCTTACTCCGGTATTTCAGATGCTAACACTGTCAATTCATTTACTACTTAAGTCTTAATTGTTTCTGGAGAATTGATGAAAGCAATATTTTTTAAATTTTATTTTATTATCTCTAATTATTTATCATGTTATTTATGTCTTGCACTATTAGTGTCACAATACTGGTGCCAGATCTGTTAACAATAAAATGTAAATATAAAGACAATGTAAATTAAATATTCATAAAAGGCCATTAGTAAATAGGCTTCACAATTAATAATAATAATAATAATAAATTAATTATATGCAGTAATTTCAAGAAAAATGGCAGCTGCAGCAGACAAATGTTTTATTTTTTAACAAAAAAAAACAGACTTCAACATTACTTAAAGTTCTAAATCAAAATAAAAAAAAATATTAATAAAAAAAATGACAATAAAGTTAGAAATTTAACTGCAAATAGTCTGTTAAAGATTGATGAAATTATCAAAGAATTTTTCTTTTCAAACAAACATTCTAAAAATGATCATTTTCTTGCCACAAGTTCCAACAGGGCAGAGGTGATTTTGTCAAGATTGTTAGAGTAGCGGGGATCTCTCTGTATCCTGCCCATTTGCTCCATGTGAAGGGAAGGTGCAGAGGAGCGAGGTTCATAAAACTCCTCAGCAGCAGGCTGATAGACACGAGGGCACATGGGATCTTCAAACAGTTCAGGAAAGCATGGCGGCTCATCTAAAGAGGGCAAGATTGTTAGTCACTAAATAGAAATATTCCTTTGACAAGGCTCAACAATAAACATTGAACATTTAAACATGCTTATCAAACAAGAATTAAACGTACTGAAACTGTTTTACAAAAGTAAAGGTACACTGCCTAGTTTAAATAGTTTGAGCTGATGATCTTAGCAGGAATAAAATACCTTCCAAACGTGTTTGTCAGGCCAGTGGGACTTTGCAGTATCAAACTAAAGAATTACATGAACATAAGCAGGTACGTCCTGTAGAGCTATTTAGTACAAAGCTAAAGACCCACTTGTTCACTTTGTCATATGTATCTGAATCTGTTTTAGTCTTGGTTTATGTCTTTTTAACTGCCATGTACAGCACTTTGAAAGCTCTTTATTATTATTATTATTATTATAGCAAGTAGGGTCCTGCTTGATTAGAGTAGCTCTCAATGACACTGACACTACTGATGGGAAATTATTTTTTCTTTCCTAACAGGGATGTTTGGTTTGTGTTTGGTGGTGGTAACATTGTGCCAACTACAAGAGAGTCCTTCTCCATCTTCACTGCATGGTTTGTTAATGACTGTGACTAACAGTCTTTGGGTGCCTTTGATTACTTCCTGCTCCCTCGGCACAGCTTCTTGGTCTGGATTTGGTGATCCCTGGTCTAGAGATATTTAGCTCAGTCCTACGATGATTTTTCTCCTGATAAAATCCTAAGCATTGGTACCAGTTAGGTGGGAAACAAAAGCTATTTCCTACAAAAGTTTCTTTCCTGAGCCACTGCAAATAAAGAGGAAAATAGGGAATAAAACACTGCCTTGAGAGGGGGCATCATGTTTAGAATAACTTGTCGGATATAAACTCTTTACAAGTATCTGTTCTGTTTTGTCCTGTATATCACTCTAAATCCATAAAATATGAGTAAAGATGTCCTGCCAGACACTAAAACTACATGATTTGTGACTCTTTTTCTGGGATATAACTGGTTAGTATAGTGGAGTAGATCCAGTCTGACTCCATGCTTGACATCTCCGTCCATCTATAAAGCACCTTTGTTACCTTCGTTAGGGCATGTGTTATAGAGTAGTCACTCAACTTCAGCATGTTTGTTGTTTTGTCGCTTTGGTTTTTGTTTTATTTTTAATAACTGTAGATGTGACTTTTTCCTCCCCATTTTCTGAAGCCTTTACCTTAAGTCTCAGCCTGTAAGATGCATAAGAGGTTGGTTAGGATTTACTCTGCTCAGGGTGGACTTATCGTATGGTTCAGCCAGGGAAAGACAATGTTTAGATAAGCTATGTAGTGTTCATCTAGTGTTTAGCATTAGGACAAGTTGTGTTAAACTTAGTGAAGCATAACCATAGCTGTGTGAAAAACTACACCTGAAATTACTCTTCAAGAGACACATGTGACCCTTCACCACAAACTATATCTTACATAAATCCCATTAATGAACCTCACATCTATAGTGAAAACTCTAAAGTCTCAAAGGCAAGGGCAGTGACAGCTCAGTGAAAAGTGTTAAACAGAGTTTGTTGACATGCTGCGATTCAGAAAAGACCTCATCCTTTGTCTAGAGAATATGTGGAGAACAGGGAGGAATAAATCAGGCCACTCAGGGTCAGTAAAGCATAGAGAAGGGAACGCCAAAGTGGATGAAGTTTATCTAATAAATTTGTGGGTGAACTTGTATCTATTGCTGGGGTCGTGAACTGGGGGTGTACAGAGGAATGTTGGATACTACATTAAAGAAATGCAACAAAGGGGATCTTTCTGCAGAGTAAAGATCCAGTTATACAAGCTGCCAGCTGGAAGAACATTTTGCCAAAGAGAAAATAACTATGTTGGAAGACAAAAGTGTGGGCTTGTCAACGCTTTGGTGTGGAAGAAATGAAAGCTTTTCTGGCTGGAACATGAAGGAGACTTTCGCTACAACTATTACATTTACTGATCGTAAGTGAAGACACACTTATATGTTCAAATACTTTGTATTCCTCTAGATCTGCATGTCATGCGGTCCCTTTCGAGGTGAACAAACTGCACCAGTGTTTTCCTAAAGTCCCTGATCCTTCTTGAGGTAAAAATGTGTAAATTAACCCAGAAGTGTCAGGTCTGCAACAAGTCATGCAAACACAGTTTACCTTCATAATGGCTTCTGTTTGAATGGCTGGGTTCCCCATAGGTCGGATGGTGGTATTCTTTGTACTGTTCCCCAAATATATGCTCATTCCGTTTCTGGCCTTGTCTGTGACCACTGCCAAAATCGAGGGCCTGTGGTCGCCTATGGTCAGAATCTTCTCTTAGGCTTCTCTCATACCGGTGCTGTCGAGGCAGTTGTGAGTCCAGCTTTAAGTCACCATAGTTTTTGGAGATTCCTGCTCGACTCTGACTATCAAGCTAAAACAACATAAACACATGTGTGGTTAAGCCATCCAGTATTTATAATGCTCTGGTAGAATATGTGCTGAATGAAACATACCCCAGTTTTCTCCAATTTTTTGGTCTTGAATTCTTTCAGAAGGCTGAAAAGTTTGCTCTTCAGGAACTCTGCTTCTTCTGCATTCTCAATTTCAACATTTCTCTAGTAGAATATGAGGAGAGAGAGAGGGAAAAAAATTAAGATCTATTTTAGTGAATGAGTCCATATTACAACACATGCACATCTCAGACACACTGACTGAGATGAATGTTGCAAACACTTCAGGACTTTACCAGCATGTCAAAGACACCCTGTGATTCTGAGCTTCCTCTATGGAAATCTTCAGGCTGATGTTGACTCTGTTAAAACAAACAAAAAAAAAAAACATCACTATAACCCAACACTTACAGAAATGTCGCTGATTAGCTCAAAGTTTAACATACTGGCTGCCAGCTGTTACAATTAGCTACCTGCAATTCACCGTAGGGGTCTGAGTACTGTGTTACATTGATTTCTGGTCTCAATGGTGCACCAGCTTGTCTAGGACCCCCACCAGTCACTGGGTATGAAGGTCCATATTCATCTCTGAAGCTTTTTTGAAAATCACACAAGGTCAACATTCAGTCACAAAAACACAAACAAATAAAATACAAAATGAATGAACAGAATCTGTTTTCTGAAAGACTGATTTATATTCTTTACACTCACATCTCCTTAGTCATTTCCAGTTCTTCTGGACTGGCATCTGAAAAGCGGCTTTTTCTTTTACTGCTCCCCTCATTATTTGGACCCCCTTTTAGGAAACGCTGGAATGGCTCTGGGATATTGGAAATAGTACTAGAAACTTCACTGCGTCTCTGAGAGATAGAGGATCCAGCTCTGCTAGGCCCAGGCAAACCAAATGTCTCCTCTTCATATGGCTTGCTCCTTTCATGATGGTAATCTTTGACAACATCAAAGAAATTGCCATGTGATCGGTCACTCTCCAGAGGAGTGGATATGTTTCTCCTCTTAGCCTCTGGTTCCATTGACCCCAGCCCGTGTGCTCTGTTTGCACTATCATGTCTATTAGATTCTCTCTCCAGGGACCATGGTTGTTTATCACCTTCGAGGTACATCTTCTGGGAGGGCTGATATTCATGAGAACGAAGTTGCCCACGCCGAACTTCCTCGGCATAGAATTCCTCTAGAGCATCTCTTTCTGGGTAGGGTCTTTTATAAGAAGAAGCCTCTTCTGGGTAATAGTCCAAATCCTGAGCCTGGTGATGAGGCATCTGCTTTCTATAATCATAACTGGGAACATCACGTGGCTCAAGTACCCCACTTTGTGGATCGTCAACATATTCATTTTCATATGAACTATGATAATCAGGGTTCATATAGTCTTCTCTATACTTCAGACCTTCCCTGTAATCTGTTCTTTGCTGTTCCTCTTGAACTCGATCATGGCTGAATGAGTCTCTGTTCCTATTCATGTTAGGTTCATCAGGATATAAGGCAGGCATGTTCGAGAACCCTGCAGCAGCCTTCCTTCTGTTGTAGTCCTTGAGTTCTGGAAAAAGTGGTGGTACATCTTGAATGGGTCTCTGTGAGATGCTTTGATCTCTCTTTTGCTTCTGCCTTCGGGAAACTAAAAATAAGAGCAAAACATTTGGATGTAATTTTATTTCTAATGTTAAAATGAGATAATTAAATACAATATCACAAGTGCTGAAGTGCAACTGCCCAACTTCAGTAGATTAAGATTCTTTTGAATATTTGTATGTATTTTGTCCCCATTTGACTTTGTTCTTCTCTTTCATATCTGAGAAAAACTGACTAAAATGTGTATTTTTCCACTGTTAACTTGTATGTTTGTGACCTTACAGAAAATTAAAATGGCTGTTCTGTATGTACTGACATGTGACAAACTGACAATAAACTTGAAACTTGCTAAATCCATATAGAGGTGATACATTGTGAATCAGTGTATCAGTGATGATACCAAGCCTTATTTGCTCTAACTGCCATTCTAAAAAGTGCTACTGAAGCTCTGACTGTTGATTGTTGTTTACCAAAGTAGATTAGTTTGAATTTCTTTATGGACGCGCCATAACATGATAATGCATAACTTTACCTACATTCTCCCTGTACAGTATATTAGGAAATGTATCTGTATGGGTAAGGACACCAGTAAGCCTGACATAATTTGCATACAGCATTGTACGTACCTCTTGAGATGTTTAACTTCCCCTCGGGTCCCCTTCTCACCATTGCCTGAAATAAAAATAGTAAAACAACAAGCTACTGTCAAAAGGATAATTTCAAAGATCTGATAATATTGTTCATTTGAAGTTATCCTACTTTTGGAGTTCCTCGTCCATCCTGTCTTTCTATTATCTCTGCTTTGGCTCTCATAACCTTCCCTCCTTGGTTTCTAACGGTTAGGCCATCCCAGGTCACCAAGTCTCTCCTGTTTTCTTCCTACACAAACACAAGGGTTTTACATTCTAAATGAAAAACAAAACAGAGAGCCAACCATGTTTTGCTTTCCTTTTTTTAAAAAAGATATGCTTACTATGTATTTCAGCCTATGTTTGCGTCCAATTATGTGGCAGACCATATTTGCTAAGGCTGAAGTCTGATTACATAATTTGCATATGTAGTTGGGCCCCGTTTGTGGCTCAGGATTAGGTATTTCATCCAAAAAGTCCAAACCTAATAAACAGCAGAAAAAAAGATTTGTTTGGGAAACAAGAAAAAGAGTTTTGATGAGTATACAATGAGTGTAAAAATCATTTCAATATATTCACCAATGATGGGCTCAGCAAGCTTCAGGTAGTCCACATATTGGCAAATGTCCTTAAATATGGGTACAGTGTGTCGTCTGACAGCCAGCCCTGAAAAATCAAATGCTGGTAGTTAGGTAAGAGAAACACTCACTAAATGCATAGCCCATCAATATCAAAGCATAGTACAAATACAAGTGAAAGGCTCTCTTTTATTAGTTAATTTGAGACAATTTTATTGAATATCCTTAGTCATCTTTAGTGTTTACCTGTTTTCCAGATCCCAGCAGTCTTGACCAAACATACTGCTGGTTTGATGACATTTGTCAGGGAAGTGTTGAAACTTTAGTCAGTTAATCCTAACAATAAGCACTTTGAACCATCTCTTATATCTTCCTTTTCCCACTAGTACCCACTCAGCCCTGCTCAACACCACCCCTCTCGATTTGTAGGTGTTCCCATCAGGATTTTTCCTGGGTGAGTAGATACATTCTTAGCATCTACTGTGTCAGGGTTCTGAAGGTGCCGAGCCAGGCCGAAAATCGTGACGTGTCGAGAAAGGAGGTCACAATTGGCCAGAATTTTATGTCATGGGATAAGTCATGAGAGTGACTCTCGACTCCGCCATCTTTAAAACCCAAAATTTGCAACTGTGGAGAACAACATTGGCAGCAGTGCCAGCAGAGATGACGTTTCCAAAACAATCACCATGGCCCAACACTGAGATAAAGACCTTTATGTGCTTGTTGGCTGACGAAAAAAGCCTGAACAAGCTGGATGGCGCAACTTGAAATGTGAAGGTTTTCCAGCAATTGGCAGAGTTGTTGTTCTGTGTGTGCCATAAACAAATGACTTCACGATACTAACTAGCCGTCATGCTAAAACAACCCTACTCAGTAGAACTGTGCATCTTCACTGGTCTCACGATTCAATTACGATTATCTTGTCAACGATTCGATTTGATTCAACGACTTCAGTGCATCACTATGTGTTGCATCCTCAGTTTCCTTTATTACTGCACTTTGCAACTTTCTTCATCAATGAATACAAGCAGTCAGATAATCATGAACTCTATAATTATTTCAAAAATCAATCTTAATGTCCTGTTATTGACAAACATTATAAACATGTAAGCAATTATGTTATTTTCAACTTTATTGAACTTTTTTTTTTCCTATTTATTTTTCTATTCCATTTTCCAGAAAATCAAGAAACACGATACTGTGACATGTTATCAAAAATGGTTAAATTCTACACCCCTTCCGCCCACACTAAACATGTCCTCAATTGCTCTCTATTGTAATAGACACAATAGAAACTGAATTAAGGTAGGGCTAAGTGGGTACTAGTGGGAAAAAGGCCATTAGTGGATGACTTCATAACAATGAAAATCAAAGGGTTTGTATAAAAAGAACCATTTAGCCAAAACTGGACTGCTGCTGAAAGGCTGAAGTTTTCAGTTTCCATACAAATATCGAGAATCTTAAATTAGTTAGCATACATATTTTTTTCCTGTGTGGCCTCCAGCAATTAAAATTGGACATCCAGTGAATGTATTCTGAAGTAACTCTTAATTGTTGAAATAAAATGTTAAAAGACATTGTGAGACATTATGGTCTTGTCTTTGACATGATGTAATTATAAAACCATCAAACACAATCTATAGACTAATAAATAAAAACATGCTCATGGATACAAACTAAACATATGTTTGCATAAACAATGAACAAGCAAATATCATTTTTTCAGTTTAAACAAAGCTCCATCAAGAAACTGGAACATGTCCAGCCATGGTGCAGACGAGAAAGCAGGCACAGGCTGTTTCTGTAGTCGTTTCTTCAAGACTTGCAAAGTTCACAGAGTTTCCTTTTCTGTTCTGAGTTCACCTCAGACTTGTATAAACATCAAGCGTATTT